>NC_138976.1:204239228-204839228 GCF_964341445.2 Mesoplodon mirus | reverse complement strand
CATAAAAATAAGAGCCCCAAAAGGCAGCCAGGGAATTGAAGCTTATATAACATTCTGAGCTAAGGAAAGGGGTAGGGGTCTGGGGGTACAAAGGGAAAGAAGGCCATTCACAGGAAGGAAGAGATGTTTAGAAAACAAGGTTTGCCCTGTTACGCAAGTAAGTCTCTTAGGTAAAAAGTTCTCTCTGGTAATAGCTTTTTTCCTGGTACAGGCTCCCTTTCCAATGTAAATTTAAGCTGTTAAGGGGGAGCTAAAGGGCTTTTCCTGAATGTGATGTATTTTGATTATCTTTCACTCAAAATAATCCTTATGCCAAAGAGACATCTTTTGGGGTAGAAAAATGTGTTCCCCTTTAATCCTCCTATAATAAAATACAGAGTAACAGGAATAAAAAGAGAATTTTTAAAATAAATTTATTTATTTTATTTTATTTATTTTTGGCCACATTGGGTCTTTGTTGCTGCATGCGGGCTTTCTCTAGTTGTGGTGAGTTGGGGATACTCTTCGTTGCAGTGCGCGGGTTCTCATTGCGGTGGCTTCTCTTGTGGCAGAGCACGGGCTCTAGGCATGCGGTCTTCAGTAGTTGTGGCTCGCAGGCTCTAGAGTGCAGGTTCAGTAGTTGTGGTGCACGGGCTTTGTTGCCCCGCAGCATGTGGCATCTTCCTGGACCAGGGCTCGAACCCATGTGCCCTGCATTGGCAGGTGGATTCTTAACCACTGTGCCACCAGAGAAGTCCCCAAACAGAATTTTAATAACAGGTATACCTCCTATATACATGGGAGGTACCCAGGAAAACTGAGTATCTCCCCAAAATGGCCCAAGCCACCACCTGAGATACCATCTACAGCTAAAGACAAAGAAGATGTTTAGTGTGGGGGGGCAGTTATGGGAGGTTACCCGGCAAAGCACAGTAAATAAAGATATGTTTGTTATGCAGATTTAAGTCATTTTCCTCTCTACTGATAAGAGTTTCTAGAGATTTAGAGTCATCCTTCCTGTTCTGATATAGAGGGGGAGACACCCTTACAAATGGAGATTTCCCCTTGTAAATGTCCTTTACAAAAGGGTAACTTCTACTTGGTTTTCTGAGTTTCTCCTGAGTCTGCTCTTTTTTGAAAAATAACCAGTCTAAAATAATTCTTATGCCAAAGAGGCATATTTTGGGGTCCCAAATTTTCCTCCACTTTTGTATAATGGATGATAGAATTGAATTAATGTTAATTTTCATAAGTGTGGTAGTGGTGATATGGGTTTGTATCCTCATTACAGGCATAATGAAGTATTTAGAGGTGAAGTATAATATCCTCAGGCTAATATCAGATTGTTTGATAAAAGAGACATAGGTGTGTCTGAGTGTGTGTGTGTGTGTGTGTGTGTGTGTCTGTGTTTGGAGAGTGAGAGAGAGAGAGAAAACTGGCACTGTGGTACATTAATAGTTGGTATATTTATTCATTATACTGGTCTTTCAACTTTTCTTTGAGTTTGATACTTTTCTCACAAAAATGCAAAAAATAAAATATGAATTAAAAATTTGGTTTAACTGCTTATAGACATTATCAACTGTATGTGTATTTATGCGATTTTATAGATATTAATATTTCATCTTTTTTTCCATAAATAATTGTATACCAAAAATCTATGGAACATCAATTTGAAGGAAACACTATAAGTACGAATACCAAAAGTGTTGCGTGTAGTGAGTATCAGCTCATGTTTTTTTTGTTATGTATATAGATGATTGTCAATGAATCTATCTGTGGACTCAAGGGACATTTTGATATCAGCATTCAGTTCTCTCCTTGAGTCCATAGAATAAATGTACAAAAATCATAGTTGACTATGAAAGAGAGTTTGACTTAGAATAGATTTTCAAGAAAGGCTCACAGTATTTTTAAAGAACAGTAGTAAAATTAATGCTAGAGTAGATTAATGTCTGTGAATTTGGATTTTTTTTCAAGTCTTGAGGTATTTCTCTCCAATTCATTTCACGGAATTATTGTATAATGTGTCACCCAAGTAGAACTAACTATAACATATGGATGTTCATACATTATTTCAATTCTGTTTTGTTCTTTTTATACTATGCAATCTCATTATGAGGACACTGCATAATGATAGGTTTTACTCAATCTCACGGTAAGCTTAATATTCTCTTTTCATATTGTGTGAAATATTGTGGTTTGGGGGGGGAATACATATTACTTTTAGAAATCATAACGAAATCGGGTATATAGAATGGATTGAAATGGGAATTAAATGATCTGGTTAAAAGTATTCTAGCAAGACCTAGTAACTGGAAAGAAAATATTTTTAATAAAAACGATTATTTTGTAGTTTCATTTTCATTGCTAAAGCATATATTTCACATTTTTATGTTCAAAAAGCTAAAATTTCCATTATTCTTTCTTTCACCTTCCACACTTGAGAAACCTATTTTTCTGTACCAGCGAGTGTCCTACTTTATAATAGTAACGCAAGTGCAATTCTGATAGCATTTATGCTGTCATAAAAATTGGCTTTCTACTCTCACCTCTCTTAAAAATTATACTCTTAGATTAATAGATTACCTTCGCATGCTAGATATTTAATAGTCTCCCACCAAAGTTATATATAATTGTGCACCACTAATTGTGCACTTTAGTCTTAAAAGCTTTGGTTCCACCAGTGTTATATGATGCCACTTTCTCTACAGAAACTTTTATTTGCAAAAATAGGTCTACAGGAATCACATCAGAATCATATTTAGAAAATTCCTCAGTCTACAATTTTCTGTAGTCTAGCAGTTTTCTGGAAAGACATCTAACAAAGCAATTTTTACCTAATATACTAATGCTAGTTAATTGTTTCTTTTGTTTTTAATGCTCTTTAAGATAGCTTTCTAATTATGGTACATATTTTCACATTTACTAATGTTGAGGTACTCTGTAGCACATAACAGAGTTTATTATAGTGGTTCACTTCTTGGAAGACAATTGTGCTATTTTGTGAGGAGTTTATGTTTAGGATAATGGCTTTAGTTTGCAAAGCTCATTCATGTGAATTATTCATGTCAACACATGTTTAATGTGTACTTACTATGTTCCATATACAAGGTTATGTACTAGAGATAAAAGGAAAAGGAGGAAGAGAGAAGGACTGGCCCAAGGAGGAGGAGAAAGCATGATCTAAGACTCAGGACTTAGTAAAGGACATTGATCCATTACAGTTTTTTTTTTAACTTTTACTGTATACAACTATTTAAACTTAATAAAACAGCACAGAATCACTAGTATATCCAAAACTCAGAGTCAAGATGTGATTTTTCCCTATTTGATTGGTACCTTGTTTTAGAATAAAATATTAGTGATACACATGAGAGCTCTCAAAGTCCATGGCATTTTCCTTGCTGCTTAGTTACACACTGTCTAAAGTTTGACTATACTCTAGCATCCATATTTTTGTAAATCAAGAATTTGTTTATAGTTAGAAATCCTATTCTACTCTTTTATATTTTGAACTTGCATAAATAATATATTTCCTTTTGTAACTTGCATTTTTCATTCAATGTTATGTTTTTCCCCTCAACAGATTTGGAGTTTATCTATTCTAATTCTAGATTTTTAGTAATTAAAGGTCGAACATTCCTACTTGAGTGATCACAGTCTTATATTTAATAGCTCTAACCCTTACAGAAAACAAAATTGATGAGTTTCAAAGCATTGGTTCTGATTGTATTTTATATCATCTCCATGTAATTATCATCTCTATTTTAACTGTACTTATTTATTATTATTATTATTTTAGTTTCTAATTTCTTTTTTAAAAAAATATCTATATTGGAGTATAATTGCTTTACAATGGTGTGTTAATTTCTGCTTTATAACAAAGTGAATCAGTTATACATATACATATGTTCCCATATCTCTTCCCTCTTGCATCTCCCTCCCTCCCACCCTCCCTATCCCACCCCTCTAGGTGGTCACAAACCACCTAGCTGATCTCCCTGTGCTATGCGGCTACTTCCCACTAGCTATCTATGTTACGTTTGGTAGTGTATATATGTCCATGCCACTCTCTCACTTTGTCACAGCTTACCCTTCCCCCTCCCAATATCCTCAAGTCCATGCTCTAGTAGGTCTGTGTCTTTATTCCCATCTTACCACTAGGTTCTTCATGACCTTTATTTTTTCTTAGATTCCATATACATGTGTTAGCATACGGTATTTGTTTTTCTCTTTCGACTTACTTCACTCTGTATGACAGACTCTAGGTCCATCCACCTCACTACAAATAACTCAATTTCGTTTCTTTTTATGGCTGAGTAATATTCCATTGAATTGCACTTTATTTTATTTTATTTTTTTATTTTTTTTATTTTTTAGTGTTTATTTTTACTTGTTGACAGTTTTGCTTTATTTATTTATTTATTTTTTGGCTCTGTTGGGTCTTCGTTTCTGTGCGAGGGCTTTCTCCAGTTGTAGAGCGGGGGCCACTCTTCATCGCGGTGCGCGGGCCTCTCACTATCGCGGCCTCTCTTGTTGCGGAGCACAGGCTCCAGACGCGCAGGCTCAGTAATTTTGGCTCATGGGCCCAGCTGCTCCGTGGCATGTGGGATCTTCCCAGACCGGGGCACGAACCCGTGTCCCCTGCATCGGCAGGCATACTCTCAACCACTGCGCCACCAGGGAAGCCCCTGCACTTTATTTTTGACTTGGCCCCCAAATTAGTCACACAATTACACAGTGTTTAACAGTTAAACTTCTTGGATTTATCTACCTGTATATCACTTTCTTTGCTCAGTTTGTTCCTTAATCCCACTTCTTCACAGTGAGTTTAATTCCCTTCAGTAAGAAACCTATTCCTTGGAAGTTTTAGTATTGAAGATCTATAGGTAGAAATTTCTGTCTTTGTCCGAAAATGTCATCTCTTTCATTTTTTAATATGGATAGTTAAATGTTCTATTCTAGGTTAAGAGTGATTTTTCCATTAGTACTTTAAGGATAGTGCTTTCAGTTATCTTCTGGCATCTATTGTTACTGATGAGAAGATTGCTACTAGTCTACTTGCTCTTTTTATGTGATATTCTTTCTTTCTTCCAAGTTGCTTTGTAGACTTTCCTCTTTGCCATTATGTGATGTGGTTTACCAGCTGTTTTTTAGCCTTGGTTCCCCAGAAAGCAGAGCCTCAGGCCAAGAGTTTATGTGCTGTTATTTAATTAGAGAGTACAATGCAAGTGAACCGGATTGCAGGGCAAAAGCAGTGAAGCAGGGAAGGCTGGCGATTCAATATGAGAATGCATGATCAAGCTGGGATTTGACCTCTGGAAGTTCTGTAAACTGGATCTCAAAATTATGGGGAGGGAATGTGAAGAAAGGAGAAAGAATTCATCCATGGCTTTAGCCTGTGGGAGAACTGAAACGGTTGCTTTAGGAATATTCTCACCTGCTGGAGTAAGGAGAGAGCTGGAGGATAGATTTGTTGGAATCATGAACACAGTGAGACACTGTCAGATTGTATATATAAGTAGTCTGCCAGTGTTGCACATTCTTTTAATGTGGAACAAAGGAAGGATCAGGCTGAGGTGAGGTATACGATACAGGATATAGTCATATATTTGTTTTCATTTCTTTTACTGGTGACTCCATGCACTTCTTTTATCTGAGGATTTATTTCTAACTTAATCTCTGAGAAGTACTATTTCTTCAAATACTTGTTAAATTCACTCTAATCTCACCTTCTAAAAATATTATTAGATGAATGTGGGTCCTCCGTTTTATCCTTTATTCCTTTATCATTCACATTTTCATTTAATCTCATCATTTTTTTCTTGCTTATTTTCAACTTATAAAATTCAAATTCAGTTTTATCAAATATGTTATTTAAACTTTCTATGGAGTTTTGAACTCCAATGAACATACTTTTTCTGCCTTTTTCTGCATCAATTGAGATGATCATGTGGTTTTTCTGTCCTTCATTCTGTTAATGTGGTGTATCACATTGATTGATTTTTGTGTGTTGAACCATTTTACACATAAATCCCACTTGGCCATGATGTATAATCCTTTTAATATGGTGTTCAGTTCATTTTTTCTAGTTGGATTATAGCTTATCTTTGAAGGTTCCAGCTTATCCTTGATCTCCTAACTTCAGATCATCTCTCATTCCTGACTGCCAGCCCTACTGACTTCAGGACTGGCACCAAGAGGCAGGGGCAGTGGATTTACATAGACTGCTTAACAAAGCCCCACTATCATGTAAGGTTTAATCTCTATAATAAAGTCCTTCTAGTGGTTCTACTTGTCCAACCAAACATTAATATAGAGTTTATCGAATGTCATTTGATATTCTGATCAAGGAAAAAGGGAGAAAGCCAAGGTATAAAGTATAGGAACAGAAAGAAAAATAACACAAAGGGAAATATATTAAATTTAGGATGATGCATGGAACATAAATATGCTGTAAAAATCTAAAAACTGGATGAATTTGATTATTTCCTAGTAAAATATATACCACCAGAATTGATTCCAGAAGAGTGTGAAAAACAAAAGAGAACCCTTAGAAGACCTTCATTGCTACTTTTGGTGAATTTGTCCACATTTCCATCTGGTTTGGCTTGGAGATCCCACCTCCATATTCTCGTGCTGGGCATGTGACCAAGACATGGCCAGTTAGAATTCCCTGATCTTGAGGTTTTTTTTTTTTTTTTTTTTTTTTTTTTTTTGCCGTACGCGGGCCTCTCACTGTTGTGGCCTCTCCTGTTGTGGAGCACAGGCTCTGGACACGCAGGCTCAGCAGCCATAGCTCATGGGCCCAGCCACTCCGCAGCATGTGGGATCTTCCCGGACGGGGGCACGAACCCATGTCCCCTGCATCGGCAGGCGGACTCTCAACCACTGCGCCACCAGGGAAGCCCTGATCTTGAGGTTTTAACAGAAATCCCAAGCTGAGTCAGTCTTTTGTACAAAGGCTGTCTCTTTGCCTGGGTTCAGTAAATTGGTAATATACAAAAATAGAGTTGTGTTTGGTCATTTTTCTTGCCACCCCTTGGAGAAAGGCTTCCCCAAAATAATACAAAACAAAACAAAACAAAACAAACAAAACAAACTGGAGAGGGAAGAATATCCAAGTCAGAGAAACATTTTCTATTTATATCCTTTGGGACCCCACACTTACCTGTGTCTGAAAGTATCAGCACTTTCAAACTTTGTTGTATTGTGAGTCAATAAATTCCTTTCTAGCCTTTAAACAAATTTGTAAGTGTTCTCTAGAATTAAAACTTAAAATTAATACAATGACCATGGCAGCAATTGCATAAGATTTCAAGAAGCTAATTTTCTTGCAAAAATGAAGTTATGGGTATATACTCTTTCAAGTCCAAATACTCTGAAACCCTTTCCCTCTTGCTGAATTTTTAAATTCCTTTATATTGGATTCCAAAATACAAAAGAAAATGGGCTCTGCTTCAAGATGTTTGTGAATGTAAGCATACGTAGCCATTACCTTTGCCTCTCAAAAACCTATCATAATAACAGTGAAATCTGAAAGAAAGGGAAGTCCACTACTATAATATGCAAGGAGGGGACTTCAGCTTCTGAGATATATATGTGCTCAGCAGAACTCCTGAGTAACTCAGGATGGCAAGAGGGAGACGTAGACTGAAAGTCTATGTGGGGCAGAGTTACTTCACCTTCACCTTTTTCTCCAAACAAAAAGCCTGACAGAAAGGCATTTAACCACCCTCTTACCAATTCTTTCTTTTAAAAAGGAGCCTTTTAAAAAAGATATGTAAAGACTGTTTCCAGGTGATCTATAATGGCCAGTGTGTTTGTTACAGTTCCTGCCAAAGACTTATTCTTTCAACATTTGTATGTGTTTAGAATAGTGGCAGGTCTCCATCTGTTCATGGTAAAACTAAGCCTTTCAGGTTCTTTCCTAGTCCATGAATTATTCTTATTTCTCCCAGGATTTATTTTGCTATTTTTAATATTTATCTTATTCTCTCTTATGTCATGCCTATCTCAAATATCTCAACAAATATTTATGGAACATCGACTTTGGGCAAGGCAGTATTTTTTGGGTGCTATGACTATTGTAGTGAAAATTACAAAACCCTTGCTTTCCTAGGAGTTTACATTCTTCTTAACATCTAGAGATATTTTGTTTTCTCTTCATATTTACGAATGAAGACCATGAGCTCTGTGTTTATGATTATCTTTACACCTCTCATTTTTCTGTCTTGATTATCTTTGCTAGCTTCTTTATGTCTGTCTACTTTATAATTGCTCCTGTTCCAAAGGATTCCATCCATCTCCCTCCACTACTACCATGGAACATACTTTCACAGGCAATACCTCATACTTCTTTGACTTCAGTCTGGCATCTTTATCCTAATTTTAGAAGCATACTTGATATTCCGTGATAGCTAGATGAACATTGCCACTAAAATATCACTCTGACATCTCAAATCTCAGAGATTCCAGCTGAATTGTCATCTATTCTTCTACTATGACAAACAAGTTATATTGCATTTCTTATATCAGTGGAACTTCTCACCATCTACTCAGTCACCTAAACCAGAAACTTAAGGTCATCTTTAAATTATCCAAGCTGCCACCAAATTTTATTGTGCTTCTTTAATACTACTTGAATCTATATGCATCCATATCTCAACTGTCTCACCATTATATCAGGACTTTATACTTTTTTCTTCCAGTTAATGCCATAACACCATAAGTGGGACAATCTAAATTTTGACAAACTGTTCATATCCCTGCTAGTATGACCATTCTAAAAATTGAAAAATTTTATTCCTATTAGAAAAATCGGACCCCGGAGGAAGATGGCGGAAGAGTAAGATGCGGAGATCACCTTCCTCCCCACAGATACATCAGAAATTCATCTACACGTGGAACAACTCCTACAGAACACCTACTGAACGCTGACAGAAGACCTCAGACCCCCCAAAAGGCAAGAAACTCCCCACATACCTGGGTAGGGCAAAAGAAAAAAGAATAAACAGAGACAAAAGGATAGAGACGGGACCTGCACCAGTGGGAGGGAGCCGTGAAGGAGGGAAGGTTTCTACACACTACAAGCCCCTTCGCGGGCGGAGACTGCAGGTGGCGGAGGGGGAAAGCTTCAGAGTAGTGGAGAAGAGCACAGCAACAGGGGTGTGGAGGGCAAAGCGGAGAGATTCCGGCACAGAGGATCAGTGCCCTTAGGCACTCACCAGCCCGAGAGGCTTGTCTGCTCGGCCGCCTTGGCGGGGGGGCTGGGAGCTGAGGCTCGGGTATCGGCTTTCAGTCAGAGCGCAGGGAGAGGACTGGGGCTGGCGGCAGGAAGAGAGCCTGAAGGGGTTAGTGCACCACGGCTAGCCCGGAGGGAGTCCGGGGAAAGGGTTTGGAGCTGCTGAAGAGGCAAGAGACTTTTTTCCCTTTTGTTTCCTGGTGTGCGAGGAGAGGGCATTAAGAGGGCTGCTTGGGGAAGCGCCGGAGACAGGCGCGGACCTCGGAGATGGGCGTGGGACGCTGGGGCTGCTGCTGCTGCCGCCGCCGCAGGGCCTGTGTGCGAGCGCGGGTCACTGTCCGCCCCGCCTTCCGGGGGGCCTTGCACCCCGCCACTGCCGGGGTCCCGGGACCCGGGGACGGCTATTCTGGGAAAGCGCACGGAGCGCCTCGGGCTGCTGCAATGTCACGCCGGCCTCTGCCGCCGCAGGCCCGCCCCACACTGCGTGCCCCTCCCTCCCCTCTGCCTGAGTGAGCCAGAGCCCCTGAATCAGCGGCTTCTTTAAACCCGTCCTGTCTGAGTGAAGAACTGACGCCCTCCGGCGACCTACACGCAGAGGCGGGGCCAGGTCCAAGGCTGAGACCCGGGAGCTGTGAGAGCAGAGAAGAGAAAGGGAAATCTCTCTGTGCAGCCTCCGAGGCAGCAGATTAAAGCTTCATGGTCCATTTGATGTGCCCTGTGTCTGTGGAGTGCATGAATGGACAGCGAATCATCCCAAATTGAGGAAGTGGACTTTGAGGACAAGATTTAAGACTTTCCCCCCTTTTCATCTTTTTACAACGAATTATCCCAAATTAAGGAGGTGGACTTAGAGAGCAAGATTTCAGACTTCTTGCCCTTTTCCTCTTTTTACAACGAATTATCCCAAATTGAGGAGGTGGACTTGGAGAGCAAGATTTTTGATTTTTCCCCCTGCTCTCTTTTTGTGAATGTGTATGTGTAATCTTCTGTGTAAGATTCTCTCTGTATAGCTTTGCTTCCACCATATGTCCCAGGGTTCTATCTGTCCGTTTTTTTTCAATAATTACTTTTTAATTTTAATAACACTACTATATTTCATACTTTATTCTATTTTACTTTACCTGATCTTTCTTTTTTTCCTACCTTCCCTACCTCCCTTCCCCCTTCTGCTCCTCCTTTCCTTCTTTCTTTTTCTTTCCTCCCTCCCTGCCTCCCACCCTTCTTTCCACTTTCTTTTACTTTCCTTCCTCCCTCCCTCCCTCCTGTCTTTCTTTCTTTCTTTCCTTCCTCCCTCCCTCCCTCCCTCCCTTCTTCCATTCACTCTTCCTTTTGCTTTCACTCCTCCCTCCATCCCTCCTTTCTTTCTTTATTTCTTTCCATCCTTCCTCCCTCCTTCCCTCCTTTCATTCTTTCTTCCTTCCTTCCTCCCTTTCTTTCTTTCTTCCTTCCTTCCTTCCTTTCTTCCCTTCTTCCTTTCTTTCCCTCTGTCTTTCTTTCTTCTACTAATTCTTTCTGCTTTTTCTCCCTGTTATTCTGAGCCGGGTGGATGAAAGGCTCTTGGTGCTGCAGACAGGAGTCAGTGCTGTGCCTCTGAAGTGGGAGGGCCAAATTCAGGACACGGGTCCACAAGAGACCTCCCAGCTCCACATAATATCAAGCAGCGAAAATCTCCCAGAGATCTCCATCTCAACACCAGCACCCAGCTTCAGTCAATGACCAGCAAGCTACAGTGCTGGTCACCCTATGCCAAGCAACTAGCAAGGCAGGAACACAACCCCACCCATTAGCAGAGAGGCTACCTAAAAACATAATAAGGCCATAGGCACCCCAAAACACACAACCAGACGTGGACCTGTCCAACAGAAAGACAAGATCGAGCCTCAACCACCAGAACACAGGCATTAGTCACCCCCAACAGGAAGCCTACACAACCTACTGAAACAACCTTAGCCACTGGGGACAGACACCAAAAACAACGGGAACTACAAATCTGCAGCCTGCAAAAAGGAGACCCCAAACACAGTAACATAAGCAAAATGAGAAAACAGAAAAACACACAGCAGGTGAAGGAGCAAGATAAAAACCTACCAGACCTAACAAATGAAAAGGTAATAGGCAGTCTACCTGAAAAAGAATTCAGAATAATGATAGTAAAGCTGATCCAAGATTCTATTTCCAAGATCCATAATCTTGGAAATAGAATAGACAAAATGCAAGAAACAGTTAACAAGGACCTAGAAGAACTAAAGATGAATCAAGCATCGATTAAAAACACAATAAATGAAATGAAAAATACTCTAGATGGGATCAATAGCAGAATAACTGAGGCAGAAGAATGGATAAGTGAGGTGGAAGATAAAATAGTGGAAATAACTGCTGCAGAGCAAAATAAAGAAAAAAGAATGAAAAGAACAGAGGACAGTCTCAGAGACCTCTGGGACAACCTTAAACGCACCAACATTTGAATTATAGGGGTTCCAGAAGAAGAAGAGAAAAAGAAAGGGACTGAGAAAATATTTGAAGAGATTATAGTTGAAAACTTCCCTAATATGGGAAAGGAAATAGTTAATCAAGTCCAGGAGGCACAGAGAGTCCCATACAGAATAAATCCAAGGGGAAATATGCCAAGACACATATTAATCAAACTGTCAAAAATTAAAAACAAAGAAATCATATTAAAAGCAGCAAGGGAAAAACAACAAATAACACACAAGGGAATCCCCATAAGGTTAACAGCTGATCTCTCAGCAGAAACTCTACAAGCCAGAAGGGAGTGGCAAGACATAATTAAAGTGATGAAGGAGAGAAGCCTGCAACCAAGATTACTCTACCCAGCAAGGATCTCATTCAGATTTGATGGAGAAATTAAAACGTTTACAGACCAGCAAAAGCTGAGAGAGTTCAGCACCACCAAACCAGCTTTACAACAAATGCTAAAGGAACTTCTCTAGGCAAGAAACACAACAGAAGGAATATACCTACAATAACGAACCCAAAGCAATTAAGGAAATGGGAATAGGAACATACATATCAATAATTACCTTAAATGTAAATGGACTAAATGCTCCCACCAAAAGACACAGAGTGGCTGAATGGATACAAAAACAAGACCCATATATATGCTGTCTACAAGAGACCCACTTCAGACCTAGAGACACATACAGATTGAAAGTAAGGGGATGGAAAAAGATATTCCATGCAAATGGAAATCAAAAGAAAGCTGGAGTAGCAATTCTTATATCAGACAAAATAGACTTTAAAATAAAGACTATTAGAAGAGACAAAGAAGGACGCTACATAACGATAAAGGGATCAATCCAAGAAGAAGATATAACAATTGTAAATATTTATGCACCCAACATAGGAGCACCTCAATACATAAGGCAAATACTAACAGCTACAAAAGGGGAAATCGACAGTAACACAATCATATTGGAGACTTTAACACCCCACTTTCACCAATGGACAGATCATCCAAAATGAAAATAAATAAGGAAACACAAGCTTTAAATGATACATTAAACAAGATGGACTTAGTTGATATTTATAGGACATTCCATCCCAAAACAACAGAATACACATTTTTCTCAAGTGCTCATGGAACATTCTCCAGGATAGATCATATCTTGGGTCACAAATCAAGCCTTGGTAAATTTAAGAAAATTGAAATTGTATCAAGTATCTTTTCCGACCACAATGCTATGAGACTAGACATCAATTACAGGAAAAGATCTGTAAAAAATACAAACACATGGAGGCTAAACAATACACTACTCAATAACGAAGTGATCACTGAAGAAATCAAAGAGGAAATTAAAAAATACCTAGAAACAAATGACAATGGAGACACAACGGCCCAAAACCTATGGGACGCAGCAAAAGCAGTTCTAAGGGGGAAGTTTATAGTAATACAATCCCACCTTAAGAAACAGGAAACATTTCGAGTAAACAACCTGACCCTGCACCTAAAGCAATTAGAGAAAGAAGAACAAAAAACCCCCAAAGTTAGCAGAAGGAAAGAAATCATAAAGATCAGATCAGAAAAAAATGAAAAAGAAATGAAGGAAACGATAGCAAAGATCAACCAAACTAAAAGCTGGTTCTTTGAGAAGATAAACAAAATTGACAAACCATTAGCCAGACTCATCAAGAAAAGAAGGGAGAAGACTCAAATCAATAGAATTAGAAATGAAAAAGGAGAAGTAACAACTGACACTGCAGAAATACAAAAGATCATGAGAGATTACTACAAGCAACTCTATGCCAATAAAATGGACAACCTGGAAGAAATGGACACATTCTTAGAAATGCACAACCTGCCAAGACTGACTCAGGAAGAAATAGAAAATATGAATAGAACAATCACAAGCACTGAAATTGAAACTGTGATTAAAAATCTTCCAGCAAACAAAAGCCCAGGACCAGATGGCTTCACAGGCGAATTCTATCAAACATTTAGAGAAGAGCTAACACCCATCCTTCTAAAACTCTTCCAAACAATAACAGAGGAAAGAACACTCCCAAACTCATTCTACGAGGCCACCATCACCTTGATACCAAAACCAGGCAAGGATGTCACAAAGGAAGAAAAGTACAGGCCAATATCACTGATGAACATAGATGCAAAAATCCTCAACAAAATACTAGCAAACAGAATCCAACAGCACATTAAAAGGATCATACACCATGATCAAGTGGGGTTTATTCCAGGAATGCAAGGATTCTTCAATATACGCAAATCAATCAATGTGATACACCATATTAACAAGTTGAAGGAGAAAAACCATATGATCATCTCAATAGATGCAGAGAAAGCTTTCGACAAAATTCAACACCCATTTATGATAAAAACCCTGCAGAAAGTAGGAATAGAGGGAACTTTCCTCAACATAATAAAGGCCATATATGACAAACCCACAGCCAACATTGTCCTCAATGGTGAAAAACTGAAACCATTTCAACTAAGATCAGGAACAAGACAAGGCTGCCCACTCTCACCACTCTTATTCAACCTAGTTTTGGAAGTTCTAGCCACAGCAGTCAGAGAAGAAAAGGAAATAAAAGGAATCAAAATTGGAAAAGAAGAAGTAAAGCTGTCACTGTTTGCAGATGACATGATACTATACATAGAGAATCCTAAAGATGCTACCAGAAAACTACTAGAGCTAATCAATGAATTTGGTAAAGTAGCAGGATACAAAATTAATGCACAGAAATCTCTGGCATTCCTGTACACTAATGATGAAACATCTGAAAATGAAATCAAGAAAACACTCCCATTTACCATTGCAACAAAAAGAATAAAATATCTAGGAATAAACCTACCTAAGGAGACAAAAGACCTGTATGCAGAAAATCATAAGACACTGATGAAAGAAATTAAAGATAATACAAATAGATGGAGAGATATACCATGCTCCTGGATTGGAAGAATCAATATTGTGAAAATGACTCTACTACCCAAAGCAATCTACAGATTCAATGCAATCCCTATCAAACTACCACTGGCATTTTTCAGAGAATTAGAACAAAAAATTTCAAAATTTGTTTGGAAAAACAAAAGACCCCAAATAGCCAAAGCAATCTTGAGAACGAAAAATGAAGCTGAGGAATCAGGCTCCCTGACTTCAGACTAGACTACAAAGCTACAGTAATCAAGACAGTGTGGTACTGGCATAAAAACAGAAAGATAGATCAATGGAACAGGATAGAAAGCCCAGAGATAAACCCACGCACATATGGTCACCTTATCTTTGATAAAGGAGGCAGGAATGTACAGTGGAGACAGGACAGCCTCTTCAGTAAGTGGTGCTGGGAAAACTGGACAGGGACATGTAAAAGTATGAGATTAGATCATTCCCTAACACCATACACAAAAATAAGCTCAAAATGGATTAAAGACTTAAATGTAAGGCCAGAAACTATCAAACTCTTAGAGGAAAACATAGGCAGAACACTCTATGACATAAATCACAGCAAGATCCTTTTGGACCCACCTCCTAGAGAAATGGAAATAAAAACAAAGATAAACAAATGGGACCTAATGAAACTTCAAAGCTTTTGCACAGCAAAGGAAACCATAAAGAAGACCAAAAGACAGCCCTCAGAATGGGAGAAAATATTTGCAAATGAAGCAACTGACAAAGGATTAATCTCCAAAATTTATAAGCAGCTCATGCAGCTCAATAGCAAAAAAACAAACAATCCAATCCAAAAATGGGCAGAAGACTTAAATAGGCATTTCTCCAAAGAAGATATACATACTGCCAACAAACACATGAAAGACTGCTCAACATCATTAATTATTAGAGAAATGCAAATCAAAACTACAATGAGATATCATCTCACACCAGTCAGAATGGCCATCATCAAGAAATCTAGAAACAATAAATGCTGGAGAGGGTGTGGAGAAAAGGGAACACTCTTGCACTGCTGGTGGGAATGTGATTTGGTACAGCCACTATGGAGAACAGTATGGAGGTTCCTTAAAAAACTAAAAATAGAACTACCATATGACCCAGCAATCCCACTACTAGGCATATACCCTGAGAAAACCATAATTCAAAAAGAGACATGTACCAAAATGTTCATTGCAGCTCTATTCACAATAGCCCGGAGCTGGAAACAACCTAAGTGTCCATCATCGGATGAATGGATAAAGAAGATGTGGCACATATATACAATGGAATATTACTCAGCCATAAAAAGAAACGAAACTGAGCTATTTGTAATGAGGTGGATAGACCTAGAGTCTGTCATACAGAGTGAAGTAAGTCAGTAAGAGAAAGACAAATACCGTATGCTAACACATATATATGGAATTTAAAGAAAATGTCATGAAGAACCTAGGGGTAAAACGGGAATAAAGACACAGACCAACTTGAGAATGGACTTGAGGATATGGGGAGGGGGAAGGGTAAGCTGTGACAAAGCGAAAGAGAGGCATGGACATATATACACTACAAAACGTGAGGTAGATAGATAGTGGGAAGCAGCCGCAGAGCATGGGGAGATCAGCTCGGTGCTTTGTGACTGCCTGGAGGGGTGGGATGGGGAGGGTGGGAGGGAGGGAGATGCATGAGGGAAGGGATATGGGAACGGATGTATATGTATGACTGATTCACTTTGTTATAAAGCAGAAACTGAAAAAAACAATTAAAAAAAAAAGGAAAAGAAAAATCGTGTTGACTGTGCATTGCTTAGAAGATCTATTTCAACTCTTCAGCCTGATACACAATACCACTTGTTACCTCTTTGGCCTCATCTCTTCATTTCTTGCTAATGTACTTACATCTCTTCCTCTTCTACCCCAGAGCATGATGATTCATACTTACTGTTTACTGAGCCCTAAATTTTCAGTGCATCTTTACTGTTGCATGCAGTGTTTATTTTGCTTAGAATAAAATTAATGACTTCATTTCATTGGCTAATTGCTACTAGTCCTGTAAGATACAACTCAGATATAACCCAACTTTAAGGAGGTTTGAATTATTAGTGTAGATTTCTCCTCCTAGATTATTCCATTTTATCCTGTATCTGAATCTGTGTCAGGGCATCCCTGACATAGAGTGTTACTGTAAGTTTATTCATCTGCCTTCTTTAAAATGTAATACATTTCTTCATGATAATTGCTGTACTTCGTAACTATAACCATAGCATCCAGCATCGGGCATGGCACATTCTTGGTCAGTGTTGAATGCCTGAAATAGTGATTTAGAAAATGGTTGGCAGATATTATAACTTAATAGGCAGGAAACCCTATACAAATATGTTAAGTAAGTGAGAGAGATCTAGGTTGAAATACATCAAATCCTGGATGGTAGGTAACAGTATTAAAATAGGTTTTCTTTGGAGAATAAAGGGTGAAAAATAAGTCTGGGATGCTCACAGTGGCCAAAAATTCTGAAGCAGTGTGTGTGTGTGTGTGTGAGTGTGTGTGTGTGTGTATGCCAGTAACTGTTCTAGTTTTTAGAAATGTAGTAGTAATTTTTAAAAAAAGAAAGATCTTTTGGAGCTTCTATTTTGGGATAGGAATGGGGAAGAAAACAAGCACAAGATAAATAAAAAATGTTTTAGATAGTCACAAGTGCTACTAAAGAAAAAAAAAAAATACACTTCCAGAATAGAAGATGACAAGGCCAGGGGTGGTAGATAACTGTGTTGTGAATAGTGATGTGAGAATGGAGAACCCAGAGCCCAGAGTTGGCTTATAATTAGTGTCTGTCCTCTACGAATGGTGGATGAGAGAAAAAGGATTTTCCCCAACATGCTTTTCCAAATCTCCACATTTTTGCAGTGATGTTAAAGATGCTGGCTTGATGCTTAAAAATGGAGAGTTTTGAATATCACACAAAGGAGAGCCTCTTATTTCATAGGGAGAAAGCCTGAGTTAGGATGGTAAAGAATTTTCAAATCTTAAATGAAGTGACAGAAAAGAAATGCAGTTCAGTTTCCATTCGAAATTCTCATACCAGGAACTTCTCATTGAAGGGAGTATACATTCACCTCTCAAATAATGAAAAGACATGAAATGTTTGGTTAATTGTAGTAAAGAAGATACTGAAGATCTCAAAGTATTGCATATGGATAACAAGTAATATTACTTAACAGAAACGTCACATTTCTTTGTGAACTTTCCAGTACATGCAGTGTTTTGATGTTCATGTTGTTCGATGCTCAGGCTTGTTTGCATTTACAAAAGAATCTTTATACTTAATTCTTCATGGAATATTGAGAGCACAACTTATTTTCATGGTTAGCCAAAAAAGATAGACTTTATATTGCTATCAAAAACTTATCCACAGGCTATAACTACTTTCAAAAAGAATTTGTTATTCAGACAAGGGTTTTTTTTTGGAATTAGGCCAAAATAAACAAATGTTTTAAAAACTACCAAGAAAATACAGAGAAAATTCTTAAGATGGAAATATTTATGCTCACAACCACAGTGATGCTGTGTATTTAAACTGATATACTGTAATGTAAAAAACGTATCAGGTTGAGCTCAGAAGATTCAGGTACAAATCTTCTCCATTTCTGATTTGTCAGGGCAGACAGAGAGGAATATGATTTGGAAGAGCAATATAATACTCAGCAATCGCTTTGAGAGCAAAATAAGTGGCTCTATAGTTTCAAAGTCAGAGTGTTAAATTGGGTTTATGATATAAGCAGCATATACTGGTAGAATGAGATAGGGTGATGTGAAGTAAAGTTATAGCGATACGATATTGGTGGTTGTTCAAACAGGAAGGATACTGTCTTCTAGCAGCTTCAGTAGCAGGAATTAGGGATTCCATTTTTGGGAAAAATGGTAGAATATAACGTTATAGTGGGCCTAGAACCAAGACATTAAGCCATTTACTTGTCTAGGACTCATTATAATCATTTTCTAGGTACAGGATGGATCCTAGATGAGAAGTTGTATTAGTTGTCTGTTGCTGCATAAGAAATTAGTACAAATGTAATGGCTTAAAACAGCAACCCTTTATTAGCTCACAGTTCTATAGGTGGGGATACTGGCATGGAGTGACTAGGTTCTGTGTTCAAGGTCTTAAAGGTCTGAAATCAGCATTTTTAAACCCTTGTCAGATAATTCTAACATCTAATTCATCTCTGTTGGCATCATCTGTCACATCTTATTCAAGCTGTCATGTATCTGGTTCTTGGTATAAGTAGTGATATTTTATTGTCTTTTGGACATTTTGGCTATTATGTTAGGATTCTTTGGTCCCTATTTAAAGTGTTTTGTTTTTTTTAATTTTTAGCAGGCATTCACTCTTTATAGGTTTGGCACACATTTCCTGTACTTTTATGGACGATGGTTCCATGATAACCTAATTTTCTGACCCTTTGTGGTACTCTTTTGGTCTGTTTCTCTTGTGCAGGAGGGGTTACCTCTGGTCCCTTCTCATGCTGCTTATGGGGTCTGAAGTATCTTCCCCAGGATACGGCACTTGGTGCTTCTGGTGAGGGAAGGGAATCTCTGGAACACGTGATGAAGAGTCCTTCCTAGGCCAGGCACTTGTGACAGGGTCTCCCTGGACTGTAAGGAGTGGAGGGTGCTTACCAGGTTGAGAGCTTTCTGTGGAGGTATCTCCGTTGCCGGTACCAGCAAGTTGCCTGATGTTTCTGGGGAGGGGAGAGGAGTCTCAGGCCCATCTGAGGAGAGCATTGTCCAGGTGGGAGCTTTTTGTGGTAGGAGCACTTTTGCTGGGACCCTTAGCCACTGATGTGTCTGGGTGGTGAAGGGGGATCTCAGGCCCAGTGGGGAAGGAAAGCACTTTCCCTGGTCACTTAGTGTCATCAGGGCTTCCAATTGTTCGTCCTTGCAGGTTCTGCAAGGCTCGCCTGGTGTTTGGGGGATTCCCATTTGATGTGATGGAGGAAGAGCCTCTTTGAGCCACTTCCTGTTACTAAGTTGGGAGTTAGGAAATGCTTGGCCTGGATCACATTTTTTTGTTGGTAGAGGGTCATAAGGTGCCCTGCCATGAGGCTGTTCATCCATTCTGAGGGTCCCTAGGCAATTCACCTTCTCTAGACCTTTCAGAGATCTCCTTTGGTTGTCTCATATTATTTCCAGGATATATAGTTGTGCGTATAAAGGGGGAGCAGGGAGAGGGAAGTATAACCCATCTTATCTGGATTAGAAGTCCTCTCTGTGCCTTTGAAGTGCTCACCTGATTAGGTCAGGCTCACTCTGGATAAGCTCCCAATCAACTGTGCTATATAACATAATCTAATAATGGGAATGATATTCCATCACATTCACAGGTCTCATACTCAAGGGGAGGGGCTCCTACAAAGATCATTGGGCATCATCTTAGAATTCTGTCGACCACAGAAGGTGCATGTGAATGTACTGAAGCATTAATTAAGCAATTATCATCCTTTGGAAGGTTTTAATCTGTTAGGATAGTATGAAAGCCAAGTACTGTTATAATTATTCTACTCACTTTAAATGAAGTATATCTGATATCAAAAATACTTCCTAAAAATCAGACTATTCAAACAACTTTCAGAAGTTAATGTAAATTTCAGAGGTTTGAGCCAAGCCTTCATTTCTGGCCATGAAGATATCTTCTGTGTGAAAAATATGCTACCTCAAAGATGTTTTCAAAAACTTCACCACCACTCCCCATTTATATTTTGTAGTTATGTGCAAATACTGTGGCTGCCAGCAATTCACATAGAAAAGAAAGGTCAGTGATGTTTCTGACTTTAACTTTTTAGAGAAGGTGTATACTTAACACTGCCTACATTTGTATAGGCTGCACATTGCACAAAATTTCTGATTATTGCTTTAGGTTATAATACAATGTACTCTCACCTATACCAGGATTGAAAAATTTAAGCAAAATTTTCTGGACTGGCCAATACAACCCCCCAAAAATAGCCTTCAGGCTGAATTAGGAGAAAAATCCTTCACTATGTTTAGGTTGGAAGGAAGCATGACCTAAATTTTGATTTCAAATACTCGGGGTTTTGGGTGATGGTTTTACTGGGGACAGTTAGAATTGAACTATGTAGACATGTTTCCTGAAGCCAAGTTTTACCTTTAAGGCTTTCATATTGCAGCTTGTGAGGCTCCAAGCAGCAACTGGCTACTTTGGGTCATTCACATGAATTCACTCTTAATCATATGATTGAGTCATATATAAACCATAAAACCCTTTATAAGAAATTAGAATCTGTTTTAAAAATTAATTATATGAACTAAACATATATAGAAAGAAATTGAAGCTTGAATATATTGAAGAAGCAAAAATTAAAGACATACTTATAACTGCCCTTTATCCTTAGTTGTTTACAATCACAGCAAATCAAAGTGTGACATGTTTAAGAGAAAGGTAATTAAGTTCTAAGGCTTTGTCATCTTATCACTTTTAAAAAATACAAGATCTGAGTAAATGAAAGGAAAATAGAGAGGGTTGTTAAAGAGCTGAGTCATAGAGTGGAATAGAGAACAAGCGGAAGCGGAAGAGGCAAGAAAGCATACACAGGCTGGGTTTGAAGAGAGTTGGGAATGCTGGTTGTGGTAGATGGTCTCTGATTTGCTTACCGGATCTACTCGCCATCCTTCTTAACCCTGCTTCGTGATTCCAGGAGGCTGATCTTTATCAGCTTCATGGACCAGTCTCTCTGTGTCTTCAGGTTGGGTTTGGTTAATATGAACTACTGATAAGTGATTAGAAGTCAGGAGGAAAGAAGGCAAGGGTATTTATTTCCATGATCTGCCCCCTTCCAAACTTTAGGTTGGCAGTGGATGCCATTTTCTAAGGTTACATCTCTTGTTGGGTGGGCTTCTCCTATAACTCGAAGACATTCTGGGTTGCAGGAACTGCTATCTCTCTATGCCCCTTCAAACCTAGTGGTTATAATACTGGCTTCTCACAGCTGCTAGCCTCAGGCTAGCATCTCTTGGTTTCCCTTCATTCGTTACACACTTTAGTCTCTTCATTAAATGCTATTCCATCACTCTTTTAAAGTGTGCCATCAGTTTTTAGCTAGAACTGACTGATACATTGGTAGTGGGGAATAGGCGAAACGTTAAGGTAGTGTTAGGGAGGTGGGATAAACTGCTGTGGAGAGAGATAGGAAGAGAAGGGTTTCAAAGCTTTTTATGGCATTCTAGGAATGTAACATGACTACTTTATGTGAATGACTCTAATGTAGTCTTAAATGGCTTCTTAATTATTGATATTTGGTTGGGTTTCTGTTTCTTTGCATGCACAACCAGGATTGAACAGGGCTAAGAGATGTCTGGGATTTACATGACGAGATAATACTACTAGGATCTATCTAGATTCATTATATCATATTAAGACATTTCTCCCATGGAATCAGGAACATCCCAACCCAGTGCACATGCTAAGTTTTTATTGAAATTCAGTGAACTGCTATGGTGTGAAATTAATTTTTATTGTCAGTCCCCTGAGTCGGCAGGCCGACTCTCAAGCCCTGTGCCACCAGGGAAGCCCTATAACACTTTATATAGCTGAGAATTCATCGATCAGGATTTTCACTCTCATTGGAATCCACTACTTGCCTACGACAAATCGGACACGTAGAGTTCTCAGACAGCCAGCGATCAATGCAGTGAATGTGATATTCATGGGAGCAAGGTAGTATGCGAAGCTTGCTGTTTTCTGTGTACTCTGTAAGGCAAATGCTACAGGCTTTTAGTGCATCATTTTCACCAAAAGATCTTACAGCCAAGCTGTCAATCTGTGCTTTGGTGAGTCCTGTAGTTTGCAGATTATGGGAGGACCCAGAGTCACTTTCATCAGATATTATTAGGCTAATTTGTCTAACCCCTTGGCTGGTCTCTGATGATAAGTTTGTTTCTTCAATGCCTTCAAACATCAGTGAGCTAATTCCTGAATTCTCATCACTTGAGCTGGAACCAGAAATAGGACTAGAACTGGAACTAGACGTACAATTGGGGCTTGAATGCCAACTCAGTGTGGAACTTGAATGGGTATCATAGCTAGCATTTGAATCAGAACCAAATATACCACTACTACTACCATTAGGTGACTCTAGCCATTCCATGTTTTGACTTGGAGGTGAGACACTATGCTCTAAATTACTGTCACTGTCCATAAGGTTATTTGAGTTACTAAATTCTGTCATTGTCTGCCTTAACGTGCTCTGAGTTGGAACAGATGTTGTATCATTTATGCTAGTATTTAACATTCTGCAAACGGGATTTCTAATGGTATTGACATAAGCTCTCACACCTGCCTGCTCAGAATGTGAATACATATGCCTCAGTCCTCGTTCACTTTCAGAAGTGACAGTGTTGTTTGGTGTCTCAGATGTTAACTGAGTTCTACTAGCTCTGCTGTCTCTCTGAGAATATGCTCCAGAATGAACTTGTCCTACTTCAAGATTGAAGGGTATGGTTGGATATATTTCCCTCATTCCCCAAGATTCACCACTGCTGGTTGTATCTGGAGAATTTTCTCCATGAACGGCATTCCTTGTTCTAGAAGTTTCAATAAGACCGCTATTTTGCAACTCAAATCCAGTCATTTGCTGTGTCAATATTTCTTGGTGCTCAGTTCTAGAAAATCTCGCATTCTCACTTAGCAGCGGCTGCTCAAAATTCTGAGAGGGTATACTATGATTAAGTCTTTGTACAATTTCCCTAAGTGAACGTGGAGGCGACCAACTTTCAATTCTTGCTCTGGTTCTCCGATACTCTGGACTCCTACTTCTTGCTCGTCTCTGACTTGTGGTAGGTGGGAATTCCATTAATGTTTCAGTTGTATCTTGTTCAGGCATAGATGGTCTTGTAAATATTGATTCAGATTGTGGACTTTCCACTTGCCTTTGGCTGTCTTCCATATTTTCTCTTCTGGGAAGTCTTGCAGATGCTACATATTCATTCTCTGGATTTGGACTCCCATTATCAAGGTTAGCATTTATTTCTAAACTGAATATGAACTGATCACATTTAGGATTAATTTGGCTCTCTTCTCTCCAAGATTGGTTTTCTCTTTGTCCACTTGTCATATTTTCAGTTTGTCCAGAACAGTTAAGCCAGTCTATTAGAGAGTCACCACTAGACACGTCATCTGAAGAGTCTCCTCTGTCTGTTAACAAAAAAAATGGGGAGGGTGCATAAAATAACTACCAAAATTAGAACCATCATAAAATAGCACTCTGAAACTTTGTTTCAAAAACAAAAAATGAGAACTTAAATACTCAGATGTTTTAAACTGATTTCACATTTATAGAGTTAATATTTTATAAACTGCACTGTGTAGATTTATAAGTAAAGGTAGAAAAGTTTCGATTCCATCCAAAAAGAGTGAGCTAATCCTAGATAAACTTAGAGAATTTTTTAAAAAGGGAATCCGGAGGAAGTCTATTTTTCAGTATTTCATCATATACACAGCCCTGTGTACCACTGTCAGAGGAATGTCAAGAGACTTTTTTTTCTGTACACTGTCAAAACACTAATGCAATTAAACAAGGTAAACACCAGTTAAGGTACAATGCTAGTAGTTTAGTTCAATTTACATTATTGTCTAATTTTCATTAGTCTCCAACATGACTACTTGTAGGCTCTTCACTTATGTGCTTTTGATAATAGATAAGCTGTTTTAAAATATAAGGTTATTGCCCAAACATAAACAAGTTTTATAGGTTTAAAAGTGTTTGCATTTTGAATACTTCTTAATGTTAACAAGATTTTTAATTGACATTAAATTGAAGGTCAGATCAAATGAATAGACTGAACCTAGCATGGTACATATAAGACCATATTCAAGAGCCAAAGTATTATAGTATCTTCTTCATTAGACAGCAAAATCCTCTACTTCACACTGGAAGGGAAGGCACCAGACCTGAGGTCCGAGCAGGGATTCTCAGCATTAGCACTATTGACATTTTGGTGCTGGACAATTCTTTGTTTTGGGGAGCTATCCTGTGCATTGTGGGATCTTTGGCAGCATCCCTGGCCTCTGCCCACTAGATGCTAGTAACACCCATGCCTCCCCTGTGACAACCAAAAATATCTCTAGCCATTGTCAAATGTCCCCAGGTGTTGAAGAAAGCACAATTGTCCCCAGTGGAGAATATTTCTGTTTGCTTTTTTTACATGTCTATGTAGAAAAAATAATTCAGGAAGTAGGAGGGACTTTCAGTTGAGGTCGAAAACCAAGAAAAATACAAATAGGCTACTTTGCACTGTTTCCCAATTAAAACAACCCAGATGTGAATCAGGAAAACAAACAAACAGACCTTGACATGCTCACCAAAAATCAAGTAAATGCCAGTTCTTTTTATGAGAAGTTACTTACCAAATTAATGTAAGTCACTTCTGTATAATTTACTCTTTACTATTATGAAGTTACTATTTCCTATTATGAAGTTCCTTATTCATCCCATCCGATTCCCTCCAAAAGCAAAATATACCTGTATTTTCATCTGAGTCTTGTGGTGCGTTTTCTTTAATTAGCTGAAGTCTTCTCAGCAACTCTTCTTCCGTACTTTCACCTGGAATGCCTAGAAGATTGTTGTCTCTCATAAGTTCGTAATCTTCTTCACTCAGATTATTTACGAACCTGGAGAAATCTTCTTCCCGAACCAATCGGTCCGTTTGACATATGTGTTGGGCCGAAACTCCATCTCCTTCATCGTTGGAATCCGAGTTTTCCACCTTAATAAACAAGTGGAAAATTATCTGAAATTCACGACGTGGTGTTGAAATTCACCAATGGTCGTTTCGTTTTCTTCGCTTTCTAGTTCCTGCCAGAGTGTCCGGTTCCGACTCAGTCGGATGACCCTCCGCACAGATTCCTCCCTTCTCCCTTCCCGACTCAGTTCTGTGGCCCCTGGTGACGCAACAGTTGGGAGCCGCCCCTAGCCCAGAACTTGCTAGACGTTGCCTAGGCACCCATTATCTTCCCCGCTGTTACCGAGTAGGGACTGGATTCAGGTTAGGTTTCATTTCATTCAAAACCAGCCAATGTTACTGAGGGTTTATAGTGTACCAAGCACCGTGCTTCACCTCGTTTCACCCACAGGAGCCTATTCTCAGGTTTTCAGGCTCTGATATGCTCTATTTATTCGTTACATTCCATATGACTGCCTTCTTCAAAATGCCATGCCAAAGTCAGCCTAGTTCAATGCAGCAATTCTCATTTTCAGGTGCCCAGGGACCTCCGCCTTTTCTCATGAATTTCTCAAATCCTAGACTCTCACTAAGAAAGCCCACAATTTTTGATAATTTACCAGGGCCCTGGCTGAGTCTCTTTAGTGTGTCCTCTCCCTTTTAACTGTTAATGGCTTCATCTTGCATTATATGGTCCTTTAGTCTTGTTTCAAACAAACAAGAAACACCAAAACTTTGGCAGGCTTTTCTGCTCAGCCAGGGAATTCCTTCTCCACAAAAGCATCAGGTTCATTTTTGTTCTCCTTTCTCATAAATATTATAAATAGTACTTAAGCAAAACTAGCCAGAACATCACAGGAACTTTTAGGACAGATACATAATAGTTACTTTGTCTGCCACAGTGAGTACTGACTTTGCTGATTTTGTCGCATGTATCACCTGAAAGGCTTGGTGAAAATAAAATAACGCTCATTTGCAATGCTATCTGGAGGAGACCTCTAATTCACTCTCAGTACACAGCTTAGAAGTTGAAGGAGCTGTGTAAATTCACAGTTGTTGTTTTGTTCACGGTCCACAGCAGGCTTTCTTGTTTGTTCTCAAGGAGATGGAAGGATGGTAACTTTACTGGTGTGACAGTGAAGAATCTAAGTCTATGTCCTGCTTTTGACATTTGTTCCATGCCTTGTTTAACTTAAGCTAGAAAAATCAATCTTTCCCCTCTGAATCAAATCTCAGCAAGACTTTGGATGAGAACAGAATCCCCTAGACTACCCTGCCTCCTTTATGGACTTCTGAGTGTATTTGTTATCTTTTACTGAAGTTATTCTTTTCACAGGGGAACTCTGTTGTAAACTTGTTTGCTGTGCCTCAATCAAAACTAGCAGTATTATGAAAATTCAGCGTGATTTGTACTCTTGATGCAGGAAACCCTCACAATCGTCAGTGTTCTTGAGAGTGATTGATTCAGTTTAATTCAATTCAATCAATTCAAGTGTCAAGTATGTTTAGCGTTTGTTAAATGTCAGTCATATTATCGGATATTAAGATACAAAGATGAGTATATTTAAGAATCTGTTGTCATTAGAGTATAACAAACAATTGAGCTACACAGAGGTAAAATTACAGTTTTGAGGAGAAAGTGATTTGAGTGAGAGAGAAAATCGGTTTCACTGCATTTGGGGTTTAAAGGATGAACAGGAGTTTTCTAAGTGAATGAAAGGGGGAAATATTTTCAAAAGTGAGAACAGCAACTGCTAACACTCATAAAACAACAAGGATAGTAGATTTTAATTACTAAAAAAAGACATTAGTTAAATTGGCCGAGCAAGGCCAAAAAATGGAGACCTTTATGACATGTTTAGAAGTTGGACTTTATCATTAGTGCAATGGAAAGATGTTGAAGTCTTTAGACAGTTGATGGTCAAATTTGCAATTTAGAAATAATATTGATAGTAGTGTTGAGGATGAATATGAAGGGCAACAGTTCAGATGGGAGGGTCAGAAATAGATAGAGGGCAGCCTAGGCTAGTGATGATAAGGATCTGAATCAGGGCAAAGGAATATGATTAAAATGAAGGACTTTAACAGATCTCTAGGCAGCAGAACTGATTAAACCTAGTAATATATGGGAAAGAGGGAAAAGTGGGGAGGGGGAATATATGAGGGAAAGGCAGGGGTCAGGATTACTTCTGTATTTCTGTCTTTGCTTAGTGGACAGTGGTACCAATAAGAAGTAACACCTGATTCTGAAGTTGTATGGTTTAGCTTAAGAGGGAGCATGATTGCTTATGATTAGAATAGTATGCAAGTTACCTGAAGATTCAGAAAGTCTTACAGTCATTCCAAATTTAGGTACAGAAGCACATGAACTAATAGCCCCGGACGTTTGGTGTTCCCTGTAGTTGTCTCTCAGTGTCAATGACTCTAGCTTCTTGAACTATTTGTTCCTGGTTATGTCCCAATTCTGGTGCAAGTAACAGGGTATAGGGATCATCATCCCAGAGACCTACTTATTGACCTTGATTATTTAAATAGAAGCCACCAATACAGCTGTGCTTTACACTTAGTTCTCTCATGTCTTGACTTTCCTTCTGAATATTGCAGTGTAGGTTCAGTAGTTTTTCCTCTGGATGGCAATATTGCTGCTTTGGCCTTTGTTCTATCCCTTGTCTTGATATCAGAAGTCTTCTGAAGATATTTTTTCTTCACTTCTCATTTCAGAGATGGGAGATGCATCAGGAAGTCCTGAGGTTGACTAGAGCATCACTCTAAGTTGAGTTGGAGGGGAAGAGGTTGAAGATGGAAAGCTGCTTACTTTCAATCAGAGTCAAGCACTTAAAAATTTGGCCAATCCATTGTTTATGATGTGGTGAAAAAATGGGGTGTGTGTGAGCAGATTTGGCTGTTCTTTTATCCTGGTTGTAATAATGGAGTTTTGTAATCAAGAGTTTTCTTTTGCTGACTCTGTCCAAGGAAGCTTCTGAACAGATTCTATGACTCAAAGGGAGACTGAAAATAAGCAAGAGATAGCATTCTCCCTGAATATGGGTAAAAGGAGTTCCGTGGCTTTAGAACTGTAAGAAATGATCAAGACATATATTCCAGATACCTATTGCAGTATAACAGACCATTCCAAAACGCAGTGGTAGATACAATAGAAACCATGCTGTTATAGTCAGGACTTTGTGAGCTAAGAATAAAGATAAAGAATACTGGGGATGGCTCATCTCTGCTCCATCATGACTGGGCCTCAGCTGTGGTGGCTTGAATGATTGGAGATAGATTAGACAACTTGACTGGTGTCATATGTCTGGGGCCTTGGTTCTGGCTAAGTTTTCTTTGAGTCACATCTTTTGGTGCTGAAATGTCCAACCAAGATGGCATCTTCATTCACAAATCTGGGGCTTGAGTTGGGCTGCACAGGCTGAAAAATTTGGGGCTGGATTTCCCTGTGTCTCTGTCTTTCTCCATGAAATTTCTCGGTGTAGTTTTGGAGTCTTAGCCACCTGGATATCTCAAAATAGTTGAATTCTTACATAGTGAGTGGCTTTACCCAAAGTAAACATCTCAAGAGACTTGGCTGGAATCTGTAAGTCTTCCTATGACTTAACCTCACAAGTGCAAGAACACCTTTTCTCTTGCATTCTGTTGATTGAATAAGCCACTGGATCAACCCATATTCAAGAAGAGGGACACCACATTCTACCTTTCAATAGAGAGGTAACAAAGATTTTATGGTTGTATTTAATGTACTATAGCACATGATGAAAAAAATCTTATAATGATGACTTTTCAGTTTATGTGGAAATTAATCTCTCCCTCTGTTTTCTGAATTGCATTATTCTCTGGGTAAAAATAAAAAAAAAGAGGACATAAAATCTGAAGTTCTTTGCATTCAGCCTGATTTTAAAGATACCCGATTAAGGATCTTTTTATTATGTAATAGTTTTCCCACATCACAGACCATTGGTAATATTAAGAGCTATTTACTGAGCAACTGTAATTGCTAGACACTCTGCTTGTGTTTTAACTTATTTGATCTCAAGCCCCATGCAAGATAGGTATTACTATTCTCAGAGATAAAGGCATTGAGGCTGATGCAAATTAAGTGATTTTCTCAAAGTTACAGTAATAGATAATACGTTTAGATTCAAACAAGGTCTATAGGATGACTCTCCCTGTTTCGCTCTACTCTGCTATGTTTAATGAAAACACAATTTTAGACATCATTACACAAACGTAGTAAAATCTCAGTTAAATGAGATGCTTGAATCATGTTTGATCATTTTCGTGTGCCATTTCAATTCTGCTTTGGGGTTAGTCTAGAATATCTTCGTTTTAACTTAATAAAGAGTAATTTTAAATCAAGAAGTAAACATAATTAAAGGTTGATAAGATATTTCATATTTTTATGTTTTTTTCTTTCCCACCAGAAGGATGGGTTAAAAGCTTGAAAGCATTGATGCAGAAAAATGAATCTAAATATGCATGTCTCATGGAATCTACTGGAATTGGTTCTTTGACACAAATACTTGTTTTGAATCTAAACACGAAATTCTTGTTAATTGAAATCACACCCTTTCCACTTACATAGGCTTGACACTAGGAATTAGTTTCATCTCTTCCTTATTCTTACCTCTAATTATGGAAATAAAAATGTATTTATTTAGCAAGGTCTCATCCCTCTTATGATTTCCTTTCTTCCCGGTTCTGCTCAGATTTAAACTTTTGATAGCTTTTCTATTAGTGCCGTGTCAGTGGATAGTTTGCTTCTATGCTTTCTCTAGTTTTGAGCCATTTTACACACTTTCTCTGAGGCATGCTCCAGGTCTGTTATTCACAAGCAAGTTAGTTCATATTTCCGCACATTTGTTTATTTGTAAAGTCTTACCTCCTAGATTATTGTAATAGATAAATAAACTTACATATACATAAATAATATTCTGTTTGTTACCTATATAGATATATTTAAAGATGAATTTTACAGTTCCAAGGATGAAACGGATATCAGGTTTGTTTCTCAAAACAAATGAACACAGAGAACACAAAATGAATAAGCAACAGAAAAGCTCACAATATATGAGCAAAACCAAATTAAGCAGGCCTGCTGTATACAGATTCACAAGTTGTGCCCTCTAAAATTCCCAGGGGGCACCATTCATGTAAAGAAGAAAGTGAATGACACTCCTATAAATTTGCAGTGCACCACCTGTACAACTGAACATGCAGACACCGAAAATGAGCTTTAATGCTATCTTCTGCCTTCCTTCGACCCAGTAGGGAGAAGAGAAGAGGATAATGAACTCAGGGAGAGTAAATAGTTACTTTATTACTTGTTCTTCTCCAGGCCTAGAATTTTATATGCTCCTATTGAAGGGAGGTTGGTGATTTTGTTCAGTAGCCTGCAGACACAGGGAAGTGCACCGCCTCTTTCACCAAGTATTTACACCAGTAGGTGTAACCACAATGGCAGCGTGTGGTGTGGGTAAAAATGGTCACCTCACATCTCTGTCATGTCGACTCTCCCTTTTATGGTGCTAGTTGGGTGTTGTAGTCGCTCTTATGGAGAGTTATTGAATGGTCAGTCTGGGTTGCCTATTCAAAGAAACTCACCACATTTTCAAATTACATTACAAAAAGGCCCCTACATTTCAGGCATACCATTTTGCTTAAATTCAAACTACTGTACTATAATCAAGTTGCCTCTCTTGCTTAAGTCTCAATATCCACAAACCTCAACAAATTCAATGGACAGTAGGTTGACCAAAGGGTGAAAGTTCTTTAAAAAGTAGCATTTGTATTGGGAGCAGAGTTCGGGTTTCCTTATGGTCGGATTTCCTGGGGCCTCTTTAATATTCAGGCTAAATGCAAGCTCTTATCCACACTATTAGAATGCATCCTCTATCTTCAAACACATTTGACAACTTATTGCATATAGAATAAAGTAAACTGTGTAGTAAGTCCTTACAAAAATCACTTTAGGTTTGCCAACATTACTACATTTTCATCTTTCAAACTTCAGTTTAAATGTCACTTCCATGGAAAGGTCTTCCTGACCAGTTTATCTAAAATAAAATTGTGCATGTCATGCTCTGTCACAGACGCTTATCTGTTCCTCCAATAAACTGTATACTATAAGAATAGTGATCTTTATAGCTCAACCTGTGTTTTCCATCTATTCAGTTCCTTAAAGTAGATACTAAATGAATATGCGTTGGAGAGTGAAATAAGTAAAGTAAGGAAGAAAGGCCAGAGGGAGGAAGGGAGGAAGGAAGGACAAAGATTCTCTCTCTGTCTTTTTTCATTATGGCTGCTGTAACAAAATGCCACAGACTGGGTAGCTTATAAACAACAGAACTTTATTTTGTAATGTTATGGAGGCCTGAAGTCCAAGATCAAGATAGCAGCATGGTCTCATTCTGGTGAAAGCCCTCTTCCTGATTCATAGCCAGAACCTTCTTGCTGTGTCCTCACATGGTGGAAGGGGGCTAGTGAGCTCTCTGGAGCCTCTTTTAAAAGACATTGATCCCATTCATGAAGGAATTTGTGGCATCTAAAAAATACAACCAACAAGTGAATATAACGAGAAAGAAACAGACTTACAGATGTGGTGAACAAACTGGTGGTTACCTGTGGGGAGAGGGAAGGGGAGAGGGTAGGGGATTAAGAGGTACAAACTATTATGTATAAAATAAGCTACAAGGATATACTGTACAGCACAGGGACTATAGCTAATATTTTATGATAACTATAAATGGAGTATAACCTTTAAAATTTGCAAATGACTATATTGTACAGCTGTAGCTTATATTGTATACCAACTATATTTCAAAGAAAATAATAATAATAGTCACAAAAAATCTGAAATAAAAGGCATTAATCCCATTCATGAGGGTGCCACCCTCATGACCTAATCACCTTCCAAGGGCTCCACCTCCTAATACCACCAATTTGGGGGGTTAGGATTTCAACATATACATTTTGAGGGAACATAAATATGCAGACCATAGCACTCTTCTTTGACCAAACGTGAGTCAGCCTTCTCTGAGTCCTCTTTCTAACTAGTCCCTGACCTTAGGCTCTGTCCTTGGCCCATTTAGACTAGTATTAGCATGAATTCTGGTGGGTCAGTTTAGCAAAAATCCTCTACCCTTGATATATGATCAAACTCTTTACCCCTCACCCTTCATGTCTTATCACCCTAGCCTGACTACAGAAAAAACTTCTGTCAAATTGATTTAGCCAGAATTCTCCTTACCCCTGATGTTTCCTTTTAGTAATTTTCTACTGACCCCCACCCTGCTCCTTGCCTTTATATCTCTACTTGTTCTTATTATATTAGGAGTTGAGCCCCGTCTCCCTCTCCTACTACACAGCCCCTCTGTGGTAGTCTCCCTAACTTATCCTTGCTATCTTTAACAAGTATCATGTAGACTTGTTTTCTTCAATACCTTCAAGGCTTTCCTTACCTACATCTCTCTGCATGTGCTGTCACTTTTTCCATGCCTTTGTTCACATTGTAATCTGTGCTTGCGATGCCCTACCCTTTATGCCCTAGTTCATATCAAACCTCTCTGTAATATCTGTACCCTTCTAGTCCTGTATTAAATACACTGCCCTTCAAGATGGCCTGTAAAACTCCTGTTTGCATAAATATTTGCCATTTTTCACCTTCCTCTTTCCTCTTAGACTCTTAAATAGAACAATGTGTGCACTTGCCTTCTACTAGGTTGTAAACTGTAGTGATGCAAGAAGTAGGCATCATTATGTGCCCCTCTAATGCCTAACACCAAATGTTATGCACAGTTAGAAACTCAATAAATACCTGATTAGTTGAACTATGGTCCTACTATATAGTGAAAAATTCAAAGGCTATTGAATTGGACTCTGATCTCCCCCGCTCATGAGCTGTGTGACATTGGGTAAGTTATTTAATCTCTCAGTTTTAGTTTCATTATTTGTAAAAGGCAATGATAACTAAATGGGTTGTGGTAAACTTTAGTGACATTCTATGTAAAATAAAGTAAATGTGATACTATATGTAAAGGTGTCTCCTGCTTGAGGTCAGGAATCCATTTGTAAAAATCAAGCCGTTTTTGTTCAAATGTAACCAGGAAAAATTTTCCTATTATTTTAATGGAAACCTTTAATATGTTTTATATGTTAGCCCAACAACCCCAACAAATTTCCTGAAACGCAATGAAACAAAAGAAACAAAAAATTGTTATAATATAGATATTTAAAATCATCATATCCTAACCACTTAATAATTAATATGGTTTTAACAAACATTGCTTTGCAGTAACATGGCCTCTCTTAACCCCAGTAACATCAGAGTTGCACATCCTCTTCTGTGACACTTTGAAGGCTTTTCAAAATGTCTACACAGGAGTCTGAAGTTTTACCCAATGTATTTGGAATGTAACTCAAGATTTTCTCCAACCACTGTGTTCTTATAAAAGTTACCTTGAGTTTGCAGATGCAAATATGTTTTATTGCTGTATAATCACTGGCTGAAGAATATTTGATTGAGAACTAATTAAATTCTCTGTAGTGTAAGTATTAAAGCAAAGAGCTCTTCTAACAGGGAAGTAATACGAGATATTTTGTGTGTTATATCTTCATATAGGATTGCTAAACAGTGTTGTTCTTAATAAATGTTATTTTCTAACTTCCTTCTATTATGAATCAAATTAATTCTAAACCCAAGATTTAAGTTAGTCTTCATTTCTCAAATTCAGTTAAAACATTCATTTTTGGGGTTTTAAGAATTTAATTCAGTTATGCAAAAATATATCTAGGTGTTTATTTTATTTTTTTTATTTAATTTAATTTTTTTCTTGAAGTATAGTTGTTTACAATATTGTATAAGTTTCTGGTGTACAGCAAAGTGATTCAGTTATGTATGTATATATATATATATATATATATATATATATATATATATATATATATATATATATATATATATATATACACATATATATACATATATATTCTTTTTCAGATTCTTTACCCTTATAGGTTATTACAAAATATTGCATATAGTTCCCTATGCTATACAGGAAGTCCTTGTTGGTTATCGATTTTATATGTAGTCATGTTTATATGTTAATCCCAAACTCCTAATTTATCCCTCACCCCCTTCCCCTTTGCTAACCATAAGTTTGTTTTCTATGTCTGTGAGTCTTCCTGTTTCATATATATGTTCATTTGTATAATTTTTTTTAGACTCCACATATAAGTGATATCATATTATATTTGTCTTTCTGTGTCTGGCTTACTTCACTTAGTATGATAGGTCCATACATGTTGCTGCAAATGGCATTATTTCATTCTTCTTTATGGCTGAGTAATATTCCATTGTGTGTATGTGTGTGTGTGTGTGTGTATGTGTGTGTGTGTATATATATATATATATATATATATATATATATATATATATATGGAACACATCTTCTTTATCCATTCATCTGTTGGTGGGCATTTAGGTTGCTTCCATGTCTTGGCTATTGTAAATAGTGTTACAGTGAACTTTGGGGTGCATGTACCTTTTCAAATTATGATTTTCTCCTAGGGCTTTATTGATAATGACATACACTCTAGCCCACCTACCTCACTTATATTTCCATATATCCTGAGTGAGTCAGTCTCTTTTTTTTTTTGGCTTTTTAAGAAATCTGGATGCTTTCTAGATAATAGCTATCTCCATATGCACATCTGAACCATTTGCATGGTTTCTTTGTAAGTTTATTATTAGGGAAGCTTAGAATAATTTCATAACAACATAGAAAGTGATTGTATACAAACTTTATTTTAACTGTGGACTACCCCCACTCCTACCCCAAATACTCATAGACTGAAAGGTCATCAGAGATGAGCTTGTCTTTGGGAATTGGAGCGTGGAAATCAGAGAAAGGAAGGAAATCACGGAACTAATTCAGTTGGAGATGAAGGAGTGGGTAAATGCCCTTTTCTTGGAAAAAAGATGAATTTCCTACTAGAGGAGAAATCTCTTAAAATATTCAGCTGCGCCAGTGATTAACTCTGTTGCAAATTTAGTTGCATTCGGCAGGTACTGCAGGGAACAACTAGTGTGTATGCCTTGGCATAGTAAAAAAAAATTATGTAGACAGAAAGTATATTTCATTTATCTAGTTATTGAATAGCCTGAAATATAGAGCAGTCGAATACTATTTGTAATTTGCGTGAGTGTGTGTGTGTGTGAGAGTGAGCAAAGCTGTGTTTGACACTAACATCCATTTTTCCTGACTTAAGAACAATATTTTAATAGATAATTGTGGTTTAAAGAACTGATTGATGCCAGACAGGAAGCTCCCCTCATATTGATTATGTGTAAAAATGCCTAGGAGGGCTTGGGACTGACAGAAACCATCAGTAAACTTCAAAACTCAAACGAGAATTTAGTTGACAGCAGGGTGTTCAGTACAGAAAATAGTTTCAGCACTGACACTGTCTTCTAAGGATCAGTATCTATCCATCTGTATAACAGATATCTGTGCGAAAGACAGTGTGGTATGGTGGAATGAAAACTGAACTTGTAATTGGAATATGGGGATTAGGTTCCAGCTGAGTTCTTTCTCCTGGTGCTATCTTGGAGAGTTACACCTCTAAGAATAACATTCTTTGTTTTTAAACTATGTCTAAGGATCTTTTGGGCTCTATATTTCTATGAAACTCTGATCCTATTTTATCATTGTAGGGGTACTGTGTGTTGGAAGATAGCTAGATAGATCAATGGATGCATGTATGGGTGGGTGGAAAGATAAGTGAGTACATACACACACATATACATATACATACATATGTATGCACAATATATACATATAAAAATATATACTTATATATATAGGACTATATATGTGTGTGTGTAACACCTACAGTTTATTTCCATGCATATGTGTCTACATAGAGTGACATCACAAATTCTGGCCATGGTTTTCCTTTTCATTGGCAAATATGACAATAAATCATCTATCATCTATTATTAAAGAGGTAAGACCTCTTAACAGCAAATGGGTCTTGAAAGAGATTTTAACATTGTGAAAGATACATTAAAATAATCCACAAATATTCATATGCATGTATTGTGAAAATGCTTCTTAGTGGATACAAATGTAAAAGGTGAATAATAAAAGTATCATAAATTCTTTATTCTTCATCGATAAAGAATTCCAATATTGAAAATTTATTGGGCAGTACTAAATAAGTGAGTATCAGGAGTCTGATCTTGCCAAAATCATAACTTTAACTTTTGATGTATAGTATAAATACTATTAGCAGAAACATATTTTTCTAGCAATGACCTTAATAAAAATAAAGCTCCTGTAAATAACACACAGTGAAATCTACATTTTACTCCGTTAATCAACATGTTTAGGTTCATGGGACACTAAAGACCACAGTCATCAATATTACAGAGCATTTTATTAAGTATACATTATTACACCGTAAGTGGGTAGACATTTAGATCTGTATTCTACACAGACTGAGTGCATTTCTGCGGCATAGTTGTCTTTAGTTGAGTGGAATAGGCCCATCGGTGAGAGGTCACAAGTAATCAGCTATCTATATATACTTGGAAGTTTAGAAATAGTTGAGTTTATTTATTTATTTTACTTTAAATGTGTACAGTTTATTATATATCAATTACACCTCACTAAAGCTAAATAATTGAGTTTTCTTGGGATTAGAGACAATGTTTTGAGATGGAGAGAGAATTATCTTAGAGAGTAAATGAAGAGTTGGGATAAATGATCATTTTCTCTGGAAGGAAAAGGGTTTATAATAGGAACCCCTAAGAAGGCATATTGAACTGGCCTTATTTAACATTTTTTTCAAGGGATCAAGATTAGAAGTACCATGGGAGAATTTCCAAATTTGTGCACAGAACTAAGTTCTTCCAGGTAATAAAAAGATCATCAAAGTAGGATGAACAGGAGTTGAAATGAGCAGAGGAGCTCTAATGAGAGCAGGGAGAAACAGTTCAGGTAAAATCATTGAAACTCTTCTATGAGATGGAAGCCTCTGAGAACTGATTATCACTGCGGAAGAAAGCCTAAGGACTCTGTTGCCTGAAGGTTCAGTCTAAGATTATGACCAGGAAACCAACACTGACCAAATTTGTTGGACATTATCACAAAGGATATTGGAAACAAAGTGAAAGGTATTGTCTTACCCTTGGACAAAATAGAAATTTGTTTGAACCTAGAAGTTCTTAGGAAGTTTTGATAAGTACACCTTAAAATACAGAGGGAAGCAAAAACCATCGAGAGAGAGGAGGAACTTCCGTTTGAGAATAGGCGGTTGGAAGAACTCCTCAGTCTGGAAGACACGATGTGGGAGTGGGAGGGAATCTGAGTAGCTCATGTAACGTGTGTATAGATTATTCACTAAATCTTGAGTTAGCTCTTAAGATTGGGAAGAAGCAGCATTAGGGAAAAATAAAGCAAGCTGTCCTCCACATCCTAAGACATGGTACCAACTGAGACTATAAATCTGCAGGTCCAGATTCATTCACAGATGGTAGGCTGATGGGAAGCTGTTAGCCAGAGTTAGGGGGGTAGGGAGCAAATCCCCAACTTCAGATGCTGTAGAGGGTAACGATCTGCCTCTCTCATGCAGGGGGGAGATGGAATTCTCAGCTCAATGCCTCAGGACTCCGGTCCATTATCATGGCTGTTCTAATCTGTTTCTGAAGTGGTCTTTTCTACAGCATTTAAAAAAGTGACTGCATTATCCTGAACATTTTTATCAAGTAACAAATCAGCTGATATAAATGCATAAAGTTGGCTGAAAGCAGGCCAGGATTTCAAAGCCCCTTCGGCATGTCTAGGTTGGGCACACGTCACGGAGCCTAAGAGTTTATTTAGATGGGGAGTCTTAAAAGCTGCAAATAAAAGTGACCATAAAATCATCAAACTTTAAAGTTGGAAAAAGCCTCATGCTTTTTCAAATGTAAAAAAGCATTAACTGAGTCATTAAATGAGCTTTTAAAAAAGCCTCCTGGCAAGAGAGTGACAGATATAGAACTTTAAACCCATGCCTCTGGGGCCAATGCTCTTTCTATCACAAAATGTTTCTCCCTAACATTTGATGAATCAGAACATACACACACAAACACACACACACACACATAACGTTAAGACCCAGGGTTCACTCTTCAACTTGCTTTCAACCATATGGAAATTTTATGGATTGAGTCTTTCAGATATTATTTCAGAGCAGATAAGCCAAACGCTATTTCTCTCACCTGGCTCCAAGCACTGTTCAGTCTTCTCCAACTGGGTATAATTATTCACTAGGGATCTCACCTATTGTTCAACATTCAAACTTGTGATGGCCATGCTGTGGACTCCATTGTCTTGAGAGGAAAGCTTACACACCAAAACATTTGGGTGGGTGAAAGGAACACAGGAGAGGGGACTAGAGGAAAGGTATCAGTGAATATGTAGTGAGTTGTTGCTTTTCTACCTTGATTATACCTGAATTTTTATTTATTTTTATTAACATGAGCTTGCACTACATGCTTGATGTATGACACACGCAGACTCCCTTAACTTAGAACATAATTGTGGCACATGTATCTCCAGCTACAAATATAGATACCAAAGAGCCTAAGGAGCTCTGAGAGTCATATACCTTCATTTATTTTTTTGAGTTTTTCTTTTTTTGGGAGAATTGAAGAGAAATAAAAGCTAAAAAAATATCCCTTATTCACCTGGCAATTTCTTTTCATCTTCCTTTTCTCAGGTAACATCTCCTCTAGGAATCCTCCCATACCCAGGAAAAGATAGTTTCTCCTGCTCTTTACAATCAAAACCCCCTGGGCAACCCTTTCTCATATCTTTTATAGCAGAGTGTTGAATTGTGGATTTACTTGTCTGAATCTTCTTTAACCTGTGAGAAAATTGAGTGCAGGGGCTGAATCTTCCAACAGTGTATCTTCCAGTGTCAAGCACAAAAGTGTCAACTAACATGTAGCTTTAAAAGAAAGTATCTTGTATATATTGTAAGTGTTCAGTATATTTGTACATCAAATACATGAAATAATCAAGGCTAAGAAATATGATAGGAAAAAATTAATGTTAAGGAGGATTTATAAATGAGTAGAAAGGGGATTTTAGGGAAGAAATCATGATTTAAGATTATTAGTTTTTTTAACCTGGTATAGGTTGAGGATTGCTATAGAAGAAAAGGCAGTTCAGTACTTTGAAAATGTGTGAAGTCTATATTCATTAGTTCATCAGATAAAATAAGGTGGTATGCCCATAGCTGCTCATCTTTCAAATTTTTTCATAAATGTCAACTTGTTGAAAATATTTTTGAAACTAATTTTTCTTTACCTTTTAAATTCTCTTGGAATTAAACGTGGTGATTTACCACTAAGACATTCAAGATGTATTTATTTATTTAGGCCACCGTAATAAATGTCAGAGAGAGTCTTTGTACAGAGATGCATTTTAAAAAAAACACAGTTAATCACCCAAAAGTAATTTATAAAGCAATTCAAATTTTAACCATTACTCATAAAAAAAAGGTGAAAGGAATTAAATTCATAAAAAGTTGAACATTCTTAAATCTTCATCCCCCTACTCAATTTTCTTGTACTTCAGTGCTGCAGAATCTCTAATACAGAAATCCTCAATTATATCCAGCACTTTTTGGCTTTTCCCTTTTCTTTACAAAACCGCCATTATTTTCTTTTTCTTTTTTTTAAACATCTTTACTGGAGTATAATTGCTTTACAATGGTGTGTTAGTTTCTGCTGTATAGCAAAGTGAATCAGCTATATGTATGCATATATCCCCATATTCCCTCCCTCTTGCATCTCCCTCCCACCCTCCCTATTCCACCCCTCTAGGTGGTCACAAAGCACCCAGCTGATCTCCCTGTGCTATGCGGCTGCATCCCACTAGCTCTCTATTTTTTTATAGTTGGTAGTGTATATATGTCCATGCTACTCTCTCACATCGTCCCAGCCTAACCTTCCCCCTTCCTTGTGTCCTCAAGTCCATTCTCTATGTCTTTGTGTTTATATCTGTCCTGCTCCTAGGTTCTTCAGAACCTTTTGGGTTTTTTTTAGATTCCATGTATATGTGTTAGCATACAGTATTTGTTTTTCTCTTTCTGACTTACTTCACTCTGTATGACAGACTCTAGGTCCATCCAACTCACTACAAATAACTCAATTTCGTTTCCTTTTATGGCTGAGTAATATTTCATTGTATATATGTGCCACACCTTCTTTATCCATTCATCTGTTGATGGACATTTAGGTTGCTTCCATGTCCTGGCTATTGTAAATACAGCTGCAATGAACACTGTGGTCCATGACTCTTTTTGAATTATGGCTTTCTCAGTGTATATGCCCAGTAGTGAGATTGCTGGGTCGTATGGTAGTTCTCTTTTTCAGTTTTTTAAGGAACCTCCATACTGTTCTCCATAGTGGCTATACCAATTTACAGTCCCACCAACAGTGTAGGAGGGTTCCCTTTTCTCCACACCCCCTCCAGCATTTATTGTTTCTAGATTTCTTGATGATGGCCATTCTGACCGGTGTGAGGTGATACCTCACTGTGGTTTTGATTTGCATTTCTCTAATGATTAGTGATGCTGAGCATCCTTTCATGTGTTTGTTGGCAATCTGTATGTCTTCTTTGGAGAAATGTCTATTTAGGGCTTCTGCCCATTTTTGGATTGGGTTGTTTGTTTTTCTGATATTGAGCTGCATGAGCTGTTTATAAATTTTGGAGATGAATCCTTTGTCAGTTGCTTCATTTGCAAATATTTTCTCCCATTCTGAGGGTTGTCTTTTCGTCTTGTTTATGGTCTCCATTGCTGTGCAAAAGCCCCATAGCAGTAGTGTGAGTGTCACTGAAGCAAACTTGAGTCCACTTACCCACATGCAGTAAACCCAATCTACTGACACTGGGTTATGGTGAAAGAAAGTGCCGTTTTTATTGTAAGGTGCCATACAAAGAGTCCGGGACAACTAGTACTCAAAAAGCCTCATTTTCCTGATGGGTTTCAGCAAAGTGTTTTTAAAGGCAAGGTGAGGGAGGGGAGTCCCAAGGTATGTGATCAGTTTGTGCACAGCTCTCTGTTTGGTTGATGGTGAGGTTACAGGACAGTGTCCCAGGGGTTAAGGTCATCAATTCTTTGGCTCCAGTAGGCCTGGGGGCTATGTGCTTATGGTCATTAAGTAGTTAACCTTCCATTTGGTGGGGGTTTTAGCATCTGTAAAGCAGGAAATGTGCATCAAATACTGTGATCTATGTACTTCAGAGAGGAGCTAAAGTAGAGGATATGGGGGAGGGGTCTGTCCTAGGAAGGCCCCATAGGGTCCTCCTCTGTTACATGAGCCCTGATGTTCTTTCCAAAATCCTCTTAAAGTTGAGGACAGACAGATTCGGTTTCCATTTTTTGCTACCAAAAGCATCCTAACTTATACACTTGGCATAAAAATACTCTACTAATTTGGTACCTGCTCAGAGGTCTTGCTCAGGGCTGTACACAACTCCAGCATGTGTCATTCTCATTGACATTGTTATGAATGGTACCCCCTGGAGTTGTGCAGTCCCCAACTTTCATAGTTGTAAAAGGCTGTGCTGCTTTGTATCTGCTCATCTTTCCAGCTCCCCTTCAGTTGTCTTACATATGTGAGCTACAGTTGAGTCAGTTCCAACTACTTTTGCTCTCCAGAGGAACCATGGTATTACTTGGGCTTTTTGTGATCACTTTGTTCCCAATGCCAAATACAGATTCTTCACAGTTTGTTCATCTGACAAAGTCGTGTTTATTCTTTGATGGTCTTCTCAGATATCACCTTTACTATAGAACTTTTCTTGTAACATTATTTTCCTGCCATAGACCTTAGGCACTCATAGTAAATGACTTTATCAAATGTAAACATAGCACTCTGTGTACATTTCTATCAATGCATCTCATGATGGTTTTATGTTAGTCTTCTGTACTGACCTATGTGCTTTTTGAGCAAACAGATTTTTCTAATTGTGGCCTAGTAGAGGAAACCCTAGCACACAGCAGATGCTTAAAGGACTCTCTCTTTGTGGACTGTTTAATGTGTTCATTAACACTCATAATTCACTGAATGAACCAAATCATTTAATATTTACAGTTTTCCACAGCAAGATCTTTTTCGACCCACCGCCTAGAGTAATGAAAATAAAAACAAAAATAAATAAATGGGACCTAATGAAACTTAAAAGCTTTTGCACAGCAAAGGAAACCATAAACAAAATGAAAAGACACCCTCAGAATGGGAGAAAATATTTGCAAACAACACAACTGACAAGGGATTAATCTCCAAAAGATACAAATAGCTCATTCAGCTCAATATCAAAAAGACAAACAACCCAATCAAAAAATGGGTGGGAGACCTAAATAGACATTTCTCCAAAGAAGACATACAGGTGGCCAACAAACACATGAAAAGATGCTCAACATCACTAAGCATTAGAGAAATGCAAATCAAAATGACAGTGAGGTATCACCTCATACCAGTCAGAATGGCCATCATCAAAAAATCCACAGACAATAAATGCTGCAGAGGGTGTGGAGAAAAGGGTACCCTCCAACACTGTTGGTGGAACTGTAAATTGGTACAGCCACTATGGAGGACAGTATGGAGGTTTCTTAAAAATCTAAAGATAGAGCTACCATATGACCTAGCAATCCCACTCCTGGACATATATCCAGAGAAAACCATAATTCGAAAGGATGAATGCACCCCAGTGTTCACTGCAGCACGATTTATAATAGCCAGCACGTGGAAGGAACCTAAATGTCCATCAACAGAAGAATGGATAAAGAAGACGTGGTACATAAATACAATGGAATATTACTCAGCCATAAAAAGGAATGAAATAGTGCCATTTGCAGAGATATGGTTGGAGGTAGAGATTGTCATACAGAGTGAAGTAAGTCAGACAGAGAAAAACAAATATTGTGTAGTACCATTTATGTGTGGAATCTAGAAAAATGGTAGAGATGAACTTATTTGCAAAGCAGAAATAGAGTCACAGATGTAGAGAACAACCTTACGGTTACCAAGGGGGGAAGGGGTGGGTGGGATGAATTGGGAGATTGGGACTGACATATATAACTACTATGTATAAAATAGGTAACTAATGAGAACCTACTGTATATCACAGGGAACTCTACTCAGTGCTCTGTGGTGACCTAAATGGGAAGGAAATCTAAAAAAGAGCAGATATATGTATATGCATGACTGATTCACTTTGCTGTACAGCAAGAAACTAACACAACATTGTAAAAGAACTATACTCCAATAAAAATTAATTAAAAATTTTAGAGTTTTCAATCCCCCATTATCACATATATCCAGATGCAGCAATATTTACTTCTTCTATCAGTTGCCAATGTCAACTTAAAAAAAAAACCAAACAATACCAGCATAGTAAGGAGAAACTTTACTGAAAAGGTTAAGTGCGAGGAGGGGTCTATTGCAATTGGGGGAGGAGAACTATTGCATTAGGGAGAATGCTGTGACCCTACGATCTGCAAGCCTCTCAGTGGTTAATCAAAAGGGGTTTTTCTTCTCTTGAGAGTAAGTAACAAGGGTATTAAGGGTAGGCTGTGGGAAAATGGGATAAAAGAGTAGCTTGAGTGGATGGTAGATCAGAGAATATTTTACCTTGAGGTCAGCCTGTTCTTAGGAGAGATTATATGTTGACTCAGTCTGACAGTGAGTCCGAGTTCTGGAGCCTGGAGGAAGGAGTGAAACTTTAAAGTTTAATTAATTAGCAGTTTGTTCCAATTGATTAGTAGCAATAAACACTTCAGCTGATAATTTATGAGACAAAAAATGGCAATTTGGAATATCTTTGTCTGGCATTGCCATCGGTAAACACGAGGAGGCATCTGTGGAAGGGTGGTTTTTAGGAATAATCTGTTTTCCACAACACAAAGGGCAGAGAGATATCTTAACTTTTGCTGTTTTCCAGGATTCGAGGGGTCAGGTGATATTCAACATTGTCACTAATAATAGTTTTCAGTGTTGAAGGACACAATTAGATTGTATAAAACTTTATTTTCTTTTCCAGTGGTCATCACACAGCCAAGCAAATGTATCCACTTGTTAAATTTAATTACCTTTTATCTTAGAGAGTTCCCCCAAATTAAATAGGTCGGAAATTTTTATAAAGAATCAAATATTGCTTTCGTGTCTGAAAAGTGTCGACTGAGTATCAGAGACTTATCAGATTTCTTTCAAGCTAAAATCACCTTCATTCACTTGATAAGACTGTAGAGGGCACAATTGGACTGAAACAAAGCTTGAGTGAAAGAGTGTGAGAACTTTATTACACCTAGCTAATACCCAAATGTGTGCTGTCAGTGATTCATATCTGCCTTTTAGAGCAAAGGTTTTTTAAAAAATCTTCTTAAAAGAGGGTTTTCTTATTTGTCACTTTACTTTCTTTTTACTTAATCCTAACAACATTTCATGTGGGAAAATGTGTTTGAAGAGACGGAATTATAAATGAGTCCAGCATTATTGTTATAGTCCCTGTATTAAAGTGTTACTGTAAGCTAAGGCAAGGAAGTCAAAGATAGTAGATTAAGAGAAAACTGCTGGGGAAATGAGCAAGCATTATTAAAAACAAGTGACAGGTTTGTATTACTCTATTGGAAGCAGCATATAGTAGTGGAAAGACTAAGGAATTAGTTGGGCTATCCGTAAGCTATTTGAAGCACAGCTTTTCCAAAGGTAAGTAAAGTTTTCTCTAATCCTCAGCTAGTTTGTGGTTTCAAAATCCTGTAGTGTTCTTGATGCAGTTACCACCAAAATGAAGCATGCCCTTCTTCTTAATGGTCTACTCCTCCCCTTCCTTGTATTGTATGTGCAAAACAAATGACATATACACTTTATGTTCTCTTTTCACCCTGCTTTCATTCCACGTTGCACCAAGATTTTATTTTCCACATCAGTAATGCTTTATAATTTGCAAATTCAAAGGTTCTTCTTCTGTCTCATTTACCTTAAAATCTCAATTGCTTTTGATTTTTTTGCTCCTCACAGATGACTCATCTTTTTGCTGTAATTGTGTTGACTATGTACTACCTGTTACACTTTTCACATATTTAGCAAATCAGTTTGTTACTTTGAGTGCTTCTTTTTGATTTTTCCCATTCCATTATTTTGGGAATTCACCATACTTCTGTATTTTGTGTGCTGGTTCTCCTCTATCAGACTATTGATTCAATTTTATGTTTCCAGCTAAAACTTGTCATTGGATTGGCTATTACCTCAGTGGGAAATGGCTATGGTATCCATGTAATGTACTCTCACTAAAGCCCCAACTTTGTATTGCTAATTGTCTTCTAAATATTCATAAATGGATTTCTTGCTATTCCTTGAAAGATAGCTATTCAAAATCCTTTTTCTCTCCAACCCTAGTCCCACTTTCTGATTTTCTCATTCTTCTATCTCTGCCATAGCCTTTAGATAGAAAAAAAAATTGAATGTTTTTTCAACTAACACTCTGTAGGCTCCTTGCTATCCTCCTAGGCCAGGTCTTTGGGCCAAGGTAACTAGTCTCTGGATCCATTAGAAAGTCCAAGGGGGCAGAATTTTCTTTATGCTTTATTCATTAATGTAGCCTAATCACAAAAGATGATAACTAGCTCAATTAATATTCATTAATAAATGAATGAGCCCAAATACCCAAAGTTGTTAGGTTCTCGTGTTATTTATTTTACTTTAATTACCAGATAAATATTTTAATACCACTTTTGTATTGCTACTTTTCTGATCAGAAACTTCATTTAGTCTATTTTGTCTCTTTTTTTCTGACTTTTAAGATTGTCCATTTTTCTATTCTAAGGAGGTCCTAAGAAAGTGAATTAATGTTGTGGGTAAGAGTGAACATACTGGAGTTAAACAGCCTGAGTTTGATTATTGTTCTTTCATTTACTAACTGGGACAGATATTTAATTTTTCTGTGCCTTGATTTCTACATCTGTAAAATTGAGATAATGATCATTGGATTGATGTTAGGATGAAATAACTTAGTGCCTCTTAAGCACTCAAACAGTGCCTGGTATTTAATGAATGCTCAATATGCATTATTACTATTACTATTAACATCTACATTTGAAAAGCGTCTGTACAGTCAGTGACATCCAAATGTTTAATACAACATATCCCATCTTTCAAACAAAATTTTACATGTAATCCCAATAACTTTATGAAATACACAATAAGTGTGGCTTTGATTATTTGTATCCTCCACTCTTTCATAAACTCATAAGTGTCCTTGACAAAATCCCCAAACTCCAAGAACTACAATTTAAAAACCACTGGTCTCAGTAACTTTTTTTTTTAATATTTATTTATTTGGCTGCACTGGGTCTTAGTTATGGCATGCGGAATCTTAGTTGCAGCATGTGGACTCTTAGTTGCAGCATGCATGTGGGATCTAGTTCCCTGACCAGGTATTGAACCCGGGCCCCCTGCATTGGGAGCACAGAGTCTTACCCACTGGACCACCAGGGAAGTTCCTGGTCTCAGTAACTTTTGATATAAGTATTTATTGATTGACTAAGTCATTTTGAAAACCATTAGATTGTAGAAAGAGCAGGCATGTTAATAATGCATCTATTATATTCCTGTCTCAAATGAGGGTATTGTAAGACAAGGAAGTTACATTTGAAAATATTATCTAGCACAGACAATTTATATCTATTTTAGTAAATTAATTTAGATCAAAAGAATGAACTTTTTTATAATAAATGAGGGGTAAGTTTGAATTAGAAATCATATTTAAGGAATCAAAGTATTGTGTTTTTATAGTTGTCATATATAGAATAGATTATTTGCCCTTTGAGCATTTGGAGATGACTTAAAACATTATTTGTTTCTGAACTAAGCTTATAAGATGTAAAAACCATTTTCTAAATGATAATATTCATATTAACAATACTTATCCTTTTACTTTCAACTCTGTAAGCTTAGTAAAACTTCAGACTTTATTGATATACCCATATCTAAAAGATATTTATCTCTACTGCTTAACTGGAAATTTTTGAGAAAAAATTAATTGATGTTATTAAAAGAAAGGTGTCATCTAAAATTACACTGTCGACTAATATTATCGAGGCCCGGAGGAAGATGGCGGAAGAGTAAGACTCGGAGATCACTTTCCTCCCCACAGATACATCAGAAATTCATCTACACGTGGAACAACTCCTACAGAACACCTACTGAACGCTGACAGAAGACCTCAGACCCCCCAAAAGGCAAGAAACTCCCCACATACCTGGGTAGGGCAAAAGAAAAAAAAAGAATAAACAGAGACAATAGGATAGGGACGGGACCTGCACCAGTGGGAGGGAGCCGTGAAGGAGGGAAGGTTTCTACACACTACAAGCCCCTTCGCGGGCGGAGACTGCAGGTGGCGGAGGGGGAAAGCTTCGGAGTAGCGGAGGAGAGCACAGCAACAGGGGTGCGGAGGGCAAAGTGGAGAGATTCTGGCACAGAGGACCGGTGCCCTCAGGAACACAGAGCCCGAGAGGCTTGTCTGCTTGGCCGCCGGGGCGGGCGGGGCTGGGAGCTGAGGCTCGGGTATCAGCTTTCAGTCAGAGCGCAGGGAGAGGACTGGGGCTGGCGGCAGGAAGAGAGCCTGAAGGGGTTAGTGCACCATGGCTAGCCAGGAGGGAGTCCGGGGAAAGGGTCTGGAGCTTCCGAAGAGGCAAGAGACTTTTTTCCCTTTGTTTCCTGGTGCGCGAGGAGAGGGCATTAAGAGGGCTGCTTGGGGAAGTGCCGGAGACAGGAGCGAGCCGCGGGTAAGGCGCGGACCTCAGAGACGGGAGTGGGCCGCCGCCGCCGCCGCCGCCGCCGCCACAGCCGCCGCCGCCGCGGGGCCTGTGTGCGAGTGCGGGTCACTGTCCGCCCCACCTTCCGGGGGGCCTGTGCACCCCGCCACTGCCGGGGTCCCGAGACCCTGGGACGGCTTTCCCGGGAAAGCGCACGAAGCGTCACGGGCTGCTGCAATGTCACGCCGGCCTCTGCCACTGCAGGCCCGCCCCACACTGCGCGCCCCTTCCTCCCCTCTGCCTGAGTGAGCCAGAGCCCCCGAATCAGCGGCTCCTTTAAATCCGTCCTGTCTGAGCGAAGAACGGACACCCTCCAGCGACCTACGCGCAGAGGCGGGGCCAGGTCCAAGGCTGAGAACCAGGAGCTGTGAGAGCAGAGAAGAGACAGGGAAATCTCTCTGTGCAGCCTCGGAGGCAGCGGATTAAAGCTCCATGGTCCATTTGATGTGCCCTGCATTTCTGGAGTGCATGAATGGACAGCGAATCATCCCAAATTGAGGAAGTGGACTTTGAGGACAAGATTTAAGACTTTCCCCCCTTTTCCTCTTTTTACAACGAATTATTCCAAATTAAGGAGGTGGACTTAGAGAGCAAGATTTCAGACTTCTCGCCCTTTTCCTCTTTTTACAACGAATTATCCCAAATTGAGGAGGTGGACTTGGAGAGCAAGATTTTTGATTTTTCCCCCTGCTCTCTTTTTGTGAATGTGTATGTGTAATCTTCTGTGTAAGATTCTCTCTGTATAGCTTTGCTTCCACCATATGTCCCAGGGTTCTATCGGTCCATTTTTTTTTCAATAATTACTTTCTAATTTTAATAACACTACTATATTTCATACTTTATTCTATTTTACTTTACCTGATTTTTCTTTTTTTCCTACCTTCCCTTCCTCCCTCCCTCCCTCCGCTCCTCCTTTCCTTCTTTCTTTTTCTTTCCTCCCTCCCTCCCTGCCACCCTTCTTATTTCCACTTTCTTTTTATTTCCTTCCTCCCTCCCTCCCTCCTGTCTTTCTTTCTTTCTTTCCTTCCTACCTCCCTCTCTCCCTTCTTCCATTCACTCTTCCTTTTGCTTTCACTCCTCCCTCCATCCCTCCGTTCTTTCCTTCTTTCTTTCCATCCTTCCTCCCTCCCTCCCTCCTTTCTTCCTTTCTTCCCTCCTTCCTTCCTTTCTTCCCTTCTTCCTTTCTTTCCCTCTCTCTTTCTTTGTTCTACTAATTTTTTCTTTCTACTTTTTCTCCCTGTTATTCTGAGCAGGGTGGATTAAAGTCCTTGGTGCTGCAGCCAGGAGTCAGTGCTGTGCCTCTGAAGTGGGAGAGCCAACTTCAGGACACGGGTCCACAAGAGACCTCCCAGCTCCACATAATATCAAGCAGCGAAAATCTCCCAGAGATCTCCATCCCAACACCAGCACCCAGCTTCAGTCAACGACCAGCAAGCTACAGTGCTGGTCACCCTATGCCAAGCAACTAGCAAGGCAGGAACACAACCCCACCCATTAACAGAGAGGCTACCTAAAAACATAATAAGGCCATAGGCAACCCAAAACACACCACCAGACGCGGACCTGTCCAACAGAAAGACAAGATCGAGCCTCAACCACCAGAACACAGGCATTAGTCACCCCCACCAGGAAGCCTACACAACCTACTGAAACAACCTTAGCCACTGGGGACAGACACCAAAAACCACGGGAACTACGAATCTGCAGCCTGCAAAAAGGAGACCCCAAACACAGTAACATAAGCAAAATGAGAAAACAGAAAAACACACAGCAGGTGAAGGAGCAAGATAAAAACCTACCAGACGTAACAAATGAAGAGGTAATAGGCAGTCTACCTGAAAAAGAATTCAGAATAATGATAGTAAAGCTGATCCAAGATTCTATTTCCAAGATCCATAATCTTGGAAATAGAATAGACAAAATGCAAGAAACAGTTAACAAGGACCTAGAAGAACTAAAGATGAATCAAGCATCGATTAAAAACACAATAAATGAAATGAAAAATACTCTAGATGGGATCAATAGCAGAATAACTGAGGCAGAAGAACGGATAAGTGAGGTGGAAGATAAAATAGAGGAAATAACTGCTGCAGAGCAAAATAAAGAAAAAAGAATGAAAAGAACAGAGGACAGTCTCAGAGACCTCTGGGACAACCTTAAACGCACCAACATTTGAATTATAGGGGTTCCAGAAGAAGAAGAGAAAATGAAAGGGACTGAGAAAATATTTGAAGATATTATAGTTGAAAACTTCCCCAATATGGGAAAGGAAATAGTTAATCAAGTCCAGGAGACACAGAGAGTCCCATACAGAATAAATCCAAGGAGAAATACACCAAGACACATATTAATCAAACTGTCAAAAATTAAAAACAAAGAAATCATATTAAAAGCAGCAAGGCAAAAACAACAAATAACACACAAGGGAATCCCCATCAGGTTAACAGCTGATCTCTCAGCAGAAACTCTACAAGCCAGAAGGGAGTGGCAGGACATAATTAAAGTGATGAAGGAGAGAAGCCTGCAACCAAGATTACTCTACCCAGCAAGGATCTCATTCAGATTTGATGGAGAAATTAAAACGTTTACAGACCAGCAAAAGCTGAGAGAGTTCAGCACCACCAAACCAGCTTTACAACAAATGCTAAAGGAACTTCTCTAGGCAAGAAACACAACAGAAGGAATATACCTACAATAACGAACCCAAAGCAATTAAGGAAATGGGAATAGGAACATACATATCAATAATTACCTTAAATGTAAATGGACTAAATGCTCCCACCAAAAGACACAGAGTGGCTGAATGGAGCCCCTGAATGGAGCTACAGGAGACCCACTTCAGACCTTGAGACACATACAGATTGAAAGTAAGGGGATGGAAAAAGATATTCCATGCAAATGGAAATCAAAAGAAAGCTGGAGTAGCAATTCTTATATCAGACAAAATAGACTTTAAAATAAAGACTATTAGAAGAGACAAAGAAGGACACTACATAACGATAAAGGGATCGATCCAAGAAGAAGATATAAAAATTGTAAATATTTATGCACCCAACATAGGAGCACCTCAATACATAAGGCAAATACTAACAGCCATAAAAGGGGAAATCGACAGTAACACCATCATAGTAGGGGACTTTAACACCCCAGTTTCACCAATGGACAGATCATCCAAAATGAAAATATATAAGGAAACACAAGCTTTAAATGATACATTAAACAAGATGGATTTAGTTGATATTTATAGGACATTCCATCCAAAAACAACAGAATACACATTTTTCTCAAGTGCTCATGGAACATTCTCCAGGATAGATCATATCTTGGGTCACAAATCAAGCCTTGGTAAATTTAAGAAAATTGAAATTATATCAAGTATCTTTTCCGACCACAATGCTATGAGACTAGACATCAATTACAGGAAAAGATCTGTAAAAAATACAAACACATGGAGGCTAAACAATACACTACTCAATAACGAAGTGATCACTGAAGAAATCAAAGGGGAAATTAAAAAATACCTAGAAACAAATGACAATGGAGACACGACGACCCAAAACCTATGGGACGCAGCAAAAGCAGTTCTAAGGGGGAAGTTTATAGCAATACAATCCCACCTTAAGAAACAGGAAACATTTCGAGTAAACAACCTGACCCTGCACCTAAAGCAATTAGAGAAAGAAGAACAAAAAACCCCCAAAGTTAGCAGAAGGAAAGAAATCATAAAGATCAGATCAGAAATAAATGAAAAAGAAATGAAGGAAACGATAGCAAAGATCAACCAAACTAAAAGCTGGTTCTTTGAGAAGATAAACAAAATTGACAAACCATTAGCCAGACTCATCAAGAAAAGAAAGGAGAAGACACAAATCAATAGAATTAGAAATGAAAAAGGAGAAGTAACAACTGACACTGCAGAAATACAAAAGATCATGAGAGATTACTATAAGCAACTCTATGCCAATAAAATGGACAACCTGGAAGAAATGGACACATTCTTAGAAATGCACAACCTGCCAAGACTGACTCAGGAAGAAATAGAAAATATGAATAGAACAATCACAAGCACTGAAATTGAAACTGTGATTAAAAATCTTCCAACAAACAAAAGCCCAGGACCAGATGGCTTCACAGGCGAATTCTATCAAACATTTAGAGAAGAGCTAACACCCATCCTTCTCAAACTCTTCCAAACAATATCAGAGGAAGGAACACTCCCAAACTCATTCTACGAGACCACCATCACCTTGATACCAAAACCAGGCAAGGATGTCACAAAGAAAGAAAAGTACAGGCCAATATCACTGATGAACATAGATGCAAAAATCCTCAACAAAATACTAGCAAACAGAATCCAACAGCACATTAAAAGGATCATACACCACGATCAAGTGGGGTTTATTCCAGGAATGCAAGGATTCTTCAATATACGCAAATCAATCAATGTGATACACCATATTAACAAGTTGAAGGAGAAAAACCATATGATCATCTCAATAGATGCAGAGAAAGCTTTCGACAAAATTCAACACCCATTTATGATAAAAACCCTGCAGAAAGTAGGCATAGAGGGAACTTTCCTCAACATAATAAAGGCCATATATGACAAACCCACAGTCAACATTGTCCTCAATGGTGAAAAACTGAAACCATTTCCACTAAGATCAGGAACAAGACAAGGCTGCCCACTCTCACCACTCTTATTCAACCTAGTTTTGGAAGTTCTAGCCACAGCAATCAGAGAAGAAAAGGAAATAAAAGGAATCCAAATTGGAAAAGAAGAAGTAAAGCTGTCACTGTTTGCAGATGACATGATACTATACATAGAGAATCCTAAAGATGCTACCGAAAAACTACTAGAGCTAATCAATGAATTTGGTAAAGTAGCAGGATACAAAATTAATGTACAGAAATCTCTGGCATTCCTGTACACTAATGATGAAACATCTGAAAATGAAATCAAGAAAACACTCCCATTTACCATTGCAACAAAAAGAATAAAATATCTAGGAATAAACCTACCTAAGGAGACAAAAGACCTGTATGCAGAAAATTATAAGACACTGATGAAAGAAATTAAAGATGATACAAATAGATGGAGAGATATACCATGCTCCTGGATTGGAAGAATCAATATTGTGAAAATGACTCTACTACCCAAAGCAATCTACAGATTCAATGCAATCCCTATCAAACTACCACTGGCATTTTTCAGAGAATTAGAACAAAAAATTTCAAAATTTGTTTGGAAAAACAAAAGACCCCAAATAGCCAAAGCAATCTTGAGAACGAAAAATGGAGCTGGAGGAATCAGGCTCCCTGACTTCAGACTAGACTACAAAGCTACAGTAATTAAGACAGTGTGGTACTGGCATAAAAACAGAAAGATAGATCAGTGGATCAGGATACAAAGCCCAGAGATAAACCCACGGACATATGGTCACCTTATCTTTGATAAAGGAGGCAGGAATGTACAGTGGAGAAAGGACAGCCTCTTCAATAAGTGGTGCTGGGAAAACTGGACAGGGACATGTAAAAGTTTGAGATTAGATCATTCCCTAACACCATACACAAAAATAAGCTCAAAATGGATTAAAGACTTAAATGTAAGGCCAGAAACTATCAAACTCTTAGAGGAAAACATAGGTAGAACACTCTATGACATAAATCACAGCAAGATCCTTTTGGACCCACCTCCTAGAGAAATGGAAATAAAAACAAAGATAAACCAATGGGACCTAATGAAACTTCAAAGCTTTTGCACAGCAAAGGAAACCATAAAGAAGACCAAAAGACAACCCTCAGAATGGGAGAAAATATTTGCAAATGAAGCAACTGACAAAGGATTAATCTCCGAAATTTATAAGCAGCTCATCCAGCTCAATAGCAAAAAAACAAACAACCCAATCCAAAAATGGGCAGAAGACTTAAATAGGCATTTTTCCAAAGAATATATACAGACTGCCAACAAACACATGAAAGAATGCTCAACATCATTAATCATTAGAGAAATGCAAATCAAAACTACAATGAGATATCATCTCACACCAGTCAGAATGGCCATCATCAAGAAATCTAGAAACAATAAATGCTGGAGAGGGTGTGGAGAAAAGGGAACAGTCTTGCACTGCTGGTGGGAATGTGAATTGGTACAGCCGCTATGGAGAACAGTATGGAGGTTCCTTAAAAAACTAAAAATAGAACTACCATATGACCCAGCAATCCCACTACTGGGCATATACCCTGAGAAAACCATAATTCAAAAAGAGACATGTACCAAAATGTTCATTGCAGCTCTATTCACAATAGCCCGGAGCTGGAAACAACCTAAGTGTCCATCATCGGATGAATGGATAAAGAAGATGTGGCACATATATACACTGGATACTCAGCCATAAAAAGAAACGAAACTGAGCTATTTGTAATGAGGTGGATAGACCTAGAGTCTGTCATACAGAGTGAAGTAAGTCAGAAAGAGAAAGACAAATACCGTGTGCTAACACATATATATGGAATTAAAAAAAAATGTCATGAAGAACCTAGGGGTAAAACGGGAATAAAGACACAGACCAACTTGAGAATGGACTTGAGGATATGGGGAGGGGGTAGGGTAACCTGTGACAAAGCGAAAGAGAGGCATGGACATATATACACTACCAAACGTAAGGTAGATAGATAGTGGGAAGCAGCCGCAGAGCATGGGGAGATCAGCTCGGTGCTTTGTGACCGCCTGGAGGGGTGGGATGGGGAGGGTGGGAGGGAGGGAGATGCATGAGGGAAGGGATGTGGGAACAGATGTATATGTATGACTGATGCACTTTGTTATAAAGCAGAAACTAATAAAATAAAATAAATAAAATAAAATTACAGTGTCTTATTCTTAGAAAGAATTTCCGGAGTAATCCAATGAACATGTGACTAAGAGTCATGTACCCTTAAAGGGGTTGAGAACACGTTGTTCATGAGATATTTTAGTCCCTTCATTTTACAAATGAGAAAACTATGAGCCTGCTTAGCTAAGCAATTTACCAAAGATAGATGATTGCATATTAAATATTAAGAAGTATTAAAATCTCTGTTCTCAATCCAGTACTCTTTCCACCATTTGGAAAATTAATCATACAGTCTCAAACATCAAAATATTTTTTTCCTGTATCCAAAAGAGAACAGAATGTCATGTTTTAGAATCCAGATGTCATATCAACTTAAAAAGCAACATAAAAAACAATTTTAAAATAAAACTTTGGATTAAGCAGATGATGACTGCTTGATTGGTAGTGGCTTATACTGGAATATAAAGTAAATCAATAAGCAGAAATACTGCAGTCATCTGTTTTTCTGGATGTCAATAAACAGCTGTTCTAAGAAGGATTGAGAAATAGCAAAAGGCTGGTCTTTCTCCAATATGTGGTTGTCTTTATTGAACTCATTTTCTTTTTTCTTTGCCCTTTTAGGTGCCTCTTATCTCTGTTCTCTCCTTCTCCTACCAAAACTTCTTCTAGGAAACTTATACCAAACTTGTACTGAAATGTAAATGGCTTACAAGCTTTAAGGTGCTGCCTCTCCCAGGGAAGTGTGAGGAGTTAGATTTAAGAGGTTCAAAGAAAGGTAAAGTTATAGAATATATATCTAAATATGAAATTTTAAGCATCAATGAGGAAGAGAGTAGCAGTTTTAAATTGTAGGAGGACACACTTCCCAGTGATTTTAAAACCATTGTTAATCTCCACAAAGAAACAAAAACCAAACAAACAAATATGCAACAAATATAACAGCCAAACACAAAAACAAAAATAAAAAAACCCAAGTTAACGGGACTTGACTATATTGAAACTGAGATTAATATGTGAAGTATTGATTTCTCTAATAAGTTGAGTCCCTCAGTCCATGAACATGGTATATCCCTTTATTTAGGTATCCTTTAATTTTTCTCAGTAGTGTTTCATAATTTTGCATATAGAAATCTCCATATCTCTCATTAGATTTATTTTTATGTGTTTCACTTTTTAGATATTACCATCAAGAGCATCGTTTTCTGAATATCCTATTTGTTGTTGGTCTGTACAAATACAATTGATTTTTAAAAATACTGACCTTGGATTCAGCAACCTTGTTAAATTATCTTATTCAAATGGCTTACCTGTAGAATTTGTTTCAAATACCATAATGATTAAAAGATCAATTCTCTAAAACAATGTAATAAATCTAAGATTTCATCCAAACAATAATGTTTTTAAAAAGTCATACAGCAAAACTTGACAGGAAAAGAAGAATAAATATGTAAATCCACAATCATCGTGGGAGATTTTTTTTTTTTTTTTTTTTTTTTTTTGCGGTATGCGTGCCTCTCACTGTTGTGGCCTCTCCCATTGTGGAGCATAGGTTCTGGACGCGCAGGCTCAGCGGCCATGGCTCACGGGCCCAGCCGCTCCGTGGCATCTGGGATCTACCCGGACCAGGGCACGAACCCGCGTCCCCTGCATCGGCAGGCGGACTCTCAACCACTGCGCCACCAGGGAAGCCCTTTGTGGGAGATTTTAACACAACTCTCTCAGTAGTAGGTAGAACAACCAGCCAAAAGTCCATGGAAGATTTTTAATACAAATACCAAACTCAATCAATTTGAAATATATAAAACGCTCTATGCAACAATGATGGAAATCACACTTTTAACAAGTATATATAGACTATATTACAAAATTAATTATATGGTTGTACATAAAGCAAGTCTCAACATATTTCAAAGACTGAAATACAATAAAATATGCTTTCTGACCATTGAGATGTTGAATTAGAAATCAGTAACCAAAATTATTTAAAAATAGATCCAAATGTTCAGGAATTAAACATTTTACTTAAATAATCCACAAAGGGGCTTCCCTGGTGGCGCAGTGCTTGAGAATCTGCCTGCTAATGCAGGGGACACGGGTTCGAGTCCTGGTCTGGGAGGATCCCACATGCCGCGGAGCAACTGGGCCCGTGAGCCACGGCTACTGAGCCTGCGCATCTGGAGCCTGTGCTCCAGCAACAAAAGAGGCCTCAATAGTGAGAGGCCCGTGCACCGCGATGAAGAGTGACCCCCCGCTTGCCACAACTAGAGAAAGCCCTCGCACAGAAGTGAAGAACCAACAGAGCCAAAAATAAATAAATAAACAAATGTGGGTTTAAAAAAAAATAATCCACAAAGTAGAAATCACAATTAGCATAAGAAAAGCAAAATTTTAGGTATACTCCCATGGTTTATTTTATATGTGTGTACTCTAACACCATCACAGTTTCCCCCACAAGCATATGCACTAACAGAGTTTGTATCCTATTTATCTAGTTTCCTTTAGGGTCTGATAAGGCCAATTGAAGATGCTTACTAAATGCTAATTGGGTGTATTGGCAGAACTCTTGGTTTTAAGCAACATGATATAACTTAGATAACTTTAAGAAAAGAAATTTATTACAATGATATAGAGTAGCTCACAGAATGGTTTAGAGAGTCAGAGAACCGTGGGTCTAAACTATCAGCCAGGAGAAATGTCTAAACTTATTTCATGGTCTGATGGGGTGAAGATGAGATTGCCACTACTGCTGGATTACTTGATTACTCTGCAGATTATAATGCTGAGCTCACAAACACAGAACGTCAGACGCTGCTGGAAAGAGGATATTGCTTCCACTAGGGTTCTTTTGTGTGACCAGAATAGATTCTACAATTGCTGTTTTCCATTCACTCACTGGCAGCTTTTAATTGCAAATCTGGGGCATATGCATCCAACTGATAGAATTCCGTTTTTGTGCTAATGCCCTAGTTTCAGAGGAGGCTGAGAAAACAAGCACTTGAGATGTTTAGCTTCTATGGTGAAAGGTGGATTCGCCTCATAAAGAGGGAGATTCCTAAAACATAGGGAATGGACAAGGTTCATGCAATTTATCTATGACTTTCATGCAGACATGGGTCTTGCCAAGACACTTTGGATAGTCTATTTACTGATCTGTAGGTTCTCTGAGCATGATGTCATTAAAATAGAGGATAAGTGTGATGCCAGAAGGTCAAGGTCCCTATGAGCTAAGCTGTGATATAGAATGAAAAAGTTGAGACAATACAGTGAAATTAATACTGCTGCCTTGTGATTTGCAAGCAAATTGTTCTGATGTTCTCAGCTTTTCAGAGTAAAGGAATAAAAGCATGTGCCTAATCAATAGCTATCGATTACTTAGAAAGCAAAGCAGGTTCCTTAGAACCTTGTTGATTTGTTCTAGTGAAGAGACCACATATAGAACAACGGTCTCAATTTGCTGTCTCTAGCTGATCAAATTTATAACAGTCTTCTGTTTTACTCCTGAATACTCTGACTTCTACACTAGACAAATTGAAATTTTAAAAGGGAATATGATAGAAATCACCAACCCTGAATTTGTAAAATCTTTAGTAGTGAAACTAATCACTGTGATTCTCTTAGGGATTTAATCATGCTTTTGACATATTATTATAATAAATAGAGGAAGCTCTTGGGGCTTTTAGTGGGCTCTTCCTAAAAAAATATTATTCCCTGAGACATGCAGCCAAGATGGTGATTCTGCTTGTGGCTGAGTGTACTACTTTAATGATATACTAAGAAACTAATGAAATATTTATGGACATTTGGGGCATCCTACTAGTCCTACTGGGAGGCAGACTTAAGTCAAACTGCCATTTAGTATTTCATATTCATGTCTCCACCCTGACTAGTGGAGAATAGTGGTATTGCAAGTACCAAGAATCAATACAGGGAAGGCTAAAGAGGTTGGGATGGGAAAAATTGACTTCCATTTTCTAGGTAACTCTTCTTGGCTAAGTCATTACATGTCTCCAATCATGGCAAAAAAAATGTTACTATATATTGTAAACTTGACTTCTCCTTAGAAAGATGGCAAGTGAGGGTTGGAGAGTCCTTTCTTTATTGGAATCTACCATTATATCCTCATCCCACTACAAAGAAGTCCAGTTCTTTTTCAGTCAATGCCCCATTCCAAAATGCCAATTAAACTCTCATAATAAAGAGTCATCAGAATTAAATGTTTAGAGTTATTCTATCTCAACCTGTGGATGCAAGAAGTAAGACTTTTATCACATTCACAGAAAGTTAATGATATTTGGCATTACCTTGAGCTGGGAATTTAAGACTGGAATATTACATTCTTATTACATTGGTGTATCCTGTTGTCTTTATTTTTAATTTATTTTATTAGTTTATGAAAAGAAATTTTATTGTTGTAAGAAAACAATATGTGATCTACTCTCAAATTTTTAAGTGTATAATACAGCCTCTGGCAACTATCATTCTACTCTTTGTTTCTACGAGTTTGACTATTTTAGATATCTCATGTAAGTGGAATCATGCAGTACTTGTTCTTCTGTGACTGGCATATTTCACTTAGCATAACGTCTTCAGGTATATCTATGTTACTGCACATGGCAGATTTTCCTTCTTTTTTAAGGCTGGACAATATTCTATTGTATGTATATATTACATTTTAAAAATGTATTCATCCATCAATGGAAATTTAGGTTTTGTCCATATCTTGGCTATCATGAATAATGCTGCAGTGAGCATGGTAGTGCAGAAATATCTTCTAGATCTTGGTTTCAAATCTTTAGACTATATACACAGAAGTGGCATTGCTGGGTCATGTGATAATTCTATTTTTAAGGTTTTGAAGACTCTCCATACTCTTTTCCATAGCAACTGTACCATTTTACATTCTTACCAACAGTACACTGTAGTTCCAATTTCTCCACATCCTTACCAATACTTTATTTTTCTAATTTTATAATATCCATCCTAACAGGTTCGGGATGATATCTCATTGAGTGGTTTTTGTTTGTTTGTTTTTTGGGGGATTTTTTGGTCTGCACTGTGTGGCATGTGGGATCTTAGTTCCCTGACCAGGGATTGAACCTGCATCCTCAGCAGTGAAAGCACAGAGTCTTAACCACTGGACCACCAGGGAATTCCCTCATTGTGGTTTTGATTTACATTTTCCTGATGATTAGTGATGTCGAGCACCTTTTCATATATCTGTTGACCATTTATATTTCTTCTTTGGAAAAGTGTCTGTTCAAGCCCATTGACCATTTTTAAATTGGGTTATTTGGGGGTTTTTTTGCTATTAAGTCATAGGAGTTTCTTATAAATTTTGAATATGAACCCCTTATCTGATACAGGGTTTGCAAATATTTTCTTCTATTCCATAGGCTGCCTTTTCATTTTGTTGATTGTTTCCTTTGCTGTTCAGAGGGTTTTTAGTTTGATGTAGTTCTACTTGCCCATTTTTGCTTTGTTGCCTGTGCTTTTGGTGTCATATAGATAGGACATCATTGCCAAAATTAGTGTCAAGGATCTTTTCCCCTATGTTTTCTTCTAGGAGTTTTACAGTTTCAGATCTTATGTTTAAGTCTTTAATCCATTTAGAGTTGATTTTTGTGTATGATACAAGAGTCCAGTTTCATTCTTTTGCATGTGGATATCCAATTTCACCAACACCATTTGTCAGTTCTGAGAAAGAGCAAAGTTGGAGGCATAAGAATTTCTGATTTCAAAAAATATATTACAAACCTACAGTACTCAAAACAGCATGGTACTGGCAAAAAGACAGACTAATGGAACAGAATAAAGAGACTAGAAATAAATATATGCATATACAGCCAACTGATCATTGACAAGGGAGCTAAGAATACAATTGGGAAAGGAGGCTCTCCCAGTGCCCTTAGAAGTAACCATGACACCCTACAGATTTGGAATACCCAGGGCCTTCATACTTTTCTAAAAGATAAATTTATTTATTTATTTTTGGCTCCATTGGGTCTTCATTGCTGTGCACGGGCTTTCTCTAGTTGTGGCGAGTGAGGGCTACTCTTCATTGCAGTGTGTGGGCTTCTCATTGCCGTGGCTTCTCTTGTTGTGGAGCACAGGCTCTAGGCTCATAGGCTTCAGTAGTTGTGGCACACGGGCTCAGTAGTTGTGGCTTGTGGGCTTAGTTGCTTCCCGGACCAGGGCTCGAACCCATGTCCCTTACACTGTCAGGTGGATTCCTAACCACTGCACCACCAGGGAAGTCCCAGGACCTTCATACTTTTACATGTGAGTTACTACTTGATTTTCCCTAGTCAGGTCACTAGTAGGTTTTAAGTTGCAGGACACTCTAAGGATAATTTTTTCTCAATTTGTTTCTTATTGCCAACTAGAGATTTACTGTCTCCAGTGCCAACCAAGCTAGATAACTGATGGCAATTTCCCCTATATCCTCAATGATCTGTTGTCTCTGATCTCTCCTGGTATCAATTTTTATGTTAGAGCAATCGGTGACTTACTCTGGGTTAATTAAGTAGAAAATAAACTATTAAAAAGATATTGGACAGTTTATGGAATCTCTAAATAAAAGATTCAACAACCAGGATTGGTGTTTGGAAGTTTAAACTTATGTCTAGGAATCATGCTGTAGAATTGGTCCAGGGAACAACCTAGTGCAAGAGTCACTGGGCAGAGACACTTCAGCTAGAACTACAAATATCAATGATAGGGGATGCTAAATACAGTAATATGAATCACTGATACATTTGTTCTGGATACTGAAAACAGTGTGTGCTTTCCACTTTCAGAATATATTCTAAGCAGTCTTTTCTTCTTGTCAGTAGCTTCTAGTCCAGTCTCCAGAATGGACATAACTGATTGTCAGAGCTAAGGTCATATGCTAGCCTATGGCTTTAAAGGATACTCAGAGATTAAGTAGGTGGCATTTTCAGTCTGTATAACGAGAGACAGATTCTTCCTCATAAGATGGGGATTTCCATAATTTATATATGGGTTCACACACTGGACAAGAACGAGGAGTAGAACTCTCCATTAGAGTTTATTCATGAATAAATACCACAGAAGTCATAATTTTCTTTACAATAATATTTTGGAAACAAGAATAAGGAAGTTTTATACACACACACACACACACACACACACATCCATATATGTATATATGGGTGTGTGTGTCTTTATAAATTCTGACTTTATATAAAGTAGGCCTTGGTTTTTTACTGTTACTGTTCTGAATGCAGAATGGGGATCCTTTTAGTTACAAAGAGGAAAATGAAAACTTTTTTCTGAACTAAACTACATGAAATGTGAACATGAAGATTAACATCATCTCTGAGGCAGGAATCTCAAAATTATACTCCTTCTCAATCAATGCTATTGTCAGTTCTTAGTTTTATTAATTATTAAAGGAAAATATATATCCAAGACATTCCTGCAAATAAATATTTTAGAATATGTCTGGCTTTTCCTGTACAGTGAAAACATTTTTATAATATGAAATGTAAGAACAGATATTTTTCCAACATAAGTTCTCGTTGCATGTTCTCACATATTATAACCATATATAATTACTGTTAAGTGAAAAGCCTGAATTAGATGAGTAAATTGTTACAGCCAGTGGTAAGAAAATTATTATATTGTTTTTTTAGCACAGTATTTAAATTTGATATTTAAGAAACTTTTGAGGGACTTTTCATCTAGCTAATAAGTGAGTTAATTAAAAACAGAGGAACGTTGTGAAGAGTGGCACCATGGTGTTTTAAGAATCAGAGGGATATGAATTCAAATTATTCAATGATAATTTTTGAGATCCTACCACAGCCAGGTACATGGCTTTTACATTTTCTCTAGGAATTTCATTTTCATCATCTGAACAATAGATATAAAACATTTAACTAATGAAGTTTTTGAGAGCAGAACAAATCTTAAAGGCAAGACACAAAAAGGTGAAAACCTTTCCAAGTAACTTGACTATGTTCCAGAGCAAAACTCAATAATATTTATAGAAATACAAAAATATTCATCACTACTACAAGGCAAAATTAATAAGTATGGCATCCAACCAAAGATTACCAGGCATACAAAGGGACAGGAAAAGATGAACTATAATAAGAATAATCACTTGAAAGTGACCCCAAACTGGCACAGATGTTAGAATGAGAAGATAAGGAAGTCAAAATAGCTTTTATAATTGTACCACACATGTTAAAAAAAGTTATGTCGAAATATAGAAGATATATAAAAGAACCAAATTTAACTTCTAGAGATGAAAGCTACAGTTATTGAGATTAAAACAAAGCAACAAACAAATCATTTGATAGGTTTTGTGTGTTTGAAACTTTGTTGTTTGAAAATTTGTTTCATTTGTTCTACCAGTCAGACCTGGTAGAAGAAACAGTGTTTCTGGGTAAGAGATGATGAAAATACCAGTCCTCCGGTTAGTTCACTGTCACTCTCAGAGAGCTTAAAAGAGAACTCAGTGTGGTCGAACAGTAGCCCAGAGAATAAGTTGGAGGGGGTTATTGCTGGAAGTGACAAAAGTATGACATGGCTTCCACTTTGGTGGGGTTCTTCCGTTGTAAAAGAGGCAAGAATGAGGATGAACCCTAAACTCTTCCCATGCTGAAGCCACAGAGTGAACCCATTCCATGTTATTAGAGGCCACTGATATCAGAGGCAGAAGACCAGGATCATAACTGCTAATGGGCAGCTAATTGTGCTTGTAGTCAGAGGAGGGTCTCCCTCTTTTCCCCTTTTTCTTTTTAATTCTAAACTCAGGGTTATAATTAAACAAAACAGGAATTTAGAGAAGAGCATGTGGGAAGCTTTTTGGCTATTTGGAGTTGTTGCTTTGAACAAATATCCCCCCAATAAAAATAATAACATAATAATAGTGGTACATGAAATGTCCATATAGCTACTTACACGAATTCTTTAAAATTGGATGTAATTTTTGCTCTAGACTGCAAAAGCATTAAATTTCCCTTGTAGCAGTTACTGAAAAAAAAATAAACATTTAAATTTTTTTACTTCATCAAGATTGAATTTCTCAATCAAACCACATATGATTAACCTGGTTTTCCAATGTATCTTTTATAACAGACACATAATCTGATAATAAACATGGCATTGTTTTCTAAATTATTTTTAATGACATACATGATAGAACATGAGAGGATCTTGGCCCATTTAGCAACCCCCATACTTTTATTTTAATGGAACATATAGTTTAGGTAGAAAATATAGTCTAGTGGATTTAAAAAGAATTATCTTTGGAAATGAAAAATAATGGAACTGAAAGATTATGTATAAATTAGAGACTATAAGGATTTGATTTATTTGAAATACAGAGTCCTTAAATTGTGGCTCTGGTTAATAAACTGGCTTTAGACATTGGACAAAGGTCTGTAATTTCTTCTACTACAGTCTGGTATTGCAAGAGCTACCAAGAAACCACTGTTGAATGGCTTTAGGTCTCAGAAGTTAAGACACAAGAGAAGTCAGATATCACCACTATGGTGGTAAATTCCCTCTATGCAAAACAATTTTAAAAAACTCCACTTCTCTCATTAGAATACCACAGTGCAGAACTTCCGTTGTGGCAGAGTGGTTAAGAATCCGCATGCCAAGGCAGGGGACATGGGTTCGAGCCCTGGTCCAGGAAGATCCCACATGCCCAGAGCAACTAAGCCCGTGTGCCATAACTACTGAGACTGCATGGCACAACTACTGAAGCCCACGTGCCTAGAGCCCATGCTCCGCAGCAAGCGAAGACACCGCAGTGAGAAACCCACACACCGCAATGAGGAGTATCCCCCACTCGCCGCAACTAGAGAAAGCCCACGTGCAGCAATGAAGATCCAACGCAGCCAAAAATAAATAAAAATTAATTAATTAAAGAAGAAAAATGAATACCACAGTGCAATGTCATCATCTCCTCAAGAAAAAGTGCCATATAATTCTGTTCTCTGTCTTCTGTGTTACGCAGTAAGACAACATTTGTTTTCTCCAAGTCCCCCCTCCCTTTTTTTGGTCATTTCCCCCTCCTAGAAGAGAGCCTTAGCTTAGATGAGAAAAGAAAGTTTCTATTATCATAACACCAAATAAAGGCTATCAACATTTGAAAGAGAAATTTTGATTGTAGATGTTTAACTGAAAGATTAAAACATATTTCCGTAGGACCTTCAAGGTACCTGACCTCTCCCACAGCCTATCTTGCTGAGAAGATGAAAGGAGCCTATTGACTGCTAATCAAGTCTTTCAGAGTAAGAAGAAAGCTAAAAAAAACCAAGGTCATGGTGAAGAGGAGAAAAGTTAGGGAGAACCTACAGAGATGCAGCTTTAAGCTGAAACCTGTATAGACTTTAAATGGAGAAGAGGAAAACACTATCCATGCTCTCCACTGTTCTCTATGTGTTTTGTATTGTAAAGTAGGCTTTTCTTCTAGTAACAGACCCACTTTCATGCTCTTCCAGATATTCAAGTCGACATAAATGAGGATTTATATACTTGTGGTCTTGTCTGAGATTACTGTACTGTGACATAACATACGGCTGTGCCTCCATCTAAGACTACCATAGAAATTAGCCAAGAAATACTCCACCGTTTATCTCAACTACCAGATTGTTGCTGAGGAAGGGGAGTGCTGACAGCTTTTGTATATTGATGTAATGAATACTCTTTCAGCAGGGGAGTAACTTGAGAAAAGTAGTAATCTTGGCCTGGAAGCACTGGCCGAGTGTCAAGTTTGAGAATGCATGGTTTAACATGAATGCCTAGGTTAATACTTTCTAGTGAGTTTATTAGTTTCCCATAGGAAAATGTCACAAGCTGTTATCAGGCTATGAAGAGAGGGAAGAAGTCTGGGGAAGGTCATTTGTGTATCTGCATCATCCAAAATGGATGATAGAAGGGAAATTAGATTGTTTATGAAGACGGAGGAAAAGTCCCTGAATGATATGGCAATATTGATGGGGGCAATGCAGTTGATACAGTATTTGGCTCCAGCTACATTTGAAACAGGGCTTGAAACTAGTGAGAAGACAGCCAGTAAGTACGTGAGAAGAAGAATGCATTCTTTAGGAATTCATGATTCTCTGCCATTCTCAAATATTTCATTGAATAATTAATTGAGAGGATGGGTAAGGGAAATTGATTAAATAAGCTTTAGAGGAACTGATATAAATTATTTAGTGGACAGTGTATATTATGATTGATTTAAGAGATTTTCAAGGGTAATTTTGACTTTAGTCCCTTAAACAATATTTTCCACTGATTTTAGCACCTAATCAAATATCGGAGTAATATTTGACTCCAATTTGTGGACAGATTTGAATATACAAAATCTTAAGTAACCTAAGAATGGAAGGCAAGTTTAAAGAGAAGTTATAAGGTATGAGTACAAATTTTTCTTCTCAATAAGCAGTGCAAAAAGAGAACTACAGCTGTAGAACCCTAGAGTTTGTAGAGCTTTTCAGTGTGATTGAGCATCAGAGATCAATGTTTTATGGTACCATAGTAGGAAATCCTATATTATGATATCATAGTACCGAAGTTAGTAATCTTATTCAATTGTGATGGTATTTTAAAAGACTAAGAAAATTAGGATGTGTGTGTGTTTGTACTAAAGGGAGTTGAAGAAGAAACTATTAATCATTAATTTACTATATCCCAAATTCAGAATTCAGAAGTTGGCATGGTATAGATTCAGGAATTTTTTTGTCTGTGTTAGATTTAAGGAAGGAGTGAATATTATTTGATACCCATAAGAAGACTAAACCTAAAGAGAATATAAATACTTTTTTCTAGGGAGATTTTTTTTCCTTTGAAAAAATGCTTCAGGTCAACACTAGAGTCTAAACTCTGGGGACAGTGGCTATTGGTGAGAGTATTTGGAAGTGTAGGTATAGTTAAATAATAAACTTGATTCTTGGAGTTAAGGACTCTGAAAAAGCAAGAAAAGTTACTTCTGTAAGGGCAAGATCACCTTAAGGAAGTTAATTTGAAAATGTCATTTAAAAGGTGTGAGTTTTGACACACTTCAGTGAATATGTGCACCATGTTGTTTATTGACAAGGGGAAAAAGAATTACTTATCTCATTAACAAGACCACTTCTTACCAATCTGAAAGAACTAAAGATATTTGGAGAGTTCAGATGGTATTATAATCGATTCATCCAAGATTACTCCTAGAGTGAAATAAGTGGATTGGCATTCAGCATCTATTTGATCTATAGTCATTTCCCTTTATTCGAGGTTTCATTTTCTGCTGTTTCAGTTACCCACGGTCAATCGAAGTCCAAAAGTATTAAATAGAAACTCCCAGAAATAAACAATTCATAAATTTCTGAGTAGTGTGATGAAATCTTGTATCATCCATCCACCCACCGGGGTATGGACCATCCCTTTGTCTGGCCTATCTCACCCCTTAGTCACTTAGTAGCCCTCTTCCTTATAGAACTGACTGTCTCAGTATCACAGTGCTTGTGTCCAAGTCACCCTTATCTTACTTAATAATGGCCCCAAAGCAAAAGAGGAGTGATGCTGGCAATTTGGATATGCCAAAGAGAAGCTGTAAAGTACTTTCTTTAGGTGAAAAGGTGAAAGTTCTTGGTTTAATAAGGAAAGAAAAAATCATTTGCTGAGGTTGCTAAGATCTATGGTAAGAATGAATCTTCTGTATGTGAAATTGTGAAGAAGGAAAAATAAATTCATGCTAGTTTTGCGGTCACACCTCAAATTGCAAAAGTTATGGCCACAGTGCATGATAAGTGCTTAGTTAAGATGGAAAAGGCATTAAGTTTGTACAATAAGATATTTTGAGAGAGGAAGGGACCACATTCACATAACTTTTATTATAGCATATTGCTATAATTTTTACATTTTATTATTAGTTATTGTTAACCTCTTACTGTGCCTATCTTATAAATTTTATCATAGGTATGTAAGTATAGGAAAAAACACAGTATATATAGGATTCGGTGCTATCTGCTGTTTCATGCAACCACTGGGGTCTTGGAATGTATACCCTGAGGATAAGGGGGCTACTGCATTTTCTAGTATACCTTCCTAAGGCAGAGGATAGAAGTTAAGAAAAAAAAATCCCAAACCCTCTTTCAGCTTGGGATCTTTATATAAAAGAAATTCCACAAACTCAGTGCATTTATGTGAGACTTGGAATTTGAAAATAAGGAAAGGCAGTTATCCTGGTGCTTTAGCTTTTGTGGCCAGCAAGCATCGCTGTGGAGACATAAGTATTCATCTGTAGCATCAGTCCTGTGTACTTAACTCCCTAGGTAATAAGCACAATAGCTGTTTTTCTTTGTGAGTTTAGATGGAAAATCTATAGACTTTATGTACATTTAATGAAAATTATGAAGCAGCAACAATTGTTACAATCACACGGGTCAAGAAATGGAACATTGGCAACAACCAAGAATCTCCTCCATGCCTTGCATCATCACAAAACCCTCCCATAGCACAAACAATAACCACTTACCTAACTTTTATGTTAACCCATTCATTGTTTTTCTTTGTAGATTTATTACTTATGTGCACATTCCTGTAATACTGTTGATAGATATTTGTGTTGTTTTCTATTTATGGCTGTCATGAACAATGCTGAACAAGATACATGTTTATATATGTATCCTAGTACACAGGAGAACACATTTCTCTAGGGAGTGAACTACTGAGTTATAGGGAAGTTTCAGGCATGAGATGCTGAGTCACAGAGAATATATGTCCTTAAACCGCAAGATAATGACAAGTGGTCAAATCAACTTACACTTCCAACAGTGGTGGTGACTGATATTTAAATTCCTTGACATTAGTTGTTATCATTTATTTTAATATTTCCTATCTAATCTGTGTGTAGTGGTACCTCATTATGGTGTGAATTTTAGTTTTCATGATTACTAGTGAAAATATAAATATTTTACAATTTTAAATATAGTTATTGGCTTTTGGGATTTGCTGTTTTTTGAAGGGTCTATTGAATTTTTGGCCTACTTTTCTATTGGGTTATTTGCCTTTTTATTCTTGCTTTTAAGAGTTTATTTCATTTTTTAATTGAAGTATAGTTGATTTACAATATTATATTACATTCAGATGTAGAACATAGTGATTCAATATTTTTATAGATTATACTCTATTTAAAGTTATTATAAAATATTGGCCATATTTCCTGAACTGTAAATATATCTTTGTAGCTGATTTATTTTACACATTTTATACCTCTTTATCCCCTACCCCTATCTTGCTCCTTCCTCCTTCTCTTTCCCCACTGGTAACCACTAGTCTGTTCTCTATAACTGTGAGTCTATTTCAGTTTTGTTATATTCATTCATTTTATTTTTTAGATTCCACATATAAATGATAACATACAGTATTTGTCTTTCTCTGTCTGACTTATTTCACTAATCATAGTACCCTCCATGTCCATCCATGTTGTTGCAAATGGCAGTATTTCTTTCTTTTTCATGGCTGAGTAATATTTCTCTCTGTGTGTGTGTGTGTGCGTGTGTGTGTATCATACCACATGTTATTTATTCATTTGGCTGTTAGCAGGCACTTAGGTTTCTTCCATATCTTGGCTATTGTAAATAATGTACATAATGCTGCTGTGAACATTGGGTGCATTCATCTTTTTGGATTAGTATTTTCGTTTTCTTTGGATATATACCCAGGAGTGGAATTGCTGGATCTTATGGTAGTTCTAATTTTAGTTTTTGAGAAACCTTCATACTGTTTTCAATAGTGGCTGCACCAATTCATATTCCTACCAGCAGTGTACTAGGGTTCCCTTTTCTCCACATCCTTGCCAACATTTGTTATTTGTAGTCTTTTTGATGATAGCCATTCTGACAGGTATGAAGTGATATCTCATGGTGGTTTTGATTTGTATTTCTTTGTTGATTAGTGATGTGCATCTTTTCATGTGCCTATTGGCCACCTGTATGTATTCTTTGGAAACATGTCTATTCAGGTCTTCTGCCCATTTTTAATTGTTTTTTAAAATTGAGTTTTATGAGATGTTCATATATTTTAGATATTAACCCCTTATAGGTCATATCATTTGCAAATATTTTCTGCCATTTAGTAGGTTGTCTTTTCATTTCGTCAGTGGTTTCCTTTTCAGTGCAAAAGCGTTTAAGTTTATTTAGGTCCCATTTGTTTATTTTTGCTTTGTTTCCTTTGTCTTAGGAGACAGATCCAAAATAATATTGCTATTATTTTTGTCAGAGTGTTTTGCCTATGTTTTCTTCAAGGAGTTTTATGGTTTCTGATCTTGTATTTAGGTCTTTAATCCATTTTGAATTTATTTTTGTATATGATGTGAGAAAGTTTTCTAATTTAATTGTTTCACAAGTAGCTGTCCAGTTTTCCCAGCACCACTTATTGAAGAGACCTTTTTCCTATTGAACATTCTTGCCTCCTTTGTCTTAGATTAATTGACCATAAGTGTATATAGGTTTATTTCTGGTCTCTCTATTCTGTTCCATATGTCTGTTTTGGTGTCAGTACCATACTGTTTTGATTACTGTAGGTCTGTACTATAGTCTAAAGTCAGGGTGTGAGATACCTCCAGCTTTATTCTTTCTAAGTTCTTTTCATATTTTGAATAGTAGTCTCTCTATTGGTTTTATATGTTGCAATGATCTTTTCAAACTCTGTGGCATGACCTCTCTTTTAACTATGTTTGTGTTTTCTTTTGTTGGAAAATATTTCTTAATTTAATGTGGGTAAATACATCAATCTTTTCCTTTAAAGCTTATACTTTTTTCCATCTTTCTACTTTGTGGCTTAAAGATAGCCTCCTATATTGTCTTTTAAAATATATTTGGTACCATTTCACATATAGGTCATTAATCCATCTGGAAATAATTTTGTTTACAATATGATACAATTTTAATTATTTTTTTCTTTATGGATACCTTAGTTCTCAGCATTTTTTAATTCAAAAGTTTGTTATGTCTTTGTTGAGGTGCTGTGATACCTCTGTTATACAGAGTTGCCATATGTATGTGTGTGTGTGTGTGTACATATATATACATATGATTTTGTTTTAATAATATATGTTTTGGTTTGTTTTTCTGTGTCTCTATTAAGTCTTCTTTTGGTTCATTTGTTTGTCTCTGTATCAAAACTGCACCCTCTTTGTTACTATAGCTTTATAAGAACACTGAATATTCAGTAGAACAACTTTTCTCACATTTATATTATTCTTCAAGTGTGTGGTGGGCTTTTGTAATCTGTATAAATTTTTAAAGAAGTTTTTCAGGTCCAAAACAATATCTTTGGCATTGTCACTTAGATTTTGCTTACTCTATAACTTAATCTTTACAGACTTAACATCTTTTCACTATTAAGATATCCAACTTATAAACACAAAATATATCTCTATTCATTTCTGAAATCTTCAAGGTCTTTGAAAAACTATTATAATGTTGTCTGTAAAGGCTTTGTATATCTTATTGGATTTATTGCTACTTCAGCTTTTTGGTGCTATCTAAAAGGATTTCTTTCTTTTTACTATCACTTTCTGTTTGATGCTATTATATAAAAACACAATTTATTTTTATTGATTTTTATCTAGAAATCTTAAGAAGCTCTCTTACAAATCCTAGCAATTTCCTGTACATTATTTTGTATTTTCTCTGTACACAACCATATCATATATAAATAGAACAAGTTGTGTGTTTTCTTTTCTAATCCTTAAACATTTTAGTTCTTTTTCTTGACTTTCTCCACTGGCTAAACTCTGAAGTACAATACTGAATAGAGTGGTGACAGGGGGCATCCTTGTCTTCTTCCTGATCTTTAAATCTTTCATCATCTCACCTGTATCTATAATGTTCCTCTATGGTAGATTGCTAATTTTCATTTAAGAAAGTTTGTTTCTACTTTGATAAGATTAGCTGCAGGTTTTTGTAAAATCATACATGACTGCTGAAATTATAAGAAACTTTTGATTTAATTTTTTGTATGTTTAATTTTATTAATTTTGTTGTGTAAAATAATTTTGGTTGTCTGTCATGAAATTAGCTTTTTATATTGGACTCAGTTTGCTTATATTATATTTATCATCTGTTTTCCTGGGTAAGGTCACCTCTAATTACGCTTTCTTATACTACCCTTTCCTGTCTTGAAATGAAGAAAATATTCAAAAGTAGTTGAATAGTGTTCCCTCTTTCTATTCTCAAAGAGTTTGTGTACTACTGGAATTCTTCCTTTCTTTAGAACACACTAGTGAAAAATCTTGGATTTCAGCTTTCTTCATGGTGAGAGTAGTGAGTGCTGATTCAATGTCTGTAATGTATAAATGTATGTATAAACTTCTATTTCTGTTTGAATCTATTTTGATGTTATATTTTTCTAGGGGACTGTGACTTTTATAAAATTTAAAATTTATTTGAAAACACTTTGTTCATTTTTTCCTTTGTAAAGTCTGTAACATGTATGTGATATATGACCCTTTTACCTTTCTGATATTGGTTTCTTGTGCTTTCTATCTTTTTTTATTCTTTTTTGGTCTTGAGAAGCCTCTCAAGTAGATAGCCATTTTTATTAGTATTTTCAAAGAGCCAAGTGTTAGCTTTTGAATTTGTGTTGTTTATTTTCTATGTCATTAATTTCTGCTCTTGCATTTATTATTTACTTCTTCCACTTTCTTTGGGTATGTCTCTTGAAGAGAGCACATAGTTCCATGTAATTTTATGCAATCTGATACTTATTTTCTTTTCATTTGGAGCAGCCAATCCATTTGCATTAAATGTAGTTACTAATTTGGTTTAAATCTTCCTTTACTTCCTACTTGTCTAAATTCTTTCATATTTTTCTTTTTCTTCTGGAATCATGAAATATTTATAACAGTCTACTTTTACTTTATTAAGTTTGAAACTGTAAGCTCTATTTTATTATTTAATGACAATTTCTGTCAGAATTTACTAAATATTTAGAGCTGAAAAAAAAACCCTTGCTGGAAACCTGTAAATCAATTCTTGTAATCTGTGTCACACACACACACACACACACACACACACACACACATATTTGAAAGGAAACTTATTAGAAATTAATTAGCTAAGTTTGCAACATAAGAATTAAATAGATTGTGCCATAGAAGAAGAGATAATTAATAAAACAAGTAGGACAAACAGAAAACAAACTTTAGAGGGTATCAATAATCTCCAACTTGTAGGAGGACTCACACTTCACACTATTTAAAAAAATAGTGGTAGGACAGTAAAATGGTGTCACTCAATTGAAAACCATCTAAACAGTTCCTCCAACAGTTAAACATGAAATTACCATATGACCCAGCAATTCTACTCCTAGATGTATACCCAAGAGAAATGAAAACCTATGTTCACACCAATTGAAGAAGAATGTTTATAGCAACATTTTTCATAGTAGCAAACAAGTGGAAACAGCCAAAATGTCCATCAGCTGATAAATGGATGAACAGAATTGGTATGTCCATACAATGAAATATTACTTGGTTATAAAAAGGAATGAAATACTGATGCATGCTATCACCTAGATGAACCTTCAAAATATTATGCTAAGTAAAAAAGTCAGTCACAAAAGACCTTACATTGTATGATTCTCTTTCTATGAAATGTCCAGAATAGTGAAATCTACAGAGACAGAAGATAGATTAGTGGTTGCTTAGAGCTTGTGGCAAGTAGGGTGGGAATATAGGGAGGTGATGCCTAAAGAATATTAGATTTGTTTTTTGAAGTGATAAAAATGTTCAAAATTGACTGTAATGATGGTTGCACTTATATGAGAACATACTCAAAATCACTGAAATATATAAATAGGTGAATTCTATGGTATGTGAATTATATGTCAGTAAAAAATGGGATCAAAATAGACAATAGAGAGGATCAGTAAACTTCAATTTTGTTTCTTTGAAAATATAAAGAATGGTATTTTTTTATGTTCATAGAAGAGGAAGGTGCAAACAAAACTATGAAAGAAAAGGGGTTTTATTTACATATATTTGAAATTTTAGTAATTATAGGAATAAAGAGTATTATGCCATTAATACGAAAATTTATAAAAAATTGAATTAAAAAATAAAATTAGCACAATTGTCTTAAGAGGAAATAGAGAAACATAGTATACTAACAACTTTTACATGAATAGGATAGTCTGGTCAAATGTCTACAAATCAGCAAACAAAAACACCAGGACCAGACATTTTAAAAGTGACTTTGCAAATCCTTCTGGGCTCAAATTAACCTTTATCTTATATAAAATTTTTCAGAGAGTGAAACAAGAGGGTATACTCACTTTTTCAATGTACAATAGCCAAACCAAAACAAATAAATAAATAAAATATACAACACATCCATTTATAGAAATCAATAAAACTATTCCAAATAAAATATTAACACAAAATTAATTTATATGTACCGAAGCAAAAGGCAGTGGAAAATATATGTGAAAACAAAAAAAGAGGTGGAAAATGTCTGCATACAAAATATAAGAAAATCTGTAATCTCTGAACTTGCTGGATGACTGACGTACAAAAACCAATAAGAATTTAAAATATTAGCAACAACCAGTAAGAAAATGTACTACTATTAGTAAATACTATTCCATTAATACTTTTACTATTAAGTAAAAATATCATTCACAATAAAACAATAAATATCAGGTATTTGAGAATAAATATAATGTGAGTCAAATATTCATAGAGAAAATGAAGCTTTCTTAAAGGATGTAAAAAATTAAATGGAACACTTTGTAATATTCTTTGAAAACATGAATCAATATCTTATAATTGACCATGGCAATAACTTGTGTATGCATTGCTATTACAATGAAAATTGCAATAGATATTTTCATAAGCCATGACAAGCTAAATCTAAAGTTTATATGGGAGAGAAGTGTATTAGGCAGAGTTCTCCAGAGAAACAGAAGCAGAGCCAATAGGACATGTGTATGTGCAAAAAATCTGCAGGGCAGGGCAACAGGCTGGAGACCCAGGGAAGAGCTGATATTGCAGTGTGAGTCCAAAGGCAGTCTGCTGGCAGAATTCCCTCTTTTTGAGGGGCCGTCAGCCTTTTTTCTATTAAGACTTTCAACTGATTGGGTTAAATGTTAATCTCATCTAAAAAATTTCTTCACACAAATATCATGAATAATGTTTGACCAAATGTCTGGTTACCGTGTCTTAGCCAAGGTGACCATTAGGTATAAGTAGGGAGTTGAAAGTAGCCAAAAATTTTTGAAGAAGATGTGTAAACATTAAGAAACATGAAGAAAGGGCAACCTATGCTACCTGATATAAACACTTAAAGTCATATTAATTAAAACAGTGTGGTACTGGCACAGCAAAGGTATAGACAAACAAAATTGAACAGAATATAGGGCCCAGGAACATAGATTAAAAAAAAGACTAATGTGGTAACATTACAGATTTGTGGAGAAAGGATGAACCTGTTAATAAATGGTGTTGAGATTATTGGAAATTCATATGGACAAAGGGTTAGACCCCTATCTTAAAGAAATGAGAAAATAAATTCCAGTTCAAATCAAAAATTAAATATGAAAGAAAAAACATTAATACTTTAAAAGCAAAATATGGATATAGCTTTATGAAATCAGGTTAGGGAAAGGTGTCTTAAAGACAACATTTAAACAATCACAAAGTATGAAGAAAAGCTGAACAGATTATATGACATTAATATTGAAACATTTCCACAGCAGTATAGACAAATGGAGAAATAAAAACACAAAAGATTAAATCTGGGTGGCCACGAAAATTGTAATAGAAAGGTTAGCCTCTCTATCATTAAGGAAGTTCTTATTTATCTACATTAGAAGCTAGGTGCATTGGAATTTTAATGTAGTGCTGTTTATAATAAGGTGGATGTTACCTAAATTCCCTTCTTAAAGGTAATTGATAAATAAATTATGGTTTGTTTTCAAAAGTATTATATTATACAATAGGTAAATTGAATGAAATGTTTTTGTGTGTATTAACATGGGTGGATCATAATAACATAATGTGGATTTAAAAAATAAATTGCAGTTACAAAAAGAGTATGTAGGTTTACAAATATATGAACTGAAGGGATGGGTGTGTGTGTGTTTGTGTATGTATGTGAGAGAGCGAGAGACAGTGTGTGCATGAGTTTTTGTGTGTGTTAAATAAGAATATATATGTAGTCAGATATGGCAACATGAACATAGAAGATTTACATACCTTTTGGTTAGAGATCTCTCTAATGATTGGGGATGATCTGAAGCGAAATGCAGGAATCAGATCTTTGGAAACACGGTCAGGCTCCACGTGAAGTTTTGAAAAATTTACCACTTTAAATAAACATTTTCTTCTCTGAGTCTGTTAAGATTTATTGCAAGTTCGATCTAATGAGCTGTATAGTAGAATGAACTTTTCAAAGTATGCTTGGTGAGGGATAGATTTCAGATCACTGATTGTTCCCTTAAAGACTAAGGCTATTTGGTGAGAAGGCTCCAAAACAAGGATTTTGTCGATATATAAATCTGTTTTCTTGAAGAGCTAATTATTTGTACTTATGGCAGTATAATTTACTGAAGCTTTAATTTGTGTTTATTTTCCCCAATAACTCTATTACCACCACTTCAAGATGGTAGTTAACATTTGCTGTTAATTACTTCAGGGGAGATTTGTGTTAGGGTGAAAAGCTGGTGTTTCCTGGAATTGACAGATTTTCCTTTGTTCTTTGAAAAGCACAAATACTTTGAAAGAATAATGTTAGGTGAGAGAGAGAGAGAGAGGAAACAGAGGAGAGCCATTGAGACTCCAAAGGAAGAGGGATAGATGTCCCTGAGGCTGGAGAGAGGGACATATCTTCATGTAGCAGAAAACTTAAACATTCACTATGGCAATGTGAAAATAGGGCATGTCTCCAGAGATAGAGAAAGATTTCAGAAACAGTGATTATGCACTTCATGCAAGTAATATGGGTTCAGGCACCAACTTTCCTGTGATTCCAGTTTATCAGTGAAGCAGTAGAGTCAGCAGATTTAAAGCCACCATGAAAGTTCAACAAGATGTATCTTTTGTTTAAGGCCCAAATACAGACCCTCTACCACACTTTCTAGGGTTATTTTAAGCCTCTAGAATGTTCATGTGACCTAATGAAATAAATGGATTCTTGAATGATGACAAACTGGTAGAGTTTCTTCTTTGCCTGATGGGATGAGGGCTTACATTATTATTAAATTTGAAATAAAAGAAGTAAAGAAATGAACCTCTTCTTGACCAATCAGTTGAAATTCACTTTAATGAGAATACCAATATGGTGTTGTAGAATAACAAAATCTCATGCAAGAAGGGAGCCTAGAGATCACTCCATCCAGCCTACCATTTTGTAAATAAGGAACCTGAAATTGATCAAATGTGGACAACTTGCCCGAACTTAATATTCTGGTAATTAATCAAGCTGCGATTCAAACTCAGGTCTTTTGATTCCAGGTCTAGTTTATTTTTCCCATTATATTAGGCTTTGTTTAAATAAATATAATTTTAAAAGTACATGATACCTTTACTCACTGTGGGACAGTATTCCAACATGAAGGTTTTATTTCTATTTGCCTTTCCTTGAACCTAGGACAGTTGAGGACGACACACACACACACACACACACCACTCAGTAAATCTTCATTGTTGGACTATCAATCCATTGGTATTTTAGCATTTCCTTCAGAGATATGATGCATCCTAAGAAGGTATATTTTCAAATAGCGTATTTCAGATGAATTATCTAAATGTGTGGGGGTTAGTTCCTGAAAATCTATTTCTCAGTGAATTGCTAGTTAATGTTTTTCTATTTTTACCAACTTAATCTCCTATCCTTTACCTGGACTCTTATAAAGGGCCTTCTAAAGTTTCTTCTTGAATCCTTGTTTACTTGTCTATAGGAAACTCCCCATAGATAATCTTTTTGTGTGTGTGTGTGTGTGTGTGTGTCTGTGTGTGGTACGCAGGCCTCTCACTGCTGTGGCCTCTCCTGTTGCGGAGCACAGGCTCCGGATACGCAGGCTCAGTGACCATGGCTCGTGGGCCCAGCCACTCTGCAGCATGTGAGATCTTTACGGACCGGGGGACGAACCCGTGTCCCCTGCATCGGCAGGCGGACTCTCAACCACTGCGCCACCAGGGAAGCAGCCCCCAATAGATAATCTTAAAAAAATAAATTAGATCATTTTTCTCCCATGTTTAAGCCTCCAAACCCAACTCTGCATTGCACTATCCTACTGTAATTGAATAAAATCAATATTTCTCACCATTGACTAAAAAGCTTACATGATATGGCATCTCCCAAATACTCCTTTGTTTGGTCTGCTATGACAAAAATACCATAGACTGTCTTTTTCTGTCTTATATCACTTATATATGGAATCTAAAAAAGCCAAAGTCAGGGGCTTCCCTGGTGGCGCAGTGGTTGAGAGTCCGCCTGCCGATGCAGGGGACACGGGTTCGTGCCCCGATCCCGGAAGATCCCACATGCCGCGGAGCGGCTGGGCCCGCGAGCCACGGCCGTGGAGCCTGTGTGTCCGGAGCCTGTGCTCGGCAACGGGAGAGGCCACAGCAGTGAGAGGCCCGCGTACAGCAAAAAAAAAAAAAAAAAAAAAAAGCCAAAGTTATAAAAGCAAAGTGTAGAATGGTGGTCCAGGGGCTGGGAGTGGGGAAATTGGAAAAATGTGGTTAAATGATATAAACTTGCAACTGGTATTGATAGATAAATAAGCCCTGGAGATTTAATGCACAACATGGTGATTACAGTCAGCAATACTGTACTATAAACTTCAAAGTTGCTAAGAGACTAGATCATAATTATTCTCACCACAAAAAAAGAAATGATAATTGTGTGACATGATAGAGGTGTTAGCTAATGCTACTGGTGGTAATCAGACTGCAATATACAAATGTATCAAACCAACAAGTGTACACCTTGCACTTACATAATGTTATATTTCAACTATATCTCAATAAAAAATACTATAGGCTGGGTGGCTTAAACACAAATATTTGTTTCTTATAATTCTGAAGTAGTATTTCCCCCAAATACTACTTCACTATTGAGTTGTAAGATCATCTTACCTGTCCTGGATGCCAGTCTATGTTATGTATATATCTATATCTATATCTATATCTCATGAATATTTTCTCTAATCTGTGGCTTGTCCTTTCATTTTCTAATGGTGTCTTTAAAAGTGCAGAAATTTAAAATTTTAATGTAGTTATAATTTTTTTTATAATTATCAAAATGCTATTTTTAAAATTCTGAGGTAACATGGTTTTAATTATAAATTGAAAAGCAGATAGTATAGGTATGTGATTTTGTATCTCATGCAGAATTTGGCAGTCTGGTAGCTTGTGAATATTTTCTGTTTGTACTGTTATTGCATGTATGAATTTATTTACGATAAATATACTTACGTGATACATAGAGAATATTTAAATTGTCAGGATTTGCTATTTCCCCATAACTTTCTCCTCTCAATACTCTGAAGACTTGAAATGTTTACTTTCTTAATTGGTACAAGGCCTTTGTTGAGGTGGGGGGTGGACGGGAGAGAGATACAAAGAATGTAAAGAATACAAATAATAGCCCAGGCTATTCTCTATGAGGAAGAATGAAAGAGGGCAGAGGGGTAAGAAGGATAGGGAACAATAAAGGAAGGGTGAGGACAGGAGAGAAGAGGTAAAAGGAAAGAGCAGTCACTATCAGGAATGGGATTTAGGAAAGGGAGTGTGTAAAAAATCGTTCGGAATCCTAGCTGTGTGCTGCCTCCATCTTTAAAACAAATCAACATGATCTTCAGTGCTTTCTGGAGGTTGGTTTCTGTTTGTGTGCATTATCATACCTAGGCTGTGATATATTTGACATCCTAAATTTTCATGGAGTTTATTTCCCACTCTGACATCTATGTATCTTACTGACACAACTTGAGTACTTCCTACTTTTTCTCATGTCCAATCACCATAAACTCATCAATACAAGGGACTATCATAATGCTTTTGTGATATCCAGATGACTAATCTCCCTATGGACTATAATATTATAGACATCGGGAGACTTGGCATAGCACTCAAGTAAGTCAGAGTTTGAGTGTACTTCTGTCTCTGTCAGGTAGAAGTGAACTGCTCCATTACCTTTGCTGTTTGATGTGGAGACAACTATTCGCCAGATCAATAGCTGTATATCAGGAGTTAAAGATGTTTTGATTTGTTCCAGGAAAAAAAGGCCCATAAAATCCAGCAGCTTTGATTAGAATTAGTACCTCATTATCTTATGATAATCAACAATCATTGTCCATGACTTATTTGCCTTTTTTACAGGCCAAACAGATTATTTAAATGGGGCAGGTGATGGAGATTACCATCTGCATGGTTATTTTAGTCTCTGCAAATTCCCCAGATATGTGCTATTGCTATTTTTTGGTATTGTTTTCATGTAGGGACAGTTCCAGGAGCTTCCACTTGGCCCTTCCTATGTATTTTTTTCCAGTTGTGGCAAAATATGCATGACATAAAAGTTACCATCTTAACCATGTTTAGGTGTACCATTTAGTGGCATCAAGTACATTCACGTTGTTGTGCAACCATCATTACCATTCATCTCCCGGACTTTGTTCATCTTCCCAAACTGAAACTCTGTACCCATTAAACAACACCTCTCCATTCATCACTGCACCCAGACCCTGGCAATCACCATTCTATTATCTGTCTATATAAATTTGACTACTCTAGTACCTCATATGACTGGAATCACAGTATTTGTGTTTTCGGTTCTGGCTTATTTCATTTAGCATAATGTCTTCAAAGTTCATCCGTATCGTAGTGTGTGTCAGAATTTTTTACCTTTTAAGGGTCATTAATATTCCATTGTATGTATATACTACATTTTGTTTATCCATTCCTCTGTTGATGGACATTTAGGTTTTTTCCATCTTTTGGCTATTGTGAATAGTGCTGCTAAGAACATGAAATTACAAACATCTGTTCAAGTCCCTGCTTTTAATTCCTTTGGATATATACTCTGAAGTAGAATAGCTAGATCGTATGGTAATTCTGTTTAATTTTTTGAGGAACTGCAACGGAGAAGGGTTCAGATTTCTACACATCCATGCCAATACTTGTTATTTATTATTGTTTTTAATAATAGCTATCCTAATGGGTGTCAGGCAGTAGCCATTCTCAATAGCACTTACCTTGTTTCAGAGTTCTGTCATTTTCCAAGTATGTGTACTCCAAAAATACATTCAGATATGGGGAAATATAGTGTAGGTCACTGCACAGGATTTCTAGTGAGGTGAACTTGTGTCAAAATTCCAATTATCACATGGCTTCCATAAGCCCTATTATGACCTGAAGACCACAGTGATGTTTTGGAACCTCAGGTGTGTAAATTTATCTTAATAACCTCTGAAAAATTCTGAGTTTTCCACTTTTCTTTCTAAACATTCCCCCTGGAAAATTGTAAACCCCTTTGAGGTAGACCTGGAGAAAAAAAAATCACACTCTATACTTTTGACAGTTTTGCAGCAAAGTTTCTGAAGCTGTTGTAGCCACCTGATCTCTGGTTTAGGTCTGGGCGAGGCTGTAATTTTCATTCCTGGAAAATCAATGCAGGTTTCTGCTCATTGTGCTTGAATTTTATTTTCATTTATACAGTCAAGCCTGCTCATCAATGTAATTCCCAGTGTAAATGTGATTAATCTGTTACTGCTGGAAGTCACTTTGGGTCAAAATAGTGCCACTCTGCCCTGCTGACCTTTATGATAATTGCACTCACCTTTTTTCTCATATTAAATGCTACCACTTAACCTCTGCTACTCTGTAACCCTATATTCCTGTTAAAAGCACGGCGGCCATTTCATTGGTGCTATCCCGCATTGTCATCATTAGCCCCCAGAAGACAGATTCCACAGAGGTTTTCAAGGATGCTTGTATTTCTCTCATCAAAGAATGTCTTAATGTCTTGAAGAAGAATGTTATTGATGACCTCTGTGGGGGCATAACTGTGGGATAGTTGAGTGGGTTTTACATAATTAATCCACTCCAACATTCTCATTTTAAGTACATGGATTCCTTTGTCTACATTCTGTCAGATAAATTATGGCATCTTGCCCTCTTTGAATGTTGCTGACTATTGAATCTATGTATCAGTCAGCCAAACAAGCCAACGATTAGAGCCAATTCCATCAGCTAGAGCTAATACATTGAATATCAAGTATGTTCTTTATAATAAATTCAACCCCTTCCAACTTTATATTCCATCTTTCTCAGTCTAGCACTTGTAAAACATATGCCAGGGCTTCCCTGGTGGCACAGTGGTTGAGAGTCCACCTGCCGATGCAGGGGACACGGGTTCGTGCCCCGGTCCAGGAGGATCCCACATGCCACGGAGTGGCTGGGCCCGTGAGCCATGGCCACTGAGCCTGCGCGTCCGGAGCCTGTGCTCCGCAACGGGAGAGGCCACAACAGTGAGAGCCCCGCATACTGCAAAACAACAAACAAAAAAACCCAACAAACCATATGCCACACACACATTCTACAGGTTTCTGCTGATACACATTAGCAGGATATAGCATTTCTTTTGATGTATATGCTAACTCCTACCAGGGTGGACATTATACTTGCCTCCTGGGGCCTGGTGGAATCTGACTGTAGTTATTAGGATGCAGTAAGTGCTGATGTGGGTAGGTCTTGAGAAAAGTAGAAATTTCCTTGAAAACTAACCTATTTAGATGAGGTCTTTAGACATATGTTAAGTAAGGGAAGGTTAGTTTCCTCAAATGGGGAGGAAGAAGGGTGGCTTCCTTTGGCGAGGAAACCACAGGAAGATTTGGGTTAAAAATTTTCATATTAATCTGAGTCTGCCTACCTGCACTTATCCTAAATACTCAATATATCCTTATCTTAATACCCAGCTCTTCCTGATCAATGTCCTGATATTAATCTGTGAGACTTAGCACAGATGTACCTTGAACTTACATTTTAATTCTGCAACTCACACTTTTAGATTTGAAACTTGATCCTCAGCCATGTCTGCTCTGTGGCTATAAGACGTGAGAAAATTTTAAGGCCCTCAGTGTGGCTCTCTGTGTCTTCCCATGCCTCGATCTGAGAGTTTAAACACCTAACATCTTTTAACATTAAGTGTAAACATTTTCATTTTGTAAGCTCTCTGGTGCTATAAGAAGCAGCTAATGGTCCCCGTGGTGCTTGTAGTTATTACTGCTGTAATAGACAAAATCAGCTGCCACTTGACATGTAAAAGTATTGTCTTCAACTGGCAATATGTTCAAAGCAAATATTGCTGGTAATTTATTTATTGCTTCCACTACTCGGAAGAAGCACTTGTCTTTGCATTGGCAATGGAGTCACTACTACATTCAAGCTCAAAACCTTATTCCAGAGTCCCATCTTGAGCATCTTTTTCCTGGGATTACTCATGCAGGACAGGAAATCTGCTTCAGGAAGTTTAGAAAGTAGATTTTAATAAAAGGAGCTTGTTTCAAAAGTTATAAAATCTGGAGTCAAATGAAATAGGAAGACAACCTATTTGGAAAGACTGAATCCCCTAAGCAGAACTGGAATGAATGTAGAGACTGCTTGTGGGTGCTGGGGACATGGAGGGAGAAGCCCTTGAGCAGGAATTGGACGCATGAGGGAGACGAAGCCTCAGTTGTATGTACAACTCAAAGAAAGAGGGCATTCTGGGTTCTCCCATATCCCCTTCTTCCAAACTCTCACCAGTCCTTCCTTTACTCAAAATTAATTGGAAGCTAGTTGCCAGTGAATCCTGGGAAACCGAGTTTTCAGGAGTCAGTCCTCTAAAATAAAAATCAGAGCTGGAAAAAGAGAAATAGTCTTTAAAAATTATTCACACAAATATGCCATCCCTTTACGATAACTTCTCACATTCCAGTTCACTTGTTCAAATACCCCACCACTATGATAGTACTTTGACGCAAGTCTGTTTACTCCCTTGATTTCTCCTGATACTGCCTTTGTATCTCTCCTTACTCTCTTACATTCCAATGTCCATTATCTAATAGTGTGTTTGTCCCTAGCCCTGTTCCAGTGTCTTTTAATTATGCTGGATCAACCCAAACCATTGCTTTCTCTTTTCTTGATCTCCAGCTTTCAAAGTCTTCCCAAGTAAAGTGTATAATAGTTTAGATTGTTTCCTTTATAAATTCATGATCACTAACCTAAAAGGTCCTTTAATATTGCCCTTTAATTCTGCTACATTAATCTGGACCCATCATTTCCCACTCTTTACAGTTTGTTCTCTCTTTCTGCACTATTCTTTGTTTTTTTAAAAAAATCTTTATTGGAGTATAATTGCTTTACAATGTTGTGTTAGTTTCTGCTGTATAACAAAGTGATTCAGCTATTGCACTATTCTTAAATGGCATGTCCCCACCATTTGCTATAATATCAGGAGATAATCTCTTTTAATTCACAGAAAAGAAAAAAACATTAGGAGAACTTTCCTGTTAATTAACATAATAGAGTTACTACATCTGCTGCCATCTTTATCTCCTTTGGTAATTTAAGAGAACAGAAGCTCTATTCCTACTAAACCCAATTCCCTTACTCCTGATTTGGATTGCATCACCTTGTACTCTCTAAGGATCCTTATTTTGTTCAATACCTTCTCTAATCTGGATCTTTTCCACTATCTTTTTTAAACATTCTAAAATCTTCCAAATTGGGAAAAATAATAAAGAAGAGTAAAGCAAAAAAGAAAAGCAAAACCAAACTCACTTTTCTCCACCTGACTTCTATTACTAATTACCACACTATCTCTTCTTCAAAGGCACAGTTTTTAAAATAATTCTTGAAAATGTTTTTTTATATCTTGGCAATTGTGAATAATGCTTCAATGAACATGAGAGTGCAATCTTTTTGAGATCTGATCTCAGTTCTCTTATACATATATATATATATATATATATATATATATACACACACACACATATATCTACATATATATATGTATACATATATCCATTCAGAAGTGGGATTGCTAAATCATATGATAGTTCTATTTTTAATTTTTCGAGAAGCCTCCATACTGTTTTCCATAGTGACTATATACCATTTTGTATTCCCACCAACAGTGTACAAGAGATCCAATTTCTCCATATTCTCCCCAGTACTTGTTACCTCTGTATTTTTGAAAGTAAGCATCCTAACAGGTGTGAGGTAACATCTCTTTGTGGTTTTGATTTGCATTGCCCTGATGATTAGCGATGCTGAGTACCTTTTCATATACATTTTGGCCATTCATATGTGTTCTTTGGAAAATATATATTCAAGTTATTTGCCCATTTCTTAATCGAGTTATTTGGTTTATTTGCTACTTAGTTGTGGGAATTCCTTATAAATTTTGGATATTTACCCCTTACCAGATATATGATTTTCAAATATTTTCTCCCATTCCATTGGTTACCTTTCCATTCTGTTGGTTGTTTCCTTTGTTGTGCAGGAGATTTTTATTTTGATGTAGTTCTACTTGTCTATTTTTGCTTCTGTGGTCTGTGCTTTTGGTGTCATAGCCAATAAATCATTGCCAAGATCAATGTCAAGAAGTTTTTCCCAATATGTCCATCGACAGATGAATGGTTCAAAACATGTAGTATATATTTACAATGGAATATTTTCAACTTTAAAAGAAGAAGGTGGTTCTACCATTGTGGCAACAGGGATGAACCTGGAGGACAATATGCTAAGTAAATAAGCCAGTCACAGAAGGGCACATACTGCATAATTCCATTTATATGAGGTATCTAAAATAATCAGACTTCATGGAAGCAGAGAATAGAATGTTGGTTGCCAGGGGCTGGGGAAAGGGAGAAATGGGGAGCTGTTGTTCAACAGGTATGAATTTTCAGTTATACAAGATGAGTAAATTCAAGAAACCTGCTGTACAAATAGTGTCTGTAGTTAACAATAGTGTTAAGCACTTAAAATTAGTTAAGAGGGTCAATTTCATGTTAAGTGTTCTTACCACACACAGAAAAAATGGGACACAAGGAAGCTTTTGGAGGGGACAGATATGTCTATTACCTTGATTGTGTTAATTGTCTCATGGGTTTATGCACATGTCCAAACTCATCAAATAGTATACATTAAACATGTGCCATTTGTTGTGCATCAGTTGTACCTCCATAAAGCTGTTTAAAAATGTTTATCTATATTTGATATCTTCACTTTATTACTTCCTTCTCATGCTTCAACCCACTCCCAATAGAATCCATCTTTTATTACTCCAATAAAAAGGTACTTCATAAGTTATTTCCAAATCCATGGATGCGATGTGAAAATTTTATCTCCTACTTACTTGACCTGTAAGTAGGATTTGCTTCTGTCTTTGAGACTTGATTTTCCTTGACCCAAAAACTCTTCTGGTTTTCCTTTAATCTCTGCGGCAGTTCATTCTCTATCTTCTTTGCAGGTACGTATTCTTCTCCTCAGACATTAAATGTTGAAATTCTTCAAAATTCAGTTCTAGGCCATTATGTCCTCTCACTCTAGAACTCATAATATGATTTCACAGAAACACACAGCTTCAGTTACCAACTCCATAAAGTTTGGACATTTGTGTACCTGAGACCTCTAATCTGAATTCTGTAAATCCAGTTGCTTATTTAACATCTAAATCTGTTCATTTAAAATATACATAAAGCTAAATACTCATGGTCTCCCTAAACTGCCGAATCTCTCCTCCTTCATTTTCACTTGTCTTAGTGTGTAGTGACACCATTCACCCAGTTGTATAAACCAGGCACCTAACAATAATCCTTGAGTTCAACCTCTCGCATCAGCCACTATATCCTATCCATTATCAATCTTATCCATTTTACCTCCTAGATACTTCCTTAATCTATCTAATGTCCTCTATCTACTCATCATTGTAAGTGGTAAATTAATGCATGAATATAAATTTCCCTGATTGCTTTGCTTGCTACCTATAGTTTTTATGGCAGAAAAATTTATATAAAAAAAGAATCCGGAGTTCCCTGGTGGCGCAGTGGTTGAGAATCTGCCTGCCAATGCAGGGGACAGGGGTTCGAGCCCTTGTCTGGGAAGATCCCACATGCCGCGGAGCAACTAGGTCCGTGAGCCACAATTACTGAGCCTGCGCATCTGGAGCCTGTGCTCCGCAACAACAGCGACCGCAACAGTGAGAGGCCCGCGCACCGTGATGAAGAGTGGGCCCCACCTGCCGCAACTAGAGAAAGCCCTCGCATGGAAACGAAGACCCAACACAGCCATAAATAAATAAATTAATAAATTAAAAAATATATATATTAAAAAATCCGTTCATCTTCCCTATATCTTCCCTTCTGTTCCTCCATCCTCCTGTCCCCATTTCAAGCAAGTATCCAGGACTCCCTAGAAACCTCTTCCTCAGGAAATATGCCATTTCTAAGCATCAAGGTGTGAAGGAGGAGATTACAAGGCAGTTGGAGGATTAAAAGCCATTGAGTACAACAAGCACTGCCTGACACTACCTTTTTACTGGATAGAGCCTTGGAGCTGCACCAACTCATTAGAGGGATGTAGTTGAGAGAGATATAGGGAAGGCATGTAATAGGCATGAGGTATCTATCTCATCAAATATTTCAACATCCCAAACATTATACAGGAACATTTATAAATGGGACATAAAGGTACAGGTGTCCCGGTCTCAGAAGACCAGAAGGACTTCCACAACACTTTCATGTTACAGGGTTTTTATACCACTTTGGCTGTATAAGGTACCTCTAATAATGGCTGAGTCTAAATTCTCTACCTGCTCAGTTATTTAAAGAATTAAATTCATTTAAATCAAGTAAAGAAACAGTAGGTTTATAGCAGCTCATAACTGCTTACTTTTTAAAATTTATTTTTTTATCTATTATTTTTGGCTCTGTGTTGGGTCTTCGTTGCTGCACGCGAGCTTTCTCTAGTTGCGGAGAGTGGGGGCTACTCTTTGTTGCAGTGCGTGGGCTTCTCATCACGGTGGCTTCTTGTTGCGGAGCATGGGCTCTAGGTGCGCGGGCTTCAGTAGTTGTGGCGCATGGGCTCTAGAGCACAGGCTCAATAGTTGTGGCACACGGACTCCAGAGCGCAGGCTCAGTAGTTGCAGCACATGGGCTTAGTTGCTCCGCGGCATGTGGGATCTTCAGGAACCAGGGCTGGAACCCGTGTCCCCTGCATCGGCAGGTGGATTCTTAACCACTGTGCCACCAGGGAAGCCCCATAAATGCTTACTTTATGTAGAAATGCTGTCACCAATATATGGCAAGAACTTTGCTTGTATAATTTACACTAACTGGTATAATACACCTTCTACAAGAAAACTGAACAAGAATGAACTAGGGAGCAAAACATTTTTATCCTTTGAGCCATTCTGTTTTTAAGGGTTCTTGTAAGCTCTGATGTTTTATATCTGAGAGAAAGAAAAAAAATTTTTTTTAATTGGAAATTTAGAGATTTTTTTTTAAACTTAAAATGAAAGATCTTGGTAGTAATCGAGTGTATTGTATTGTCATGTGTTTTATCATTCAATTTATAGAACTAATTGCCCATGTGTTCTTAAAATAGGGGAGGAAAAAATAACGGTTTTAGTCCCAGTATAGATATTGCATGATAAAAGGAGAATGATGACCATCTCCATTTCCAAAGGGAGAACAGGAATTCAAAACATGCTATGCCATAAAACGTTTAATTCAGCATTTTAAAATATTTTGAGCATTTTGAACTCAATGTTTTGTAACTTCTAAAAAAGTATAATGTATATACATAATTTCCACACATTTAAAATGAGTTGTTAAATTGTTGAGCCCTGACTTCTTTCTCAAAATTAAGGTATGCTAGTCGGACCTGAGAATAGCCTCCAGAGGGCGACCAAGTTTCATCCCTGCAAACAACTGCATCAAAATTTAACATTGCTTCCAACAAAAGCAAGGACTTTCTAAAGTTAAAATTTGAAAAGCCAGTGATCATAGTTAATCCTTGAAAAAATACCATGACCCAAAGTCTGAATAGCTCTGCAAATATTGGTTGTTTAAGAAGGAGACCACCTCTAATTTGATGGTTTAGTAGAGCAAGGGTCTTTGGATCTAGACAAATCTCAGAAAGCTACTAGATCAGCAAAACTTGTCATCAGTTCACGCATGCTCTAATTTTCCTGCTCCCTGAAGTCTACCTATTCTAAGCACCTTGTATTAGCAGGGTTTGGCTCTTGCATTTTAACAGACGTAAGGCCTTAAATTCAAGGGTCAGCTCTACAATTGGTTGATATATTACTTTGTAAACAGAGTTTCATCTACGGAATGGGATAAATATCTTATGTCTCATTGTTTTGTGAGTATTAAATTAGATAAATATATGAAAACACTTGACACAATGACTGGTAGGTAAACTTACTTTCTGCCCATTTCTTTTGCCCTCCCTTTTTTTCTCCTTAAGTTGAGAAAGATAGGGTCTTATTATGTCATTCACTTCAATGTTTTAGTGCTATATCACTCTTCCATTACTTTTCCCCAAAGTATATTTTTAAAAATCTCACAGAAATAAAGTAGTGATTAAGTTTAAATAATTGATATTTCTCAATCCCTAGACAGAAGTATATCTAATAAAAGTAGGTTTGTTAATCCTTGACTGATAATGACTAGAAAATAAAGAAGTATTTCTAATTGGGCAATCCATCCAATTGGCTCTCACCGTGTACCAATGGATTATTTTTTCTACTTATTTCATCTTTATTAAAGCTACAACACAGAGAACATTAGTTGAGTTAACTTTGTAACTGCCCTTTCTCATTATTCCTGACCTGTATCTAACTAGCAGACAGTTACTTTTGATTCTTCTGAGAAAGTTTCTAAAGCATTGCTTTTCTTTATAAAATAACCTTCCTGAAGGTAATGCTAATTTTAACTACTGATCAAGATGGCCTTAATGTGTCCCTCAGTTTGGCTCAACTTCAGACAGGTTTTTTCTTTACCATAGGCCCTTAACCTCCCTTTTCTGAAAACATTTACTTTAAGAAACTTGAAATTGTAAATTCTTTCTCTGCCCCTTTGAGATGTAAATTTTCTCCTAGTCACTTGATACTTTTCCAACCCAGAAATGTCTTTCTCAAGGACCTGGGAGTCAGCTCTTTGAAACATAACCTTCAAGAAAGGTATTGCCCCTACTTCCCAGTCTCTGTGGGGAGTATAGGAGCCTAACTTTGATAAGAGCCAAAGCAAACAGAGATGGTCTAATTATATTGACCAACCTCTTCCCCAGCATCCTCTACTATTTTTCCTACAGCTCATCCTGGCATCTAAAAACTTCCATGCCTTTTGTTTCAGCAGAACGGAGTTCAGTCTCTCTCCCCTATTACAGAATCATCTTGAGTAAAGTACTCCTTGCCTGTTTAACCATCTGGTGCAATTTTTCTTTGACATCACTCCATCACATACTCCAAACTGCCTACCACTTTCAGATTAATCTTATAAAACTTTGTATATGTGCTGCTGAAGTGAGCACAATCTTTATAGAACTTTGAATCACTCCCTATTTCCGGTGGCATGAAGCCCCCCATTCAAACTTCTCCACAGTCTTATACCTTCCAAACTCATTAGTGTTCTCTTCCAATTCCTGAATTCTCTCCTCCAATAATATTAGTACATTTTCTTCCTAAACGTGGCTAACATTTCCCCATTTTGAGATTTCATGTCTCTTCTAATTTTTTTTAATATTTGGAAATTTTATTATACTGTATTTGCCCATGACAAATAAAATAGAAATTGTTTCAAGTCTTTGCAAATAAATTTAATACAGGGTATTAAGAACACCAGTGATGAAACTTCTGAGAAGTAAAGAAGGGCCACCTAGATAATGGAGTGATTAGTAGGAACAGGAATTTACTTTTACCCCTATGCTGGAAAGGCAGAGTTAAGCAGAGGGTTGTAAAGGAGTCCAGGGCCAGGTTAAATGATCATCAATGTCAGACCATACCAGTTCTGTCTCATTGGAGTTGGAGCCATGGAAGTTACAAAGTTGCTGCTGGAGAATCTTCACAAAGTAGAGGAAGAAAGGGAGAAATCTCGTAGCTTATCCCTAAACTCCCATATACCATCAGTTGCTTCTTTTTGGCTGCGCCTGATCAGAAGTAGGCTGCCTGTATGAGTCTGCTATCATGTGATACAAAACAGATTCAAGAAGGAACAATGACTAAATTCAAGAAAAAGCAGCCCAAAACTAGTATTTTTGCTTGAATGTTGTGCAACAGTCTGTTTTCTGTATTTTTCTAACTTCATTGAGATGTAATTGACATATAGCATTGTGTAAGTTTAAGGTGTACAACCTGTTGGTATGTTACATGTTGTGAAATGATTACCACAGCGGAGCTAGTTAACACAACTCCGTTACCTCGCATAAATAACATTATTTTTTCGGTGAGAACATGTAAGATCTACTCTCTTAGCAACTTTAAAGTATATAATACAGTTCTGTTAACCTCAGTCACCATGCTGTAGATTAGATTCCCAGAAATTCATGTGCTAACTGGATATTTTACCCTTTGGTCAACATCTCCCCATTTCCCCCAACCCCAACCCCTGGCAACAACCATTCTATTCTCTGTTTCTCTGGGTTTGGCTGTTTTAGAGTCTACAATTTAGTTACATCATGCAGTATTTATTTTTCTCTCTCTGACTTATTTCACTCATCATAATGCCCCAAGGATCCATAAATGTTGTTGCAAGTGGCAGGATTTTCTTCTTTTTCATGGCTGAATAATATTCCATCTATGTACGTACCAAATCTTCTATATCCATTTACCCATGTATGGACACTTTGGTTGTTTCCATTTCTCGGCAATTGTGAATAATGCTGCAATGAACGTGTGAGTGCAGATATCTCTTTGAAATAGTGATTTCATTTTCTTTGGATATATATACACCCAAAGCAGGATTGCTAATGTATGGTAGTTTTCTTTTTAATTTTTTGAGGAGACTCCATATTGTTTACCATAGCGGCTGTACCAATTTACATTCCCACCAACAGTGCACAAGGGTTTCCTTTTCTGCATCCTTGTCAACATTTGTTACCTCTTAGTCTCTTTGAGGTGATATCTCGTTGTAGTTTTGATTTGCATTTCCCTGGTGATTAGTGATGTAGAGCATCTTTTCATGAACCTGTTGGTGATTTGGATGCCTTCATTGGAAAAATTTTTATTCAGTTCTTCTGCCCAAGTTTTAATTGAATTGTTTGAGAATCTATATCTATCTATATATAGATAGATATATATATATAGCCATTTTATGAGTTCCTCATATATTTTGGATATTAACACCTTATCACATACATGATGTGCAAATATTTTCTCCCATTCTGTAGCTCACCCTTTCGTTTTGTTGATTGTTTATTGTTCTGTGTAGAAGCTTTTTAGGTTGATGTAGTTATATAACAAGTTGTATATAACAAGTTATATAACAAGCTGTATTTCTCTCGGTGATTTTAAGATTCCCTTGTTATCTTTAACGTTGACATTTTAATTTTCATATTTCTTGGTATGGATCTCTTTAGGTTGACCTGCTTTGGAGCTCTCTGGGCTTCCTGTATCTGGATGTCTGTTTCTTTCCCCAGGTTAGGAAAAGTTTTCAGATATTATTTCTACAAATGTTTTCTGCCCCCTTTTCTCTTCTCCTTCTGGAGTTCCTATAAGGTGAATGTTATGCCATTTGATGTGCCATAAATCCCTTAAGCTATATTCATTATTTTCATTCTTTTTTCTTCCTTATTCTCTGATTGGATGAGTTCCTCTGACCTGTCTTTGAGTTCACCTATTCTTTCTTGTGCTTCATCTACTGTATTTCTAAGTTCAATTATTGCATTCTCCAGTTCTGTGACTTCTATTTGGAACTTTCTTATATCTTCTGTTTCTTCGTTGAAGTTCTCACTGTTTTCATCCATTTTCCTTCTGAGTTCAGTGAGCATTTTTATGACCATAACTTTGAACTCTTTATCAAGTAAATTACTTATGTTCATTTCATTAAGATTTTTCCCTGAGGTTTTATTTTGTTCTTTTTTTGGAGTATAGTCCTCTCTTTCTTCATTTTGCTTGACTCTCTGTGTTGGTTTCTATGCATTAAGTGAAATAGCCACATCTCCCAGTCTTGAAGAGCTGTGTGACAGATGAACCTTGTCATTTAACCCTGTCTACTCTTGGTTGCCTCTCAAATCTTTGTGATTGTCTAAGCAGTTTATTTTTAATAGACCTGGCACACCATCCCAGCAGTTGAGGGTGTGCCAAGACAAATGAGCAACCCAAAGTGGAGGATCTCAGGCAGTACCTAGATTCAGGTTGATAGGAAGCCAGAAAATTTGGTAACAGCTTTTAAAGAATGCAAATATATTTAGCCTTGTGAGATTGCAAGTGTAAGCCCAGCTGCGCCCCAGAAGCAAGCAATCTGAAGGTGTTCCCCGGGGAGCAGTCACAAGAAAACAGTGCTTCAGATAAGTGTACAAGCTCCATTCTGGGAGATACCAGTGAACTGTAGTAAGGCAGAGTGAGGGTGGAGAGATGGCACCCCCAGCCTACCTTCCCCGAGAGCACATCCGTAGCCTCTAGATGTGTGCTGAACCTGAAGTCTGCTCTTAAGTCTTGTCCCTACTAGCAAATAGGCTTTTCTCATGTAAAGGCTGGGGCTGTGTCTCAGTCTGATGTGTAGTGGTACATCCTGGGGGTGGTATCCTGCCAAGAACTGTCTCTCCAATTGTTACAGTCCCATGGGACCCAGAAAAGAAATCCCTCCTGGCCTCCAGAGCCAGGTGATCAAGGAGCATCCCCTGAGTGGAGGCCACAAAAATGGGATCTCCCGTCTTGGAGATTCTGGGTCTCTGGAGCACATCAAAAGGAAAGTGTGAAGATGATGCTTACTGGCTGAGTGAGGCGGTGGGAAGAGTGCAAAGATGACACCATTTGAATAAAGGGAAAGAGGGAAAAGAAAAAAAGAAAAAGAAGAAGAAAATATATATATATAGCAAGACAGAGGAAGAGCAGGGAAGAAGGAGCCAGCTGGCTGGAGCACAAAGTTGTCACCTGCAGGAAAGGAAAAAGGGGAAAAAAGATGGCACCTTTCAGTTTTATCAAGGCAGAGAGAGAGTAGGAAGATGGCACCTGCCAGCCTCTGTCCCTGGGGAGTATTCCAGCAGGCCCCTGTTCCTCAGATTAATGCTGTAAAATTGGGAAGTGAGTCTCTTTCACAAAAAGTCAGAGTGCTTTTCAAACAAACAGAATATTATTTATGTATATGTAAGTTTATTTATTTATTACAATAATCTAGGAGGTAAGACTTTACAAATAAATGTGCAGAAGTACAAACTAACTTGCTTGTGAATAACAGACCTGGAGCATGCCTCAGAGAAAGTGTGTAAAATGGCTCAAAACTAGAGAAAGCATAGAAGCAAACTAACCACTGACACGGCACTAATAGAAAAGCTATCACAAGTCTAAATCTGGGCTTCCCTGGTGGCGCAGTGGTTGAGAGTCCGCCTGCCGATGCAGGGGACATGGGTTCGTACCCCGGTCTGGGAAGATCCCACATGCCGTGGAGTGGCTGGGCCTGTGAGCCATGGCCACTGAGCCTGCATGTCTGGAGCCTGTGCTCCGCAGTGGGAGAGGCCACAACAGTGAGAGGTCCATTTACCGCAAAAAAAAAAAAAAAAAAAAAAAAAAGTCTAAATCTGAGCAGAACCAGGAAGAAAGGAAATCATAAGAGGGATGAGACCTTGCTAAATAAATACATTTTTATTTCCATAATTAGAGGTAAGAATAAGGAAGAGATGAAACTAATTCCTAGTGTCAAGCCTATGTAAGTGGAAAGGGTGTGATTTCAATTAACAAGAATTTCTTGTTTAGATTCAAAACAAGTATTTGTGTCAAAGAACCAATTCCAGTAGATTCCATGAGACATGCATATTTATATTCATTTTTCTGCATCAATGCTTTCAAGCTTTTAACCCATCCTTCTGGTAGGAAAGAAAAAGACATAAATATGAAATATCTTATCAAGCTTTAATTATGTTTACTTCTTGATTTAAAATTACTCTTTATTAAGTTAAAACGAAGATATTCTAGACTAACTCCAAAGCAGAATTGAAATGGCACACGAAAATGATCAAACATGATTCAAGCATCTCATTTAACTGAGATTTTACTACGTTTGTGTAATGATGTCTAAAATTGTGTTTTCATTAAACATAGCGGAGTAGAGCGAAACAGGGAGAGTCATCCTATAGACCTTGTTTGAATCTAAACATATTATCTATTACTGTAACTTTGAGAAAATCACTTAATTTGCATCAGCCTCAATGCCTTTATCTCTGAGAATAGTAATACCTATCTTGCATGGGGCTTGAGATCAAATAAGTTAAAACACAAGCAGAGTGTCTAGCAATTACAGTTGCTCAGTAAATAGCTCTTAATATTACCAATGGTCTGTGATGTGGGAAAACTATTACATAATAAAAAGATCCTTAATCGGGTATCTTTAAAATCAGGCTGAATGCAAAGAACTTCAGATTTTATGTCCTCCCTTTTTTTATTTTTACCCAGAGAATAATGCAATTCAGAAAACAGAGGGAGAGATTAATTTACACTTCAACTGAAAAGTCATCATTATAAGATTTTTTTCATCATGTGCTATAGTACATTAAATATAACCATAAAATCTTTGTTACCTCTCTATTGAAAGGTAAAATGTGGTGTCCCACTTCTTGAATATGAGCTGATACAGTGGCTTATTCAATCAACAGAATGCAAGAGAAAAGGTGTTCTTGCACTTGTGAGGTTAAGTCATAGGAAGACTTACAGATTCCAGCCAAGTCTCTTGAGATGTTTACTTTGGGTAAAGCCACTCACTATGTAAGAATTCAACTATTTTGAGATATCCAGTTGGCTAGGACTCCAAAACTACACCGAGAAATTTCATGGAGAAAGACAGAGACACAGGGAAAGCCAGCCCCAAATTTTTCAGCCTGTGCAGCCCAACTCAAGCCCCAGATTTGTGAATGAAGATGCCATCTTGGTTGGACATTTCAGCACCAAAAGATGTGACTCAAAGAAAACTTAGCCAGAACCAAGGCCCCAGACATATGACACCAGTCAAGTTGTCTAATCTATCTCCAATCATTCAAGCCACCACAGCTGAGGCCCAGTCATGATGGAGCAGAGATGAGCCATCCCCAGTATTCTTTATCTTTATTCTTAGCTCACAAAGTCCTGACTATAACAGCATGGTTTCTATTATATCTACCACTGCGTTTTGGACTGGTTTCTTATACTGCAATAGGTATCTGGAATATATGTCTTGATCATTTCTTACAGTTCTAAAGCCACGGAACTCCTTTTACCCATATTCAGGGAGAATGCTATCTCTTGCTTATTTTCAGTCTCCCTTTGAGTCATAGAATCTGTTCAGAAGCTTCCTTGGACAGAGTCAGTAAAAGAAAACTCTTGATTACAAAACTCCATTATTACAACCAGGAAAAAAGAACAGCCAAATCTGCTCACACACACCCCATTTTTTCACCACATCATAAACAATGGATTGGCCAAATTTTTAAGTGCTTGACTCTGTTTGAAAGTAAGCAGCTTTCCATCTTCAACCTCTTCCCCTCCAAATCAACTTAGAGTGATGCTCTAGTCAACCTCCGGACTTCCTGATGCACCTCCCATCTCTGAAATGAGAAGTGAAGAAAAAACATCTTCAGAAGACTTCTGATATCAAGACAAGGGATAGAACAAAGGCCAAAGCAGCAATATTGCCATCCAGAGGAAAAACTACTGAACCTACACTGCAATACTCAGAAGGAAAGTCAAGACATGAGAGAACTAAGTGTAAAGCACAGCTATATTGGTGGCTTCTATTTAAATAATCAAGGTCAATAAGTAGGTCTCTGGGATGATGATCCCTATACCCTGTTACTTGCACCAGAATTGGGACATAACCAGGAACAAATAGTTCAGGAAGCTAGAGTCATTGACACTGAGAGCCAACTACAGGGAACACCAAACATCCGGGGCTATTAATAGTTCATGTGCTTCTGTACCTAAATTTGGAAAGACTGTAAGACTTTCTGAATCTTCAGGTAACTTGCATACTATTCTAATCATAAGCAATCATGCTCCCTCTTAAGCTACACCATACAACTTCAGAATCAGGTGTTACTTCTTATTGGTACCACTGTCCACTAAGCAAAGACAGAAATACAGAAGTAATCCTGACCCCTGCCTTTCCCTCATATATTCCCCCTCCCCACTTTTCCCTCTTTCCCACATATTACTAGGTTTAATCAGTTCTGCTGCCTAGAGATCTGTTAAAGTCCTTCATTTTAATCATATTCCTTTGCCCTGATTCAGATCCTTGTCATCACTAGCCTAGGCTGCCCTCTATCTATTTCTGACCCTCCCATCTGAACTGTTGCCCTTCATATTCATCCTCAACACTACTATCAATATTATTTCTAAATTGCAAATTTGACCATCAACTGTCTAAAGACTTCAACATCTTTCCATTGCACTAATGATAAAGTCCAACTTCTAAACATGTCATAAAGGTCTCCATTTTTTGGCCTTGCTCTGCCAATCTAACTAATGTCTTTTTTTTAGTAATTAAAATCTACTATCCTTGTTGTTTTATGAGTGTCATTAGTTCCTGTTCTCACTTTTGAAAATATTTCCCCCTTTCATTCACTTAGGAAACTCCTATTCATCCTTTAAAACCCAAATGCAGTGAAACCGATTTTCTCTCTCACTCAAATCACTTTCTCCTCAAAACTGTAATTTTACCTCTGTGTAGCTCAATTGTTTGTTATACTCTAATGACAACAGATTCTTAAATATACTCATCTTTGTATCTTAATATCCGATAATATGACTGACATTTAACAAACGCTAAACATACTTGACACTTGAATTGATTGAATGGAATTAAACTGAATCAATCACTCTCAAGAACACTAACGATTGTGAGGGTTTCCTGCATCAAGAGTACAAATCACGCTGAATTTTCATAATACTGCTAGTTTTGATTGAGGCACAGCAAACAAGTTTACAACAGAGTTCCCCTGTGAAAAGAATAACTTCAGTAAAAGATAACAAATACACTCAGAAGTCCATAAAGGAGGCAGGGTAGTCTAGGGGATTCTGTTCTCATCCAAAGTCTTGCTGAGATTTGATTCAGAGGGGAAAGATTGATTTTTCTAGCTTAAGTTAAACAAGGCATGGAACAAATGTCAAAAGCAGGACATAGACTTAGATTCTTCACTGTCACACCAGTAAAGTTACCATCCTTCCATCTCCTTGAGAACAAACAAGAAAGCCTGCTGTGGACCCTGAACAAAACAACAACTGTGAATTTACACAGCTGCTTCAACTTCTAAGCTGTGTACTGAGAGTGAATTAGAGGTCTCCTCCAGATAGCATTGCAAATGAGTGTTATTTTATTTTCACCAAGCCTTTCAGGTGATACATGCGACAAAATCAGCAAAGTCAGTACTCACTGTGGCAGACAAAGTAACTATTATGTATCTGTCCTAAAAGTTCCTGTGATGTTCTGGCTAGTTTTGCTTAAGTACTATTTATAATATTTATGAGAAAGGAGGACAAAAATGAACCTGATGCTTTTGTGGAGAAGGAATTCCCTGGCTGAGCAGAAAAGCCTGCCAAAGTTTTGGTGTTTCTTGTTTGTTTGAAACAAGACTGAAGGACCATATAATGCAAGATGAAGCCATTAACAGTTAAAAGGGAGAGGACACACTAAAGAGACTCAGCCAGGGCCCTGGTAAATTATCAAAAATTGTGGGCTTTCTTAGTGAGAGTCTAGGATTTGAGAAATTCATGAGGAGAAAAGGCGGAGGTCCCTGGGCACCTGAAAATGAGAATTGCTGCATTGAACTAGGCTGACTTTGGCATGGCATTTTGAAGAAGGCAGTCATATGGAATGTAACGAATAAATAGAGCATATCAGAGCCTGAAAACCTGAGAATATTCTCCTGTGGGTGAAACGAGGTGAAGCACGGTGCTTGGTACACTATAAACCCTCAGTAACATTGGCTGGTTTAGAATGAAATGAAACCTAACCTGAATCCAGTCCCTACTCGGTAACAGCGGGGAAGATAATGGGTGCCTAGGCAACGTCTAGCAAGTTCTGGGCTAGAGGCGGCTCCCAACTCTTGCGTCACCAGGGGCCACAGAACTGAGTCGGGAAGGGAGAAGGGAGGAATCTGTGCGGAGGGTCATCCGACTGAGTCGGAACCGGACACTCTGGCAGGAAGTAGAAAGCGAAGAAAACGAAACGACCATTGGTGAATTTCAACACCACGTCGTGAATTTCAGATAATTTTCCACTTGTTTATTAAGGTGGAAAACTCGGATTCCAACGATGAAGGAGATGGAGTTTCGGCCCAACACATAAGTCAAACGGACCGATTGGTTCGGGAAGAAGATTTCTCCAGGTTCGTAAATAATCTGAGTGAAGAAGATTACGAACTTACGAGAGACAACAATCTTCTAGGCATTCCAGGTGAAAGTACGGAAGAAGAGTTGCTGAGAAGACTTCAGGTAATTAAAGAAAACGCACCACAAGACTCAGATGAAAATACAGGTATATTCTGCTTTTGGAGGGAATCGGATGGGATGAATAAGGAACTTCATAATAGGAAATAGTAACTTCATAATAGTAAAGAGTAAATTATACAGAAGTGACTTACATTAATTTGGTAAGTAACTTCTCATAAAAAGAACTGGCATTTACTTGATTTTTGGTGAGCATGTCAAGGTCTGTTTGTTTGTTTTCCTGATTCACATCTGGGTTGTTTTAATTGGGAAACAGTGCAAAGTAGCCTATTTGTATTTTTCTTGGTTTTCTACCTCAACTGAAAGTCCCTCCTACTTCCTGAATTATTTTTTCTACATAGACATGTAAAAAAAGCAAACAGAAATATTCTCCACTGGGGACAATTGTGCTCTCTTCAACACCTGGGGACATTTGACAATGGCTAGAGATATTTTTGGTTGTCACAGGGGAGGCATGGGTGTTACTAGCATCTAGTGGGCAGAGGCCAGGGATGCTGCCAAAGATCCCACAATGCACAGGATAGCTCCCCAAAACAAAGAATTGTCCAGCACCAAAATGTCAGTAGTGCTAAAGCTGAGAAACCCTGCTCGGACCTCAGGTCTGGTGTCCTCCCTCCCAGTGTGAAGTAGAGGATTTTGCTGTCTAATGAAGAGGATACTATAATACTTTGGCTCTTGAATATGGTCTTATATGTACCATGCTAGGTTCAGTCTATTCATTTGATCTGACCTTCAATTTAATGTCAATTAAAAATCTTGGTAACATTAAGAAGTATTCAAAATGCAAACACTTTTAAACCTATAAAACTTGTTTATGTTTGGGCAATAACCTTATATTTTCAAACAGCTTATCTATTATCAAAAGCACATAAGTGAAGAGCCTACAAATAGTCATGTTGGAGACTAATGAAAATTAGACAATAATGTAAATTGAACTAAAGTACTAGCATTGTACCTTAACTGGTGTTTACATTGTTTAATTGCATTAGTGTTTTGACAGTGGACAGAAAAAAAGTCTCTTGACCTTCCTCTGAGAGTGGTACACAGGGCTGTGTATATGATGAAATACTGAAAAATAGACTTCCTCCGGATTCCCTTTTTAAAAAATTCTCTAAGTTTATCTAGGATTAGCTCACTCTTTTTGGATGGAATCGAAACTTTTCTACCTTTACTTATAAATCCACACAGTGCAGTTTATAAAATATTAACTCTATAAATGTGAAATCAGTTGAAAACACCTGAGTATTTAAGTTCTCATTTATTGTTTGTTTTTGAAACAAAGTTTCAGAGTGCTATTTTATGATGGTTCTAATTTTGGTAGTTCTTTTATGCACCCTCCCCATTTTTTTTGTTAACAGACTGAGGAGACTCTTCAGATGACGTGTCTAGTGGTGACTCTATAATAGACTGGCTTAACTGTTCTGGACAAACTGAAAATATGACAAGTGGACAAAGAGAAAACCAATCTTGGAGAGAAGAGAGCCAAATTAATCCTAAAAGTGATCAGTTCATATTCAGTTTAGAAATAAATGCTAACCTTGATAATGGGAGTCCAAATCCAGAGAATGAATATGTAGCATCTGCAAGACTTCCCAGAAGAGAAAATATGGAAGACAGCCAAAGGCAAGTGGAAAGTCCACAATCTGAATCAATATTTACAAGACCATCTATGCCTGAACAAGATACAACTGAAACATTAATGGAATTCCCACCTACCACAAGTCAGAGACGAGCAAGAAGTAGGAGTCCAGAGTATCGGAGAACCAGAGCAAGAATTGAAAGTTGGTCGCCTCCACGTTCACTTAGGGAAATTGTACAAAGACTTAATCATAGTATACCCTCTCAGAATTTTGAGCAGCCTCTGCTAAGTGAGAATGCGAGATTTTCTAGAACTGAGCACCAAGAAATATTGACACAGCAAATGACTGGATTTGAGTTGCAAAATAGCGGTCTTATTGAAACTTCTAGAACAAGGAATGCCGTTCATGGAGAAAATTCTCCAGATACAACCAGCAGTGGTGAATCTTGGGGAATGAGGGAAATATATCCAACCATACCCTTCAATCTTGAAGTAGGACAAGTTTATTCTGGAGCATATTCTCAGAGAGACAGCAGAGCTAGTAGAACTCAGTTAACATCTGAGACACCAAACAACACTGTCACTTCTGAAAGTGAACGAGGACTGAGGCATATGTATTCACATTCTGAGCAGGCAGGTGTGAGAGCTTATGTCAATACCATTAGAAATCCCGTTTGCAGAATGTTAAATACTAGCTTAAATGATACAACATCTGTTCCAATTCAGAGCACGTTAAGGCAGACAATGACAGAATTTAGTAACTCAAATAACCTTATGGACAGTGACAGTAATTTAGAGCATAGTGTCTCACCTCTAAGTCAAAACATGGAATGGCTAGAGTCACCTAATGGTAGTAGTAGTGGTACATTTGGTTCTGATTCAAATGCTAGCTATGATACCCATTCAAGTTCCACACTGAGTTGGCATTCAAGCCCCAATTGTACGTCTAGTTCCAGTTCTAGTCCTATTTCTGGTTCCAGCTCAAGTGATGAAAATTCAGGAATTAGATCACTGATGTTTGAAGGCATTGAAGAAACAAACTTATCATCAGAGACCAGCCAAGGGGGTATACAAATTAGCCTAATAATATCTGATGAAAGTGACTCTGGGTCCTCCCATAATCTGCAAACTACAGGACTCACCAAAGCACAGATTGACAGCTTGGCTGTAAGATCTTTTGGTGAAAATGATGCACTAAAAGCCTGTAGCATTTGCCTTACAGAGTACACAGAAAACAGCAAGCTTCGCATACTACCTTGCTCCCATGAATATCACATTCACTGCATTGATCGCTGGCTGTCTGAGAACTCTACGTGTCCGATTTGTCATAGGCAAGTAGTGGATTCCAATGAGAGTGAAAATCCTGATCGATGAATTCTCAGCTATATAAAGTGTTATAGGGCTTCCCTGGTGGCGCAGGGCTTGAGAGTCGGCCTGCCAACGCAGGGGACTGACAATAAAAATTAATTTCACACCATAGCAGTTCACTGAATTTCAATAGAAACTTAGCATGTGCACTGGGTTGGGATGTTCCTGATTCCATGGGAGAAATGTCCTAATATGATATAACGAATCTAGATAGATCCTAGTAGTATTATCTCGTCATGTAAATCCCAGACATCTCTTAGCCCTGTTCAATCCTGGTTGTGCATGCAAAGAAAGAGAAACCCAACCAAATATCAATAATTAAGAAGCCATTTAAGACTACATTAGAGTCATTCACATAAAGAAGTCATGTTACATTCCTAGAATGCCATAAAAAGCTTTGAAACCCTTCTCTTCCTATCTCTCTCCACAGCAGTTTATCCCACCTCCCTAACACTACCTTAACGTTTCTCCTATTCCCCACTACGAATGTATCAGTCAGTTCTAGCTAAAAACTGATGGCACACTTTAAAAGCGTGATGGAATAGCATTTAATGAAGAGACTAAAGTGTGTAAAGAATGAAGGGAAACGAAGAGATGATGAAGTAGCCTGAGGCTAGCAGCTGTGAGAAGCCAGTATTATAACCACTAGGTTTGAAGGGGCATAGAGAGATAGCAGTTCCTGCAACCTAGAATGTCTTCGAGTTATAGGAGAAGCCCACCCAACAAGAGATGTAACCTTAGAAAATGGCATCCACTGCCAACCTAAAGTTTGGAAGGGGGCAGATCATGGAAATAAATACCCTTGCCTTCTTTCCTCCTGACTTCTAATCACTTATCAGTAGTTCATATTAACCAAACCCAACCTGAAGACACAGAGAGACTGGTCCATGAAGCTGATAAAGATCAGCCTCCTGGAATCACGAAGCAGGGTTAAGAAGGATAGCGAGTAGATCCGGTAAGCAAATCAGAGACCATCTACCACAACCAGCATTCCCAACTCTCTTCAAACCCAGCCTGTGTATGCTTTCTTGCCTCTTCCGCTTCCGCTTGTTCTCTATTCCACTCTATGACTCAGCTCTTTAACAACCCTCTCTATTTTCCTTTCATTTACTCAGATCTTGTATTTTTAAAAGTGATAAGATGACAAAGCCTTAGAACTTAATTACCTTTCTCTTAAACATGTCACACTTTGATTTGCTGTGATTGTAAACAACTAAGGATAAAGGGCAGTTATAGGTATGTCTTTAATTTTTGCTTCTTCAATATATTCAAGCTTCAATTTCTTTCTATATATGTTTAGTTCATATAATTAATTTTTAAAACAGATTCTAATTTCTTATAAAGGGTTTTATGGTTTATATATGACTCAATCATATGATTAAGAGTGAATTCATGTGAATGACCCAAAGTAGCCAATTGCTGCTTGGAGCCTCACAAGCTGCAATATGAAAGCCTTAAAGGTAAAACTTGGCTTCAGGAAACATGTCTACATAGTTCAATTCTAACTGTCCCCAGTAAAACCATCACCCCAAACCCCGAGTATTTGAAATCAAAATTTAGGTCATGCTTCCTTCCAACCTAAACATAGTGAAGGATTTTTCTCCTAATTCAGCCTGAAGGCTATTTTTGGGGGGTTGTATTGGCCAGTCCAGAAAATTTTGCTTAAATTTTTCAATCCTGGTATAGGTGAGAGTACATTGTATTATAACCTAAAGCAATAATCAGAAATTTTGTGCAATGTGCAGCCTATACAAATGTAGGCAGTGTTAAGTATACACCTTCTCTAAAAAGTTAAAGTCAGAAACATCACTGACCTTTCTTTTCTATGTGAATTGCTGGCAGCCACAGTATTTGCACATAACTACAAAATATAAATGGGGAGTGGTGGTGAAGTTTTTGAAAACATCTTTGAGGTAGCATATTTTTCACACAGAAGATATCTGCATGGCCAGAAATGAAGGCTTGGATCAAACCTCTGAAATTTACATTAACTTCTGAAAGTTGTTTGAATAGTCTGATTTTTAGGAAGTATTTTTGATATCAGATATACTTCATTTAAAGTGAGTAGAATAATTATAACACTACTTGGCTTTCATGCTATCCTAACAGATTAAAACCTTCCAAAGGATGATAATTGCTTAATTAATGCTTCAGTACATTCACATGCACTTTCTGTGGTCGACAGAATTCTAAGATGATGCCCAATGATCTTTGTAGGAGCCCCTCCCCTTGAGTATGAGACCTGTGAATGTGATGGAATATCATTCCCATTATTAGATTATGTTATATAGCACAGTTGATTGGGAGCTTATCCAGAGTGAGCCTGACCTAATCAGGTGAGCACTTAAAAGGCACAGAGAGGACTTCTAATCCAGATAAGATGGTTTATCCTTCCCTCTCCCTGCTCCCCCTTTATACGCACAACTATATATCCTGGAAATAATATGAGACAACCAAAGGAGATCTCTGAAAGGTCTAGAGAAGGTGAACTGCCTAGGGACCCTCAGAATGGATGAACAGCCTCATGACAGGGCACCTTATGACCCTCTACCAACAAAAAAATGTGATCCAGGCCCAGCATTTCCTAACTCCCAACTTAGTAACAGGAAGTGGCTCAAAGAGGCTCTTCCTCATCACATCAAATGGGAATCCCCCAAACACCAGGCGAGCCTTGCTGAACATGCAAGGACGAACAATTGGAAGCCCTGATGACACTAAGTGACCAGGGAAAGTGCTTTCCTTCCCCACTGGGCCTGAGATCCCCCTTCACCACCCAGACACATCAGTGGCTAAGGGTCCCAGCAAAAGTGCTCCTACCACAAAAAGCTCCCACCTGGACAATGCTCTCCTCGGATGGGCCTGAGGCTCCTCTCCCCTCCCCAGAAACATCAGGCAACTTGCTGGTACCAGCAACGGAGATCCCTCCACAGAAATCTCTCAACCTGGTAAGCACCCTCCACTCCTTACAGTCCAGGGAGATCCTGTCACAAGTGCCTGGCCCAGGAAGGACTCTTCATCACGTGTTCCAGAGATTCCCTTCCCTCACCAGAAGCACCAAGTGCCGTATCCTGGGGAAGATACTTCAGACCCCATAAGCAGCATGAGAAGGGACCAGAGGTAACCCCACCTGCACAAGAGAAACAGACCATAAGAGTACCACAAAGGGTCAGAAAATTAGGTGATCATGGAACCACCATCCATAAAAGTACAGGAAATGTGTGCCAAACCTATAAAGAGTGAATGCCTGCTAAAAATTAAAAAAAACAAAACACTTTAAATAGGGACCAAAGTATCCTAACATAATAGCCAAAATGTCCAAAAGACAATAAAATATCACTACTTATACCAAGAACCAGATACATGACAGCTTGAATAAGATGTGACAGATGATGCCAACAGAGATGAATTAGATGTTAGAATTATCTGACAAGGGTTTAAAAATGCTGATTTCAGACCTTTAAGACCTTGAACACAGAACCTAGTCACTCCATGCCAGTATCCCAACCTATAGCACTGTGAGCTAATAAAGGGATGCTGTTTTAAGCCATTACATTTGTACTAATTTCTTATGCAGCAACAGACAACTAATACAACTTCTCATCTAGGATCCATCCTGTACCTAGAAAATGATTATAATGAGTCCTAGACAAGTAAATGGCTTAATGTCTTGGTTCTAGGCCCACTATAACATTATATTCTACCATTTTTCCCAAAAATGGAATCCCTAATTCCTGCTACTGAAGCTGCTAGAAGACAGTATCCTTCCTGTTTGAACAACCACCAATATCGTATCGCTCTAACTTTACTTCACATCACCCTATGTCATTCTACCAGTGTATGCTGCTTATATCATAAACACAATTTAACACTCTGACTTTGAAACTATAGAGCCACTTATTTTGCTCTCAAAGCGATTGCTGAGTATTATATTGCTCTTCCAAATCATATTCCTCTCTGTCTGCCCTGACAAATCAGAAATGGAGAAGATTTGTACCTGAATCTTCTGAGCTCAACCTGATATGTTTTTTACATTACAGTATATCAGTTTAAATACACAGCATCACTGTGGTTGTGAGCATAAATATTTCCATCTTAAGAATTTTCTCTGTATTTTCTTGGTAGTTTTTAAAACATTTGTTTATTTTGGCCTAATTCCAAAAAAAAAACCCTTGTCTGAATAACAAATTCTTTTTGAAAGTAGTTATAGCCTGTGGATAAGTTTTTGATAGCAATATAAAGTCTATCTTTTTTGGCTAACCATGAAAATAAGTTGTGCTCTCAATATTCCATGAAGAATTAAGTATAAAGATTCTTTTGTAAATGCAAACAAGCCTGAGCATCGAACAACATGAACATCAAAACACTGCATGTACTGGAAAGTTCACAAAGAAATGTGACGTTTCTGTTAAGTAATATTACTTGTTATCCATATGCAATACTTTGAGATCTTCAGTATCTTCTTTACTACAATTAACCAAACATTTCATGTCTTTTCATTATTTGAGAGGTGAATGTATACTCCCTTCAATGAGAAGTTCCTGGTATGAGAATTTCGACTGGAAACTGAACTGCATTTCTTTTCTGTGACTTCATTTAAGATTTGAAAATTCTTTACCATCCTAACTCAGGCTTTCTCCCTATGAAATAAGAGGCTCTCCTTTGTGTGATATTCAAAACTCTCCATTTTTAAGCATCAAGCCAGCATCTTTAACATCACTGCAAAAATGTGGAGATTTGGAAAAGCATGTTTGGGAAAATCCTTTTTCTCTCATCCACCATTCTTAGAGGACAGACACTAATTATAAGCCAACTCTGGGCTCTGGGTTCTCCATTCTCACATCACTAGTCACAACACAGTTATCTACCACCCCTGGCCTTGTCATCTTCTATTCTGGAAGTGTATTTTTTTTTTTAGTAGCACTTGTGACTATCTAAAACATTTTTTATTTATCTTGTGCTTGTTTTCTTCCCCATTCCTATCCCAAAATAGAAGCTCCAAAAGATCTTTCTTTTTTTTAAAAATTACTACTACATTTCTAAAAACTAGAACAGTTACTGGCATACACAAACACACACACACTCACACACACACACTGCTTCAGAATTTTTGGCCACTGTGAGCATCCCAGACTTATTTTTCACCCTTTATTCTCCAAAGAAAACCTATTTTAATACTGTTACCTACCATCCTGGATTTGATGTATTTCAACCTAGATCTCTCTCACTTACTTAACATATTTGTATAGGGTTTCTTGCCTATTAAGTTATAATATCTGCCATCCCTTTTCTAAATCACTATTTCAGGCATTCAACACTGACCAAGAATGTGCCATGCCCGATGTTGGGTGCTAGGGTTATAGTTAGGAAGTACAGCACTTATCATGACGAAATGTATTACATTTTAAAGAAGGCAGATGAATAAACATACAGTAACACTCTAGGTCAGGGATGCCCTGACACAGATTCAGATACAGGATAAAATGGAATGATCTAGGAGGAGAAATCTACACTAATAATTCAAACCTCCTTAAAGTTGGGTTATATCTGAGTTGTATCTTACAGGACTAGTAGCAATTAGCCAATGAAATGAAGTCATTAATTTTATTCTAAGCAAAATAAACACTGCATGCAACAGTAAAGATGCATTGAAAATTTAGGGCTCAGTAAACAGTAAGTATGAATCATCATGCTCTGGGGTAGAAGAGGAAGAGATGTAAGTACATTAGCAAGAAATGAAGAGGTGAGGCCAAAGAGGTAACAAGTGGTATTGTGTATCAGGCTGAAGAGTTGAACTAGATCTTCTAAGCAATGCACAGTCAACATGATTTTTCTAATAGGAATAAAATTTTTCAATTTTTAGAATGGTCATACTAGCAGGTATATGAACAGATTGTCAAAATTTAGATTGTCCCACTTACGGATTTACGGCATTAACTGGAAGAAACACGTATAAAGTCCTGATATAATGGTGAGACAGTTGAGATATGGATGCATATAGATTCAAGTAGTATAAAGAAGCACAATAAAATTTGGTGGCTGCTTGGATAATTTAAAGATGACCTTAAGTTTCTGGTTTAGGTGACTGAGTAGATGGTGAGAAGTTCCACTGATATAAGAAATGCAATATAACCTGTTTGTCATAGTAGAGGAATAGATGACAATTCAGCTGGAATCTCTGAGATTTGAGATGTCAGAGTGATATTTTAGTGGCAATGTTCATCTCGCTATCACGGAATATCAAGTATGCTTCTAAAATCAGGATAAAGATGCCAGACTGAAGTCAAAGAAGTATGAGGTATTGCCTGTGAAAGTATGTTCCATGGTAGTAGTGGAGGGAGATGGATGGAATCCTTTGGAACAGGAGCAATTATAAAGAAGACAGACATAAAGAAGCTAGCAAAGATAATCAAGACAGAAAAATGAGAGGTGTAAAGATAATCATAAACACAGAGCTCATGGTCTTCATTCGTAAATATGAAGAGAAAACAAAATATCTCTAGATGTTAAGAAGAATGCAAACTCCTAGGAAAGCAAGGGTTTTGTAATTTTCACTACAATAGTCATAGCACCCCAAAATACTGCCTTGCCCAAAGTCGATGTTCCATAAATATTTGTTGAGATATTTGAGATAGGCATGACATAAGAGAGAATAAGATAAATATTAAAAATAGCAAAATAAATCCTGGGAGAAATAAGAATAATTCATGGACTAGGAAAGAACCTGAAAGGCTTAGTTTTACCATGAACAGATGGAGACCTGCCACTATTCTAAACACATACAAATGTTGAAAGAATAAGTCTTTGGCAGGAACTGTAACAAACACACTGGCCATTATAGATCACCTGGAAACAGTCTTTACATATCTTTTTTAAAAGGCTCCTTTTTAAAAGAAAGAATTGGTAAGAGGGTGGTTAAATGTCTTTCTGTCAGGCTTTTTGTTTGGAGAAAAAGGTGTAGGTGAAGTAACTCTGCCCCACATAGACTTTCAGTCTATGTCTCCCTCTTGCCATCCTGAGTTACTCAGGAGTTCTGCTGGGCACATATATATCTCAGAAGCTGAAGCCCCCTCCTTGCATATTATAGTAGTGGGCTTCCCTTTCTTTCAGATTTCACCGTTATTATGATAGGTTTTTGAGAGGCAAAGGTAATGGCTACGTATGCTTACATTCACAAACATCTTGAAGCAGAGCCCATTTTCTTTTGTATTTTGAAATCTAATATAAAGGAATTTAAAAATTCAGCAAGAGGGAAAGGGTTTCAGAGTATGTGAACTTGAAAGAGTATATACCCATAACTTCATTTTTGCAAGAAAATTAGCTTCTTGAAATCTTATGCAATTGCTGCCATGGTCATTGTATTAATTTTAAGTTGTAATTTTAGAGAACACTTACAAATTAGTTTAAAGGCTAGAAAGGAATTTATTGACTCACAATACAACAAAGTTTGAAAGTGCTGATACTTTCAGACACAGGTAAGTGTGGGGGCCCAAAGATATAAATAGAAAATGTTTCTCTGACTTGGATATTCTTCCCTCTGCAGTTTGTTTTGTTTGTTTTGTTTTGTTTTGTTTTGTATTATTTTGGGGAAACCTTTCTCCAAGGGGTGGCAAGAAAAATGACCAAACGCAACTCTATTTTTGTATATTACCAATTTACTGAACCCAGGCAAAGAGACAGCCTTTATACAAAAGACTGACTCAGCTTGGGATTTCTGTTAAAACCTCAAGATCAGGGAATTCTAACTGGCCAGGTCTTGGTCACATGCCCAGCACGAGAATATGGAGGTGGGATCTCCAAGCCAAACCAGATGGAAATGTGGACAAATTCACCAAAAGTAGCAATGAAGGTCTTCTAAGGGTTCTCTTGTTTTTCACACTCTTCTGGAATCAATTCTGGTGGTATATATTTTACTAGGAAATAATCAATTTCATCCAGTTTTTAGATTTTTACAGCATATTTATGTTCCGTGCATCATCCTAAATTTAATATATTTCCCTTTGTGTTATTTTTCTTTCTGTTCCTATACTTTATACCTTGGCTTTCTCCCTTTTTCCTTGATCAGAATATCAAATGACATTTGATAAACTCTATATTAAGGTTTGTTTGGACAAGTAGAACCACTAGAAGGACTTTATTATAGAGATTAAACCTTACATGATAAGGGGGCTTTGTTAAGCAGTCTATGTAAATCCACTGTCCCTGCCTCTTGGTGCCAGTCCTGAAGTCAGTAGGGCTGGATGTCAGGAATGAGAGATGATCTGAAGTTAGGAGATCAAGGATAAGCTGGAACCTTCAAAGATAAGCTATAATCCAACTAGAAAAATGAACTGAACACCATATTAAAAGGATTATACATCATAGCCAAGTGGGAATTTTGTGTAAAATGGTTCAACAGACAAAAATCAATCAATGTGATACACCACATTAACAGAATGAAGGACAGAAAAACCACATGATCATCTCAATTGATGCAGAAAAAGGCAGAAAAAGTATGTTCATTGGAGTTCAAAACTCCATAGAAAGTTTAAATAACATATTTGATAAAACTGAATTTGAATTTTATAAGTTGAAAATAAGCCAGAAAAAATGATGAGATTAAATGAAAATGTGAATGATAAAGGAATAAAAGATAAAACGGAAGACCCACATTCATCTAATATTTTTAGAAGGTGAGATTAGAGTGAATTTAACAAGTATTTGAAGAAATAGTACTTCTCAGAGATTAAGTTAGAAATAAATCCTCAGATAAAAGAAGTGCATGGAGTCACCAGTAAAAGAAATAAAAACAAATACATGACTATATCCTGTATCGTATACCTCACCTCAGCCTGATCCTTCCTTTGTTCCACATTAAAAGAATGTGCAACACTGGCAGACTACTTATATATACAATCTGACAGTGTCTCACTGTGTTCATGATTCCAACAAATCTATCCTCCACCTCTCTCCTTACTCCAGCAGGTGAGAATATTCCTAAAGCAACCCTTTCAGTTCCCCCACAGGCTAAACCCATGGATGAATTCTTTCTCCTTTCTTCACATTCCCTCCCCATAATTTTGAGATCCAGTTTACAGAACTTCCAGAGGTCAAATCCCAGCTTGATCATGCATTCTCATATTGAATCGCCATCCTTCCCTGCTTCACTGCTTTTGCCCTGCAATCCTGTTCACTTACATTGTACTCTCTAATTAAATAATAGCACATAAACTCTTGGCCTGAGGCTCTGCTTTCTGGGGAACCAAGGCTAAAAAACAGCTGGTAAACCACATCACATAATGGCAAAGAGGAAAGTCTACAAAGCAACTTGGAAGAAAGAAAGAATATCAAATAAAAAGAGCAATGAGACTAGTAGCAATCTTCTCATCAGTAACAATAGATGCCAGAAGATAACTGAAAGCACTATCCTTAAAGTACTAATGGAAAAATCACTCTTAACCTAGAATAGAACATTTAACTAACCATATTAAAAAATGAAAGAGATGACATTTTCAGACAAAGACAGAAATTTCTACCTATAGATCTTCAATACTAAAACTTCCAAGGAATAGGTTTCTTACTGAAGGGAATTAAACTCACCGTGAAGAAGTGGGATTAAAGAACAAACTGAGCAAAGAAAGTGATATACATGTAGATAAATCCAAGAAGTTTAACTGTTAAACACTGTGTAATTGTGTGACTAATTTGGGGGCCAAGTCAAAAATAAAGTGCAATTCAATGGAATATTACTCAGCCATAAAAAGAAACGAAATTGAGTTATTTGTAGTGAGGTGGATGGACCTAGAGTCTGTCATACAGAGTGAAGTAAGTCAGAAAGAGAAAAACAAATACCGTATGCTAACACATATATATGGAATCTAAGAAAAAAAGAAAGGTCATGAAGAACCTAGTGGTAAGATGGGAATAAAGACACAGACCTACTAGAGCATGGACTTGAGGATATTGGGAGGGGGAAGGGTAAGCTGTGACAAAGTGAGAGAGTGGCATGGACATATATACACTACCAAACGTAACATAGATAGCTAGTGGGAAGTAGCCACATAGCACAGGGAGATCAGCTAGGTGGTTTGTGACCACCTAGAGGGGTGGGATAGGGAGGGTGGGAGGGAGGGAGATGCAAGAGGGAAGAGATATGGGAACATATGTATATGTATAACTGATTCACTTTGTTATAAAGCAGAAATTAACACACCATTGTAAAGCAATTATACTCCAATATAGATATTAAAAAAAAAGAAATTAGAAACTAAAATAATAATAATAATAAATAAGTACAGTTAAAATAGAGATGATAATTACATGGAGATGATATAAAATACAATCAGAACCAATGCTTTGAAACTCATCAATTTTGTTTTCTGTAAGGGTTAGAGCTATTAAATATAAGACTGTGATCACTCAAGTAGGAATGTTCGACCTTTAATTACTAAAAATCTAGAATTAGAATAGATAAACTCCAAATCTGTTGAGGGGAAAAACATAACATTGAATGAAAAATGCAAGTTACAAAAGGAAATATATTATTTATGCAAGTTCAAAATATAAAAGAGTAGAATAGGATTTCTAACTATAAACAAATTCTTGATTTACAAAAATATGGATGCTAGAGTATAGTCAAACTTTAGACAGTGTGTAACTAAGCAGCAAGGAAAATGCCATGGACTTTGAGAGCTCTCATGTGTATCACTAATATTTTATTCTAAAACAAGGTACCAATCAAATAGGGAAAAATCACATCTTGACTCTGAGTTTTGGATATACTAGTGATTCTGTGCTGTTTTATTAAGTTTAAATAGTTGTAAACAGTAAAAGTTAAAAAAAATCTGTAATGGATCAATGTCCTTTACTAAGTCCTGAGTCTTAGATCATGCTTTCTCCTCCTCCTTGGGCCAGTCCTTCTCTCTTCCTCCTTTTCCTTTTATCTCTAGTACATAACCTTGTATATGGAACATAGTAAGTACACATTAAACATGTGTTGACATGAATAATTCACATGAATGAGCTTTGCAAACTAAAGCCATTATCCTAAACATAAACTCCTCACAAAATAGCACAATTGTCTTCCAAGAAGTGAACCACTATAATAAACTCTGTTATGTGCTACAGAGTACCTCAACATTAGTAAATGTGAAAATATGTACCATAATTAGAAAGCTATCTTAAAGAGCATTAAAAACAAAAGAAACAATTAACCAGCATCAGTATATTAGGTAAAAATTGCTTTGTTAGATGACTTTCCAGAAAAGTGCTAGACTACAGAAAATTGTAGACTGAGGAATTTTCTAAATATGATTCTGACGTGAATCCTGTAGACCTATTTTTGCAAATAAAAGTTTCTGTAGAGAAAGTGACATCATATAACACTGGTGGAACCAAAGCTTTTATGACTAAAGTGCACAATTAGTGGTGCACAATTATATATAACTTTGGTGGGAGACTATTAAATATCTAGCATGCGAAGGTAATCTATTAATCTAAGAGTATAATTTTTAAGAGAGGTGAGAGTAGAAGGCCAATTTTTATGATAGCATAAATGCTATCAGGATTGCACTTGCGTTACTATTATAAAGTAGGACACTCGCAGGTACAGAAAAATAGGTTTCTCAAGTGTGAAAGGTGAAAGAAAGAATAATGGAAATTTTAGCTTTTTGAACATAAAAATGTGAAATATATGCTTTAGCAATGAAAATGAAACTACAAAATAATCGTTTTTATTAAAAATATTTTCTTTCCAGTTACTAGGTCTTGCTAGAATACTTTTAACCAGATCATTTAATTCCCATTTCAATCCATTCTATATACCCGATTTCGTTATGATTTCTAAAAGTAATATGTATTCCCCCCCACACCGCAATATTGCACACAATATGAAAAGAGAATATTAAGCTTACCGTGAGATTGAGTAAAACCTATCATTATGCAGTGTCCTCATAATGAGATTGCATAGTATAAAAAGAACAAAACAGAATTGAAATAATGTATGAACATCCATATGTTAAGGTTAGTTCTACTTGGGTGACACATTATACAATAATTCCGTGAAATTAATTGGAGAGAAATATCTCAAGACTTGAAAAAAAAATCCAAATTCACAGACATTAATCTACTCTAGCATTAATTTTACTACTGTTCTTTAAAAATACTGTGAACCTTTCTTGAAAATCTATTCTAAGTCAAACTCTCTTTCATAGTCAGCTATGATTTTTGTACATTTATTCTATGGACTCAAGGAGAGAACTGAATGCTGATATCAGAATGTCCCTTGAGTCCACAGATAGATTCATTGACAATCATCTATATACATAACAAAAAAACATGAGCTGATACTCACTACACGCAACACTTTTGGTATTCATACTTAGAGTGTTTCCTTCAAATTGATGTTTCATAGATTTTTGGTATACAATTATTTATGGAAAAAAAGATGAAATATTAAAATCTATAACATCGCATAAATACACATACAGTTGATAATGTCTATAAGCAGTTAAACCAAATTTTTAATTCATATTTTATTTTTTGCATTTTTGTGAGAAAAGTATCAAACTCAAAGAAATGTTGAAAGACCAGTATAATGAATAAATATATCAACTATTAATGTACCACAATGCCAGTTTTCTCTCTCTCTCTCACTCTCCAAACACAGACACACACACACACACACACACACACATACACTCACACACACCTATGTCTCTTTTTTCAAACAATCTGATATTAGCCTGAGGATATTATACTTCACCTCTAAATACGTCATTATGCCTGTAATGAGGATACAAACCCATATCACCACTACCACACTTATGAAAATTAACATTAATTCAATTCTATCATCCATTATACAAAAGTGGAGGAAAATTTGGGACCCCAAAATATGCCTCTTTGCCATAAGAATTATTTTAGACTGGTTATTTTTAAAAAAAGAGCAGACTCAGGAGAAACTCAGAAAACCAAGTAGAAGTTACCCTTTTGTAAAGGACATTTACAAGGGGAAATCTCCATTTGTAAGGGTGTCTCCCCCTCTATATCAGAACAGGAAGGATGACTCTAAATCTCTAGAAACTCTTATCAGTAGAGAGGAAAATGACTTAAATCTGCATAACAAACATATCTTTATTTACTGTGCTTTGCCGGGTAACCTCCCATAACTGCCCCCCCGCACTAAACATCTTCTTTGTCTTTAGCTGGAGATGGTATCTCAGGTGGTGGCTTGGGCCATTTTGGGGAGATACTCAGTTTTCCTGGGTACCTCACATGTATATAGGAGGTATACCTCTTATTAAAATTCTGTTTGGGGACTTCTCTGGTGGCACAGTGGTTAAGAATCCACCTGCCAATGCAGGGCACATGGGTTCGAACCCTGGTCCGGGAAGATGCCACATGCTGCGGGGCAACAAAGCCCGTGCACCACAACTACTGAACCTGCACTCTAGAGCCTGCGAGCCACAACTACTGAAGACCGCATGCCTAGAGCCCGTGCTCTGCCACAAGAGAAGCCACCGCAATGAGAACCCGCGCACTGCAACGAAGAGTATCCCCAACTCACCACAACTAGAGAAAGCCCGCATGCAGCAACAAAGACCCAATGTGGCCAAAAATAAATAAAATAAAATAAATAAATTTATTTTAAAAATTCTCTTTTTATTCCTGTTACTCTGTATTTTATTATAGGAGGATTAAAGGGGAACACATTTTTCTACCCCAAAAGATGTCTCTTTGGCATAAGGATTATTTTGAGCGAAAGATAATCAAAATACATCAGATTCAGGAAAAGCCCTTTACCTGCCCCTCAACAGCTTAAATTTACATTGGAAAGGGAGCCTGTACCAGGAAAAAAGCTATTACCAGAGAGAACTTTTTACCTAAGAGACTTACTTGCGTAACAGGGCAAACCTTGTTTTCTAAACATCTCTTCCTTCCTGTGAATGGCCTTCTTTCCCTTTGTACCCCCAGACCCCTACCCCTTTCCTTAGCTCAGAATGTTATATTAGCTTCAATTCCCTGGCTGCCTTTTGGGGCTCTTATTTTTATGGGACTCCCATACATATAAAATTAAATTTGTTTTTCTCCTGTTAATGTCTTAGGTCAATTTGATTATTAGACCAGCCAAAGAACCTAGAAGGGTAGTAGGAAAATGTTTCCACTCGAGTTGGCAACCATGAAGCGACCTTCACTGGCTGGACACTGCTCACTCTGGCTGCTGCAGCTGAGAGAACCTGGGACCTCTGACAAAAGCCAAAAGAAGAAATCTCATGTCAGTCTCCCAGATCTCTGCCTGCAGGGTCTGATGGAAGTGAAGGTGGTGAGAGTCCTTTGCTTTTTCTAAATTTAGATTAGCAGGAGAAAATATTTGGGTGAATTCGTTCCTTAGGAACACCTACTCTGGTAAAAATTTGATATGAGTACTCTTGTTTTCTATTGATTCTTTTCCTACTGTTTCTTTTCTTTGTTTATGTCTTTTGTGTCATTTGCCATAAGGATGAAAACCACAGTGTATAACAGCGGCAAAAGTCCTATAAGCTTGTCATTTGAGCCTGCCTCACAGACTGGTGAGTTCACCAGACAGGCACTGTGAGTTAATGTGCACATGAGGTAAAGGCTATGACTAATGGAATTTCAGAAGCAAGCCACAAAATTGGTGGGCACTGTTGAGCACTTAAAAGCTGTTAAAGCACTTGCAACCTAACTCCAAGACCCCCAGGTTAGGATAAGTTGGTCATGAATGGGTTAAATTGACTAGGTCACCACCAACCTCAAGAAAATTTCCATGTCATGAGGTACATGGTAAAATACCACAATCCCCAATCCAGTGGCACATGCCTCTTAGCTATCAGTTTGGCTCCAAGAGACCCAAGGCTTAGCTGAAGCCATTCATGTGTACATGAAAAAAAAAAAATAAGGTGCAGGAAATTTTCCTTTTGTGTTGTTCTACGCTTAAGAGCTTAGCTTTATGACCAGTGAGAATATCACGTCTAGTCTCCACCACCTGGAAGGTACCTATACTTATGTGCATTTCCAGTTGAAAAGACTGGGATTCCAAGTGCGGTAGCCAGTTGATCAGAATCACTGGTAACAATCTGGGCTTGCAACTGGCATCTCTTTGTCTGACTATGCCAGCTCTCAGGGGAGTCTGTCACAAGGGGCCCTGCGCCATAAGGGGCCTTTGTCATCTCAACCTTCATTGTCTCATTCTAGATATTGTTAGGGCTGCATGTTTGCAGTCTCCTTTGGGACATTTCTTGCATCCATGGTTAAGCCATAAAAAGTCTTATTGGTTTGATTTGATATTGAGATTAAGATAAGATCCTACCTGTCAATTGCCAGACAATGGGAGCTTCGAATTGGCTATATTTAAGTGTAATGGCTATTGTTAGGGACTCCCTTAATAAGACGAGAGAACAGAAATTAGATTCAGAACAAAAATAACATGTACACCTGACATAAATTCCCCTTTTTCATCCTCTTATACATTCCTTTACCCCCAACTCCCTGTCCCTGACCCTCCAGATCTTTCGGCTCTCTGGACCTCTGGTCTAAACCCTACCTCTCAAAATCCAACTCCATCACCTCAGTGAACTCCCTTAGGTCCCCAGATTCCTCCAACGTCCCCCCAAATCCATTAAACATCAAGTTGCCTGTTTTGACTTCCCTTTCTTTACAAGATTTACAGAGAGCACTCTGGCCTAACCTCTAGGCCTGGGGTATACAGATTAGGCATTAAAATACTAAAAACAAGGAACTGAATTCAGAACAAGTACCAGAGACAGATGGTAGGGATCATTTTTCCATCCCTTATGACCCTTGCCACTTTCCAGGGCTCTGTAAACAGGCTCTGCCAGCTTTAGGCCTTCCTATGCAATGCCTCTGTGGTTGTTTCCAGGACCCACACCACAAAAAATTCATGGCCCCCAGACAGCAGCAGATCTTCTAAGTTATAAAGCCTTTTACCTCAACTTTCAGAACCTCTTACCAAATTTAGAGAGGAATGGAAAGCTTAGTGGCCATTCACAACCACACTCACAGCAACCTAGATTGGCTGTTAAGGGATGTTCTTCCCACCCTTGATTATACTACAGCTATCAGACAAGCCAGGCAGTCCCCTGAGGAACACCTCCCCGCTGCAGAGGAAACAGATGGCCAGAAGTTCTCCCAGGCCCTCCTACAAATGATCGGGAAATGGGTCACCTGGAGGCCAATGTTTAGGGGCTAGTAGAAGCAATAGTACAGGCTTCTCCCTAAGGTGAATTGGTCTGAGGTTGAATTTTGACTCAGAAAGGTCTTTCTTAAATGCTTTAGACAGACTTTTTGAAGGCGTACTGCATTAAACCCTCAAGCTCTAGAAATCTTTTAATTTTCATCTTAGTTGGAAATCTCCCTGATATAAAGAAGCAAGTTTAGTTGGATGGGCACATCAGTCCCTTGATAGGCTGTTAACCAGGTCTTTGGGGAATTGGAAACAACAATCTTTGTCTTACAAAACGCTAAAAAACCAGAAATGTGGCTCTAGAAGCAGATCAAATTCCACCTATTTTACCAATCTACAAACCTCCCCTATTCATCTCAAAATGCTTGTAGATATTGTTAAAAACCAGGACATTGGAGACAGAACTGTCTTGCACTTAAGAAAAAGAAAAATTTAAATAGTAATTACCCTGGACCTCTGAAAACAGGCAAATATGCCTGAAAAACTCCATCTTGGAGAAAACTTGGATACTTTCTCTGTGATGTAGATTTTCTACCTCCATCTCCTCTATTGACTCAACAGCCATTCCCTAAAATGCAAACCTTAGGGAGATGTTCCTCATCCGAAAAACGGGGAGGGATGGTAATTGGAAATTGGGCAAATAAAAAAATCTTAAATGTCCTCTCCACAAATATTAATAAAAAGCTTTAGCCATCTGAGCAGGTGAATGTCACTTATTCCAACTGCCAAAACAAAATTTGGATCCACCTGTTCATTTATAAACTCCTGAGTTTTATATTACTGTACCTTAATCATAGCTAAAATTTTAAAACTATAGTTATAAGGCCTGTTTGCATCTGTCTGTATGTTTATGTGTGTCTATATATGTACGTGTGTCTATATATGTACATTGTATATGTGTGGTATTTTTCTACCTTAGGATGGTATTGCCAAAATTAATTTGTAAAAGAGCTCTATTTAGTTGGGTTGAAGGTCAAGTACTTGAAAAAATTGGGTCTTCTAAAACTCTCAGAAATATAGAAACTAACCCAAGTGTTAATCTGGGATAATCTTCAGTAAATAAAACCTAGTTTAAGTTTGTTATTTTAATTAAAATGTGTGTTGGTTTAATTACAATAATGAATGTAAACAAATTTTATTCTACCTGAGTTTACTAGAACTGCTCCTATAGAACACCCACTGATCGCTGGCAGAAGACTTCAGACCTCCCAAAAGGCAAGAAACTCCCCACGTACCTGGGTAGGGCAAAATAAAAAACAGAGACAAAAGAATAGGGACGGGACCTGCACCAGTGGGAGGGAGCCACGAAGGAGGAAAGGTTTCCGCACACTAGGAGGCCCCTTCGCGGGCAGAGACTCCGGCTGGCGGAGGGGGAAAGCTTCGGAGCCAGGGAGGAGAGCGCAGCAACAGGGGTGCGGAGGGCAAAGCGGAGAGATTCCCGCACAGAGGACCGGTGCCGACCAGCACTCACCAGCCCGAGAGGCTTGTCTGCTCACCCGCTGGGGCAGGCTGGGGCTGGGAGCTGAGGCTCGGGCTTCAGTCGGATCCCAGGGAGATGACAGGGGTTGGCGGTCTGAACACAGCCTGAAGGGGTTAGTGCACCACGGCTAGCCGGGAGGGAGTCTGGGAAAAAGTCTGGACCTGCGGAAGAGGCAAGAGACTTTTTTTTCCCTCTTTGTTTCCTGGTGCACGAGGAGAGGGGATTAAGAGAGCGAGCCGAGGCTAAGAGCATGGACCACAGAGACGGGCATGAGACACTAAGGCTGCTGCTGCAGCCACCAAGAAGCCTGTTTGAAAGCACAGCTCACTATCCACACCTCCCCTCCCGGGAGCCTGTGCAGCCTGCCACTGCCAGGGTCCCGTGATCCAGGAACAACCTCCCCGGGAGAACACACGGCACGCCGCAGGCTGGTGCAACATCACGCCGGCCTCTGCCGCTGCAGGCTCGCCCTGCACTCCGTAGCCCTCCCTCCCACCGGCCTGAGTGAGCCAGAGTCCCCGAAGCATCTGCTCCTTTAACCCCGTCCTGTCTGAGCGAGGAACAGATGCCCTCAGGCGACCTACACGCAGAGGCAGGGCCAAATCCAAAGCTGAACCCCGGGAACTGTGCGAACAAAGAAGACAAAGGGAAATCTCTCCCAGCAGCCTCAGGAGCAGTGGATTAAATCTCCACAATCAACTTGATGTACCCTGCAACTGTGGAATACCTGAATAGACAAGAAATCACCCCAAAATTGAGGCAGTTGACTTTGGGAGCAAGATATATTATTTTTTCCCCTTTTCCTCTTTTTCTGAGTGTGTCTGTATGCTTCTGTGTGAGCTTTTGTCTGTTAAGCTTTGCTTTCACCATTTGTCCTAGGGTTCTATCCGTCCATTTTTGTTCTTTACTTTAAAAAGAAAGTTGGGTCTTCCCTGGTGGCGCAGTGGTTGAGAGTCCGCCTGCCGATGCAGGGGACACAGGTTCGTGCCCCGGTCCGGGAAGATCCCACATGCTGTGGAGCGGCTGGGCCCGTGATCCATGGCCGCTGAGCCTGCGCTCTGCAACGGGAGAGACCACAACAGTGAGAGGCCTGCGTACCGCAAGAGAAAAAAAGAAAAGAGAAAATAAAAAGAAAATTGATTCCTTGATAATTATTTTTTATTGTAATAACTTTATTTCATTTTATATTATTTTATTTTATTTTATTTTATCCCCTTCCTTCCTTCCTTCCTTCCTCTCTATTTCTTTCTTTCTTTCTTTCTTTCTTTCTTTCTTTCTTTCTTTCTTTCTTTCTTTTTTCATTCACTTTTTCTCCCTTTTATTCTGAGCCGTGTGGATGAAAGGCTCTTGGTGCTTCAGCCAGGCATAAGTGCTGTGCCTCTAAGGTAGGAGAGCCAAATTCAGGACACTGTTCCACAAGAGACCTCCCAGCTCCATGTAATATCAAATGGCGAAAATCTCCCAGAGATCTCCATCTCAACACCAAGACCCAGCTCCATTCAACGACCAGCAAGCTACAGTGCTGGACACCCAATGCCGGGGTCAACAATATGATGACAGTTGACAACTAAACTTTTGGTGGTGAGCACACTGTAGTTTATATAAATGTCAAAATATAATATTATACACATGAACCTTATGTGTTATAAACCCATGAAAATATAAATAAATAAAAATTTAATAAATAAATTTACTTTCATTAACTTATGAAACAGCAACATACTTTGCCCAATTTACTTAGCTTCAGAATTTTCATTTGTACAGTTGGAAACAGAAGAAGTACCTTTATTGGTTTATTTTTTTCTAAAATTCTGACTAAATTGTTATTACAATGTCTTCAAAAAGTTATTAATAGAATGCTTTCATAATTATCTCACATAAATATTTAGGTAAATAGCTATGTAATAGCTGAATTTTCTCAAACTGTTAAAATATTATTTCTAAAGGTATATTTCAGGTTAAGAAGGATTAAGCTGCAGAGATATAATGTTTAATGATATTTCTCAAGTGATAAGAACTTACTATCAGAAGCATGTAATATATTAGTACCCTCATTATGAAGTTCAGATTCTCCAGCAGAAAATGCTCAGGGCATATGTGAGTGATGTTAATTTTTTTCTATGCCTATATTCCTATAGCATTTCTTATCATGATGTCATTGTGTAACTGCATTTAAAGTGGGCTCTTAGGGACTTCCCTGGTGGCGCAGTGGTTAAGAATCCGCCTGTCAATGCGGGGGACACAGGTTCGAGCCCTGGTCCGGGAGGATCCCACATGCCGTGGAGCAACTAAGCCCATGCACCACAACTACTGAGCCCATGTGCCACAACTAGTGATGCCCACGTGCCTAGAGCCCGTGCTATGCAACAAGAGAAGGCACCGCAATAAGAAGCCCACGCACCGCAACGAAGAGTAGCCCCCACTCCCCGCAACTAGAGAAAGTCCGCGTGCAGCAATGAAGACCCAACACAGCCAAAAATAAATAAATTAAAAAAGATGATTCTTTAATCAATCAATCAATCAATCAATAAAGTGTGCTCTTAAGCATTTGCCAATTAAAGAAACTCAACCTAAAGACCCAAAGACCCCATCTGAGTTTGCTAAGTGATGCAGTGTTAATAAAACTGTGGCTCATTGGAATCTAGTGTGTTACAGGATTTTTTGCACACTTAGCTCTTCAACTGATTTGGTTTGGATTCTAGTCAAATTACTTGGTACCTTGGTTAAGTGGGCTTGTGAAAAATACCTGATGTATACAACCACTTCCTATGGAGCTAATAGCTATGTGTTTGCTAAGTATTTTGTGAGAAGAAAAGATCAGAGAGCAAAGAAAGCTGGATTTCCTTCAAAGCACTGAACTGTAACATGTATGTAAAGACTGGGTAATTACTGGGCAGAAACAGGCCTGCCAGTAAAAGCCAACGATATGCAGCTCCCTTCTTTTGCTGAAAATCTGTCCTAGTTTCATGTTAAATTATATATTAAAAGAATACTACATTTTTCTATAATGATGTTTTTATAATATAGAGGGTATGTTTCTGACCAAAGACTCTACATCCACAATATATGACAAAAGCAAAGGTATAATGATAAAATATCATACTCAACTCATTTAAGTAGTAAAGTATATTCTAAACCTCATAATGGACAAATATAGTCACTGTGAGGTGGTTCTATAAGTCTCTAATATATTTTTACAAGGTATATATCATGTTCAAACGAATTTCTACTATATCTTAAATTATGACTATATAAAATGAACACATTAACTTTAATGACCACTTATTGACACTAATATAAGTCTGTTCCCCAACAAGAAAGATGTACATATGTATGTGGGTGTTTGTATGAGTTAGGTAACTGGCATCTTTTAAAAAAACTGTTCAAGAAAATTTGAAGTAATGAATTTTCATGTAGCATGAGGAGGTAATCAAAATCATTCTCCCATATTTCCTTAATTCTAAGGTACCTTATGTTGTATATGTCCTTAAGTTAGGGAAACTCTTTTTGGAAATAAAAAGCAAGTACACCAAATGCGTACATTAGAAGGAAAGTTCTGGTTTTATAAATTTTATAATGAAAAAAGAAAATGGAATACATAGTTTTATTTACCTTAGAATTAAATTTGAATTTAAGCTTAATTTCTACAGTAACCTTTAGAAATTTTTATTATGCAGTCTTTCTTGATGATAATTTGTAATTTGCTATGATTGATTTAGAATTTCCAAATTTCCATCCATTTTTAGAATTCAAAATTTTGGCTAAAACCATCAATTATTTGAAATCCTCTCTCAATCTAGACTGTGCCTGAGGCCAGTACCTGAGCTGATCCTCTAGAGAGCTTCATGGAGAGTATAATAAGGGGAGCCCTTGTTGAGTAATTTATAATTGATTAACATCATCATGAATTGCTCCCAACTTTATTCATGATTCTGAACACTTGAGATAATTGAAATACCAAAAGAATGAGTATAAAGCTATTAGGACAAGTGGATACTTGAGCCTACTCACAGTCTCTTTGAGGCAGAGGATCATTTTGTGCATAAGTGTAAAGAAATATATTTTTGGAAAAATAATTCTAGTTCCAGTTAGAAGATGGTGAACTCAGAGATTTCATTTATCACTGCTCAAAGTGTTTAGAGCCACTGAAAACATTTCCCCCTAGACATTGACATGATGGACTTATTTAAATCAGCAATTACAAAAGTTGACCAAGTGCCAGGCATCAGTGAGTAGATTATTGGGCAAAAATCCGTTTTTTCCCCTTGTACAAAACCTGGATGCATCCTGTCCAAGGACAGACTTAAACAGGCAAGGGAAAGTTTATTGAAAACTTGCAATTGGAGAGAGAGATTGGACTAAACTCTGCTGAAACAAAAGGTGGGACAGTTTATCAATTCTGGAGTGAGCTAGTGGACTGGTACTGGAGGACTTTAGGAGGAGACTGGTTAATGTGATTAGGCCATCTGTGTTTCCTAATCAGCACTTATTGAAGTTAGACACTTGCCCTCCCACAGAGAATGAGGTGCTATCTTTCTTGATGATTACATTTCGAAAACTGGCTCCCATGTCCGTGAGAAAGACATTCCTGGGTTGTAAATCTGGCAAGATGACTAGAAGAAGATTTACATGTCAAAGGGGTGAAAAAAGAATTTGCATGTTTTTTAGAGTAAATGTTCTAAATAAGGGGAGGTCAAGGGCCTATAAGTCAGGAAGAAACCTGTCTAAAGTTTTATTAAGCTGAAAGGAATGTTAAGGCTGTCTTGGTCAATCTAAACCTTGAACACAGGTACAGATGTTTGCCAACTCTAGAGAAAAGCCTACAAGTACGACCAGGTCCTTTACCTTTAATTTCCCATCCTCCTTAATCTGATTTAGGTATTTCACTTGTGTTGTCACAGGCTTACCAATATCACAGAATTTATCAGGTCAAATTGCAATTTTTTTCTGTTTACTACTCTTGACACTGGACTGTAAGGTACCTGAGAACAGGGATCCTGTTTACATTTGTAACCATAGGATCTACTGTAATTCCCCTTACCTCAATTAATGCCTGCTAGAATAAACTGAATTCTAAAAAAATAACAGAAAAGTAGGTGAGATAGGAAATAAGAATGTGGGAATTACAAAAAAATTAAGAGCCTTTAGGTTAGTAAAATGAAGATGGTAAGGGAATATGATCAGAAGCCATATATTCCTAGAAGGTATGAAATTTTCTAGTAAATCCTAGAAAACTAGAAGTTGGCCACACCCAGTGGAGATAGGAAAGAGGGCTCACATTTAATGTACACTATATGGTAGACACTATGTTAGCATATCAAATTTAATCGTTTCTCTGTGAAGAAAGCACTGCAAACTCTATTTTATAAGTAAGAAAACTGATACCTGGAGTGGCCATATACCACCTACAGAACAGTGAACCAAGATTGAAACACTCACCTTTATGGCCCCAAGTCATAAAGCTATTAAACTTGGCTGCCTTAAACATAAATTATAATAGTTTAAGTTTAGGAGAGAAAAATGATCAATACTTTTAACTTTGCATATGAGATGATATCCCTAAGAAGGGATCACCCTCAAAATATAAATAGAATCAATAAGTATCAGATGCATCTTTAAATACTAGAGACAAGCCAGGGTGCAAAGAAAACTGGTGATGTTTGGGGGTACCTTCCAAAACTTTTGAAGTTTGTGTCCCCACAAGGAGACTCTGTCTCTTCGTAGCACCATCAGCTCTGCTTCTGGATTGGATGGATATTGAGATGACATTAGAAGTGCTCTTCTCTTAGAGTTAGGACATTCTCTGATTCTTTAGTAATGAAATACCTTTGATTCTTTGCTTTATCACCAAAAAAGATTGTTTAAAGGAACAACCTTTTTGTTTTTCCAGATACACACTGGGAATGCTATTTACCAACTCCCACTACATGCTAGAGATATGATGGTAGTCCCCTTATATATCCCAGTATACCGTACAGAAAATATTAAGGCTACTGGCATCAGTCCCATATGGTTAAATAAGCTGTTTAAAGGAGGATATTCCTGAACTGGAGAGGGATGTCTGGGACAAGAGCAAGCAGGATGGAGAGGATTTAATCAACAATTTAGTTTTATCTGGAAGCCTGATAAAATTCAAATACCCATGTCTCGCTTACATGGGACTTGGTTTTCAACATAATATGGCTTGACAATTTTTCTTAAGAATTTGGGATGAGAAGGAAAAACATAATAATTTAATCTAGTCAATAAAAGGAATATTGATGTTCCTCTTATTTCTTTGAAATCCTTTGGTAAATTTCTTGACTTGTCATCTGACTGACTTTTACCCTTTTCTAGAAAAAATGCATACCGGGAGGAAGTGAGACCTAGTGCTCTTTAGTGTACTCTTGGCATTCTTCCAACTCTTCTGGAAAACATTATTCTATCACTTATATTCCTGTAGAACTGGAAGTTGAAATGAAGAACCCTCTTACCCAGCCTCTTACACAAAAGTATCACGATATTCTTTAAAAGACCCTATCCAAAAAGACACATTTTAAATAATCATTAGTTCACCATCATGACCCAACAAGACTGCAAGGTTGCTTAGCAACAGAATCAGGCACTCTTAACAGGAACATGCATGGGAACAATGGTGAAAAGTGATGGAGATCTTACAAAGGTAAATTCTTTGAATTAAATCTTTGTGAAAAGACATCACAGGGAAAATAAGTTTTTTGACCTAAGAATTGTTTCCTGAGATTGATATATTATTTCATAGCTAAACATCAACCACTTTCCATAGAATAGATAGAACAATGGAACTTTTAGTCTTTACATAATTTAGGGCACTTACAAAACATTATTTATCAGTGTTAGCTTGAAAATGAATAATATTTCTGTGTCGTCCCATTATCTTTAAAACTGTATAGATATATAAAGAAAGGAAGTTATTTACAAAAATAAATACTGCAAATGTATTTGATTAACGATGTTCTATTTTTATGTCATACGTAATTAGACTATAAAAATTGTATTCTTTTAAATTTGAACAAGATATAAGTATATATATATGTATATATATGTATACATACATACACACAAACATGCATTATCTATGTAATTCCCATTTGCAGTGGAAAAGAAAAGAAAAGTAAAGAAAAGAAAAAGCCTGCAAAGCATTGTCTCTTTGGGACTCCTAGATTGACTAATTTTTGGCTGAATGGGCTGATTTTATACTACAATACCTGTAAAGGCACTAACTTGCTTCTATTAGTAAATGGAAGAAAATCCAGTACATATAGGCTCTGTTGATGCAATATGTAAACACCCAGCAAGTTCAAAGAGTAAGCTCAACATCCTGGCAGAAGACCTCAACTTTGACCCTAGTCCCATCTCTGGTTTGGACAATTCACTTAACCACCATAGACCTCATATTCCTCATCGCTAAAAGGAGGTCTCCAAGATTATTTTCAGCTCTAAAATTCCTAACGTTCGGGCCTCCCTGGTGGTGCAGTGGTTGAGAGTCCGCCTGCCGATGCAGGGGATACGGGTTCGTGCCCCAGTCTGGGAGGATCCCATATGCCGCGGAGCGGCTGGGCCCGTGAGCCATGGCCGCTGAGCCTGTGCTCCGCAACGGGAGAGGCCACAACAGTGAGAGGCCCGCGTACAGAAAAAAAAAAAAAAAAAAAAAAATTCCTAAAGTTCATGTCCATCAACTCTAAGTAGCATCATTCTTTTTTCTCACAGAAGAATTGTTTGTTTTACTGCATTGGTTATTTGACTACTGTCTTTATGTAAACTCTAGAAGTAGCAGGCTTGTTCGCCAATACATTCAAGTATCAGGCAGAAAATTTTCAATACTGGGTTTTTGTTTGTTTCTTTCTTTCTTCACGGCTGATTGCATGTTGCAGAGCTGATTTTTAGTTTCTGGAAGTTAAAAACATGCAGGTGTAGATATAATGTGCTGCAGCCATTTATATCACCAGCCATAATGTTTTAAAACAACTGGCTTTTTTGCATAGTCTTTAGAAGAGGGTTAGATGAGCACTTATGTTTTCCTTTCCTTGAGAAGTTTTATAACAACACCGAAAGGTCCTCTTTAAAATGTCAGACAAGGTTAACAACAAAATCTTGGAAGACAGCCAGTCCACCAAGGAAACAAACCCAAAGGACTCTTTACAGATGCAAATCTTAAATAAGCAACAGAACCTGAGAGTGGGGTGAGGGCAGGGCAGAGAAATACTTTGTAGTAAAGAAATACATTCAAGAGATACCTCATGGCCTTGAACTGTTGGAAAGGAGTAGCAGTAAACAAACCTGGCCCCCAGCAATTGCTAAAGGGCAATTTCATTAGGAAGTTGGAAGCAAGAAGTATAAGATCATGAGTCAGAGAAGCAGAATCATGAGCCACACCCACACTGGGTTCTCTATGGTATTGTTACAACCAAGAGAAGTTGATGTAAATATTTTAATTGCATGGAATTGAAAAAGTGGTTTTTAATCTCACTAGTTGATGCCAGGCCAGGTTTTTGATTATACAACTGAGGATGTAGCTCTATAGTCCTGACAGCTGAGTAGTAGAGAAGATGAAGTTTTCTTCCCACAAAAAATACCACTTCTCCTACTAACAATTCTAAAAGGAGAGAAAGCCTTTAACAGAGAACACATTAAAGGAGAGTCACAGTTATTTAAAACCAGAAACTTAAATATTGATGGAAGAAGCAAGTAGGTTTAGGAAGAGAGCAAGCTACAGAAATTGATAAAAGCTTTGCACTTTTAGTTGAAATTTTTAAAATTATCAACAGAAATGGAGAATTCTCTGCAATTTGTATTTTATCCAGTATTCAACTAAGTGGCCTATTAGTTTAGAAGGATGAAAAGTATCTTGCTGGCAAATGTGGAAACTAATACAGAAACAAAAAGATAAGGCAGAGACATATTTTTGTAGCAAAAGCTTTGTCAAGGTTGACACAAGAATCATATTATAGTTCTACTTAATATAAATGTTAGATTATGTAATACATAAATGTATATTCAGTAGAAATAGTCAATAAATTGTACATAATGTACTACAGTAGTAAATGTTAGGTTCTTTTCAATGAATACTTTATAGTGTTTTTGCGATCTTTATAAAGAGCCTAGTTTTTAAATAAATACTATTTCAAATTTGGGAAATGAGAAGTTTAAAATAAGATGAACCAGATTTCTACAATCCATTTTCTGATGCTCAAAGTGGGCAGACTACAAAATGGAGCATGGCTGAGGCCATGTGGTAATCTGTGTGTTCCTTGCACTGTTTGAATTATATTATACATCCATAATAAGCAGGGGCACAAATCACTCATAGGTTATGCTTTTTAGGCAAACTTTTACACACAAATAACAACTAATTAGAATAGACCTTAGCAAAACCGTGATGTTTGCTTGTTTCATCAAGCTCCACTTTCTGAGTTTCCCCTGTGAGTCTATGTATTGCTCTGTCTTCTCTATTCCCTAATACCCTCTGCAGAACACTTATGCCCTCAAGTTCTCTTCCCTCTTGCACATCACCAAAACTTGCTTTTGGATCATTCAGGCTGAGGTAAAAATGACTACGATCTTAAAGCACAACCAGTATTTGAATTTTAATGGGAAAAAAAGATTTAAGCTAAAGGGATGAGATTCCGAGATAAAGGGATGAGAGTTGAGTGCCAACCATCAGTTAGTAGATGAGAAGACATTTTTAGGCATCAAAACTTTTCTGCATCTCTAGTCATAATACTAATTCTGCAAGCTATATAGTTGGAGAGATGCAATCATATGAAAGGCTCAAGATATCAGAAAATAGAAACCAAAACTATTTCTTCTTAGTTCATAAATAGGGTGTAGGTTTACTAAAGAGGACATTAAAATTGCTCCCTGTTTCCTGAACCCAATCCAACCAGCAAGGGAAACGAGTTGAATAATGTAGCAATTGAGTTGGTTAATGGCAGGGAGAATTCAGAGTGGAATTACAGATGTAAAATGGATATCAGGATGTTACTTGTGTGTATGTGTCCATCGAGTATGTGTATAGAAGCCACCTCTGTCATCTAGGAAAAGACATTTAAATCTTCCAGTGTTATAAATTCACTGAGAAGAGACGATAAACTTCAGCATCATTTTGTTGCTCAATTGGGTCCTATTTGAGGGATGAATCAATAACAATGATTTCCTTGAATGGTCTCTCAAGGCTATTGTTTTTTATGGCCCTGGTATGCAAGGGGGTTGTTCTGAAAGGACACAAACAGGTAATTCTCTCTTTCAAGGATTTTGGTCGTAGGAGTTGAGCAAAAACTACAGTATGATAGAAAGCAGTTCGTTTTCTTTGTCTAATATACAGAGTTAAAATTAAAAAGTGAAAAGACCCTACGTTTTATCATTTTATATTCAACACTGATCTACGTAAGTGTTAAAACAAATTGATCTTACTACCCATTATGATTATTAAGGTACCAAAAAAAATTCACTTTGAAAACGATTCCTGAATATGGATACATTTTGTATTCAGAATCACATGGAAAAAGAAGCCTCTTAATTTACATGGGCCAGTGTCCCATAGTTATTGATCATTATTCATGGGAAATAAATTAATTTTCTAACACCCATCATTTGCTATTTTTTTTAACAAAAGAGGGATTTTATTGTTCAGCACAGGGAAACATAGCCATCATTTTATAATAATTAAATGTAGTATAATCTATAAAAATATTGAATCACTATGTTGTACGCCTGAAACTAATATAATATCGTAAGTCATCTATACATCAATAAAAAGAGGTATTTTAGTTTTCTTATCAGCTGTTCTGTTCTTTGTTAAGAAGTGAGGAAAAAAAACACTTACTGATTCTAAGGAAGTCAGATCCTTTATGTGCCTGATGATTATGAATATGAAAAATGTGTTCTCTACAGAACAGTAGCTCTTAATCAAAAAAGGCCAGCTCTAACATATTCTACAAAGAAGAGTGTGCCAAGATATAGCAATCCTTTTTGATTCTTTTGAAGTTTACACAAATAGTGTACTCTGCATGAATTTTATCTTTCAACTAAATCATTCTACTGGAATCTATGATGCTATAGTACTAGTTTACGAAGAAAGTGTAGTAGGCTTCACATATCTCCATATCTTATACTGATGGCATTTAAATTCTAATACCAAACTGTTATTGTTTCATAAACTAGGAGAAAATTACGCTTATAACAAGCAGGAGAAGCTGGCAGAAACAATAGATTTTCCATTCTTTGCTTTCTATTGTTTGTAAGCCTAATTACCCTAGTTGACCAATTAATGACAACACATGATGAAATTTTCCTGACTGCTGATTAATGAGCTCTAATTTCACTAGCTTTGTTACTGCTAAGGCTTCCACTAATTCTATGTGTGAATGTCTTCTTACCCTACTCCTCCTACTTTCCTCTTTGAACTTCCTCATATGTAGAGAACCCATTGGATTGACTTAAGCATCAGAAGATACTTATAATCAGAGAAAAAACAAAAAAGAATGACTATAATGCCAATTAGTATAACTATTAATTAGAAATTATGTTTTGAGGATTTTCAGACAGAAGAGGAGTAGAAATGATAATAGTTTAGTTTTAGGAAAGCTGTAGTACACAAAGAGAGCCCCAAATCACACCACAGATAATTTTGCAGGAATTTAATATATCTGATATACACTCAATTTGTGCCCATGAATGGTGAGCAACTAGAAGTAAAGGAGAATCGCAAAGTTACATTTCTGGACAAATCAGGTTATCAGAATGATGTAATAATGGCAGTTTACCTCAATCACTTCTTAGGCTTTCTTATTTACTATGCTAAATGTTAAATGAGATTTCTGAGTAAAAGCATTACAATGACTCCAGCATTGTGGGACATGAAACACAGTGAGAACTCAGAGCAAGGAAGGAAATAAGTCAGGTAAGAAGGAAAAAGAATTGAAAGAGCTGAAAGTTGGATTACTTGGCTGTCAGGTGTTAGGTGAGTTTATTTGTGCTTTTTCTTAATCTTCATAATGCTCTTGTCAGAATGGTAGTAACACACCCATATTGTTTTTAGATGAGCGACCTTTAACTGTAGGTTGCACTTGATTGTCTGCCAGGTTTTCAAGTCTGTGATGGGGACAGTAATGTCAGAAATTTCAATCCCAGTCAAATCAAGACCTGGTAGAAACATCATTATGGAAGTGTATAGTTTTGACCCAAATATGACCACATTAAAATGTTGTTCTTTCTTCTCCAGGATGATAGTCTGTATTTCAAGAAGAATTCTAATTCTTGCCCCATAACAATTTCTCTGAATTCTTTGTGCCAACTAAAGCCTTTGATTGATTTTCATATTAGCAAAGCCCTGGAATTCTATGCAAAATGCTATGAATAGTTAGCAAATAGCAAAAGGATGCAGAGCCGTTATCAGATTCTCAAAACTCAATCAGATTATCTAAGAGTTTACATTAAATGAGGTAATGAATGCCCTTTCTGGATCCAAACATTATAATATTTTTAATCCTTACCGTGGTCCCTGAAATGTCTATGATCTCTAATTATCAGTAAGGGAACTGAGGCGTCGTAAAGTCTAAGTAAGTGAGAGGTCTGGAATTCAAATCCAGGTCAGTTTCAGTCTTGAACACCACTAATTCTATAGCCTACACTGCATTCTATAGTCTCACTGTAGATAATCAATAAATGTTCATTTATTTCCTTTACCCCAGTTGGGGACAAAGAACATGGGTGTGTGAAAGAAAGCACAGATTAGTTTTAATGTAAATGATATAATAATAATGCTAGTCAGCAGTTACAGAATATTCATATTGTGCTAGGAGTTGAGCATTAAGTACTTTACAGGCATTCTTTTATTTAAAATCTCATATATATAATACCTACCTTAGGAAGTAGGTAATATAAATGTGCCAAGGTGATTGAAATAACGTGGTCACGTACTGTCAATGAAACTGGGAAGGAGTTTTCTGGGGTGATGGTTGAATTTTGGCCAAGACATTAAGGGGAGAAGGGATGAGCACTGGTGGGGAGATTGAAAACTTATTCATCATAGGGAGAAAGCACTGGTGGAAGCATTGTACTGCTTGCTTAAGAACTCTTACCCTCATAACCCAAAAACTGAGGTTTTGTTGAAAGCTGAAGGCAGATTTCTTTCAGTGTGAAAAAGAATTTACTGATATCTCTTCATGTTTGAACCTGACAGTTTTGCAGATTTGTTGAAATGACTCAAGTTCTCTTTCAGATCTAGACTAAATGTCTGTATCATAGCATTAGGGCCCATGAAGCAGCATTTGCAAGCCCATACTCACCTCCCCCCTTTTTAGTGTTTTGCACTCTGGAAAAGCAAACAACAGCAACAACAATATCTTATTTCCTTTTATCTATAGTTATTATTCATCTTGTCAAGAAACCCATTTGATATATTTATGCTAAAATATAAATGAGATTTTTCCAGTTTTATTGAGATTCAATTGATATATAATATTGGATCTGTCCAAGGTGTACAATGTGATGATTGATATATATAGTGTGAAATGACTACCACAATAAGTTTAGTTAACCTTAATTCACATAATTACAAATTTTATTTCTGTGATGAGAATTTTCAAGATCTACTCTCTTAGCAACCTTCAAACATAAAATACGGTATTGTTAACTGTAGCGACCAAGCTGTACATGACATCACGATTACTCACTTATCTTATAACTAGAAGTTTTTATCTTTTGATCATCTTCACTCATTTTCCTCACCTCCAACCCCCAGCTCTGGCAACCATCATTCCATTCTTTCAATCATGAGTTCAGCAGTTTAGATTTCACATATGAGATCCTAAAGTATTTATCTTTCTCTGTCTGACATTTCATTTAGCATAATGCCCCCCAAATCCACCCATATGGTCACAAATAGCCAGATTTCCTTCTTTATCATGGCTGAATAAATGTAGGTTGTATGCACCCCATTTTCTTCATCCATTCATCCACAAAAATCACTGAGGTTGTTTCCATGTCTTGGCTACTGTATTGGGTTGGCCGCAAAGTTCATACAGTTAATGAATACACTGTTCACTAAAACTTGGTGGAAATGAAAAATGTGTCTTTCATTTTTACTTAAAATAAATCTTTGACAAAGACAGCTAGGCATCCCTTTGAGTAATGACTTATATCGCATTGAAATATTTTAAACATATGAACAGTAATAGCTTAAATGACAAATGTTACTAATATTGACACAAATGATCAAGGAGAATATGTTAGAATATGTTAAAATGCAGATGGACAGTGAAAGAACAAATATAACTTTTAACTAAATATTGTCTTGATATTTAGACCATTGGTTAAGAACATGATAACAGGTTTCATCCATTTCAAGAAAGCAGGATATTTGCAGATCACTTAACATTTACTAGGTATGTTCTCAGTCTGGAAGGATATATTTCATTTACATGTGTCATTTAATTTAACCACCTCCCTCTGTAATAGATAGTGTTATCCCTATTTGCAGATAGGAATCAGACTCAGAAAGATTAAGAACGTTACCTAATTCTAGTAAGTTGTCAAACCTAAACTGATCTAATTCCTGGGCACAGCTCTTTCTGACACGTCAGTGTGGGTCTTTATCTCTTTGAGAATTGTTGAACATTAAAAGCCTTCTTCCAGGTAAATGCATAAAGAAACAACATGAGCAATGATATAACAATACAAGTCTCACTAAATAATTGGTGTGTTTGGCCTTGCTTTTGCTGATAGATCTTTTGCAAAATTGGTTTTCTCTGAGATAGTGGACTTTAAATATTTTCTTTGAAGACTTTCCTAAACTATACCTATCAGAAAGCTACTTTGCTTTCAGGCTAAAGAAAAATGAAAGCTTACTTAACTACACTTAGGTGCCAGCGTCATACTATGAACTCTACACCTGCCAGGATTCACGCTAAGATAGGGTGGCTCTGAAAACTGTCCATAGTACTGTGATTTCTTTGTGATATTCTGAAGTAGAAATAATTTAATAACTATTCACAAAAGAGAGAAACACTGTTTCTTGGTCCTCAATATCATACTGCTGTAGGCTACTTCTTTTCTCTTCTGTTGCCCCTTAATATAAAGAGTGTGTTTTGGGGACCCTCCTTCACGATCTTCTCCATTCCAAGAGCATCTTACATAAATCCAGGACTTCTCAAGCAGCCAGTTTTGCCAGATGGTCTTAGGGTTGGTTGTACCCATATATGTATAATCCTGATCTTCTCAAGTAAGTTCCTTATAGAGCATAATGGCTAAGAGAATTGGTGCTGATACCAGACCTGAGTTCAAATCCTGCCTATGCCCCTAACTAGCTGTGTAACCTTGGAGAAGTAACTTAATCCTTAAAGAGATTAGATTTCTCACCCAGAAAATGGTATAATAAATGCATCTACCCCATATGGTTAGTGTGTAAATTAATGTAACTTGAGATGGTGCATGTTAAGCATTAGCACAGTGCCTGTCTCTTGTTAGTAATACCTGCTTTTATTATTAATTATTCTCTATATTCCCAGTTTCAGCAAGGTGCCTAACATATAATAGTTGTTCAGCAAATATTTACTGGATTGAACTAGCTCTGAAATTTAAGCTTTGGGACAACAGCAAAGTAGTCACCCCACCATCATTTCTCCCACAGGAAGGGAGAATAGATGGAAGCCAGCCATCATACTTTCTTTTCTTATTCTAAACTTCCCATCCAGGCCCAGCAATAAAATAATCTTCCTGAACCCCAACAATTTCGAGAATTTTTCAAATCACACTATTTGAAAATAGTTGGGTTTCCCTAATCTAATATGTCCCAGGGCCCCAAGGTCACCAAGCTTATATTAATGAAGTCTAGTTAAGATAAATGATTACACTTAGTAAACCAACTGCTTATGAGCTCATTGGGCTTTTTAAATTTTACTATCTGCACTTCATAGAGACACAAGTATTTTGCTTTTGTAGGACACTCAACAGTCAAAGTAATCTTTCAAAAAGCACAAATCAGATGCTATTATTGCACTGCTTCTAACCTCTAAAGGCTATCTATTGTAAAGAGATTAAATTTTCAACTACTTAGCCAGGCTCACAGGGACCATGTGCTCTGGTCACTTACCACATCTTTCCCTGACCTTCATGGGGTTCGAGGCACAGTTATCTTTTTCAGTCCCTCAGATGCAACAAGCTCTACTTCTTGCTCTCCCAGCTTTAGATTGGCTAATCCTTCTACCCAGACCAATTTTCCTCTGATCATTAAGGTCTCGGTTCAAACGCCACCACTACTATCTTGACCAAAGAGACCTGCCTCCTCAGTGCCTCTCTGTCCCATTGTCCAGTCGTATTTCTGTCGCTGTACAAAATTTATTTACATGTTTACTCTGTCTTTCTCCACCACTGGACATTTGCTTAAGAGCAAGGACTTTGTAATTTTTTGCTCACCACTGAATCTTCCAAGGCTTGCAGGAGACACTGGCACATAGAAGGAAATGTGTGGCTAATAAATGAATAAATATGTGAATGAAAAAAAACTGAAACACTAACACAAGAATATTCGCCTTTCAAAAAATAATGAAAACTAATTTCATTCAATAACAGTCATTCTTAGTTACTGATACATGACTTAGTAGTTCCCAATCAATTTAAAATGTTCCATTTTTTTCTGATACTTCACAAGTCATTAATTAAATGTTGCTCACATTTAGGGCCAATCTGTGAGACATTATTAACTTGTCTACTCTAAAGTTCCAGCATTAACTCAGGCGTAGCTTCACCAAGTACTGATCATGTGACCTTGGCCTCTCATTGCCTCAGTTTTCTCATTTGTAACACGGGTATAATAATAGGCTTATTTCATAGGCGTATGAGGAGGAAAACCTCATATATATGTGTGTGTGTCTATATATATGTATTTAAACAGTGTCTTAGAATAGTGTCTGGCACATGATAAGCATCACAGAGTGTTGACTGCTGCTACTAGTATTGTTATTATGAGAACTAACTGTTGAGAATAATCCTTCATATACTGGTTTATTCCACTGAAGATAAAGGAAACTAATAGAATGTTAGAAATCAGATTAAACACAGAAAGCCAATAAAATATACCAAGACAGAAGATGATGAGAGTGTAAAAGCATAGAAGAAAAAAATGGTTTTTGTTTTTCTTATTCTTTTTCTTTTTTAAAGAAGGAAAGAGCCTAGAAATAGGACAAAAACTATTCATTGGCTATACTGACATGGGGATCGCTGGTGACCTTCATAAGTAAAATTTCAGGACAGTGGGCAGTGAGATTACGGTGACAGAAGTCAGATGGATGTAACTTACAGAGTAAATGGGACGTGAGGAATTGGAAACAATATATGAAGATAACAATTTTGAAAAGTTCAGACATGAATTGGCTAAAGAAGATATGCAGGGATTAGGGGAGGAGGGAGGCTTTCATGTTGCACGTATAGTTTTTAACATTTTAAGTTGGAGTTACTAGTCTAGAATGAGGTTGAATTTTGGCAAGAATCATTCATAAGGGGTAGATGGGCTGTAGAAAATGCAGTGCTGTGAAGTACTTGAGAAGATGAGAGAAAATGAAATCCTATCTGTAGTGCACATGGCCTTTTAACTTTAACTCCTGTAGTAAAAGGGAACACAAAGAGCAATGCAAATGCTAATGAATTAATGGATTTGGCAGTGGAGTATTTACTGACTTCTGTGTTCTTAATGAGTTATGAAGCACCTCACCGGCTCAGAATGGAGGGAGTAGAGAGGATGGAGGTTAAGTAAAGCTTCTAAGAAAATAGTCCTTAAGGAGAATTAGAAAGAGCTTACTGTAAGTCAGAGCACTATTTCCAGTCTTGAAAATCCATTTGAAGCTGGTGATTATTAAGTTATTGGAATACCAATTTGCCCTGCCACATGATTTTTCTCCAGCTACCTGGATATAAGTTACACAGAGGCAGAAGAGAGTGAGAGATAACAATCGAGGGAAAATACAATTAGTTTTTTTTTTTTTTTACCTTTATCCACTTCCCAGCTCCAACTCTGGGGAGCCTTCACAGACATGGCTGCCCTCCCAGCCTCTAGCAGCACTCTGTTATCAAAGAATTCAAAGAAATGGAACATAGGTTTCCAACTTATTAATTTAGCAAAATGAAAAATTATATATAACGTCTTCCGTTGGCAAAGATTTTTGCAATATAATTTAGTTCCATCTTTTGACAAGTAATTTGGCAATGTCTAGCAAGATAAAAATGTTAAGAGCTTTTTACACATTAATTCTAATTCTGGACGCTTATGCCAATAAATACTTTATAATCCAGAAAATTATTATATAAAGATGCTCATTGTCATGTCATTTGTAATAACAAAACATTGGAAACACCTTTAATTGTTAACAATAGGAAAACAGTTTAGGAAATATCCACTTAGTAGAAAGTTACACAGTTACTATAGTATAATTACAAGATGATGGAGCAAAATAGAATAATGCTTAATAAAGAAAGAATGAAGAAAGTTGACCTACAATTGTCTCTTCCTTATGACAGTAATTATGTAAACATATAAATATTTATTAAAACTTAAAACCAAAATAAAGTTTTAAAAGCTCTGTACCAGTAATGGGGATTTTATGTTTGTTTCAAAATATTTTTTAACATAACTCTTATAATTTTGTTTTTTCTACTCCTTTTCTTAAGAATTTCTGATTATTACCTCATTTTTCATTCCATAGTTTCAAATAAAGTCAGCAATTTTATCATCAGAGAAGATTAGACTTATTTGACAGTTCATAACTCCAAGTTATTTGGTATAAAAAGACCATATACACTTGTAGGTGCTTTAAAAATATTATTTGGAGAATTTTTTTTTTTTTTGCTTAGTCTTTCCTAGTATGGATATTAAGCAAACTATCTAAAATTGCTAGCCATTCTTTTTTCATTTTTCTCATTTTATTCATTTATCTTGCCCTTCACAGAAATGATAACAAATGAGTCTGCAGTTGATTCTGCCAATTTCTTAAATCCTCTATTATCCACATTATGAAATCATACTTATATGAATGCTTCCAGTATTTTCAGAGCTCTTTAGTTATTATACTTGAGCATTCTGTATGAAGTATCTTAAGTAAGTGTAAAATTTAGACTCAACTTCTGGAAGCTTTTGATTTCTTAGTTCAAAAGTGAGAGATCCTTAGTTCAGCCATATGATTAACAATTACTTGTATAGTAAGAAGCTCCTAAATTATTGTTTTATGGATACCTGGCAGTTTTCTTGCCATTTCTCAGAGGTTCTCTATTAAACACATTCTGTCTCTTTCTCTCTCTCTCTCTCTCTCTCTCTCTCTCTCTCTCTCTCTCTCTCTCTCTCTCTCTCGCACACACACACACATTGTGATTAAAAGCACAGACTTTGACATTATGAAGTCTAAGGTTCAATTTCCAGTTCTGTAGTTTCTGGGCCACTTCACTTTAGGCAAGTAACCTAATGTCTCTGAACCTTGTTATTTTCATCTGTAAAATGGAGATTACAATTATATCAGACAATCATCAGAACATCCGTAATGATTTTAGAGTTTCAGAGTCAGGTACAAGCAGGCACTCAGTAAATGGCTAGTCCTTTTATTACTTTATTATTATTTAGGTCTTGGTTTTCCTTGAGTCTGTGAGTCCCCATAATGAAATGTAATTTCCATTAGATTGAGTAATACCTATTTTCACCAAATATTTTAACTGAGTTCATTACTTTCTGTGCAACCCAGATTAGTTTTCTGCCTTTTTTTCTGTGCCGTCTGTAGGTGTTCAATAGATTTATTTAATAAATGTATGAATGCATGAACACGTAGATGAATTTTTAAATGCTTCTTTTTGAGAAGGTAGAACAAATGTGACACCGTAAAACAGATAAGAAAATAGTCCATGGAAAAAATGGCAAAGTCACATATGTGCCCAGGGCCAGCCTAAGGAGAATTGCTTTTTTTTTTTTTTTAAGGAAAAAAGTGTTGAATAGCTTATTTTAATTATTTTTAAAAGTTAAGTACAGGGGGCTTCCCTGGTGGTGCAGTGATTGAGAGTCCGCCTGCCGATGCAGGGGAAACGGGTTCGTGCCCCGGTCCGGGAAGATCCCACATGCCGCGGAGTGGCTGGGCCCGTGAGTCATGGCCGCTGAGCCTGCGCATCCGGAGCCTGTGCTCCGCAACGGAAGAAGCCACAACAGTGAGAGGCCCGCGTACCGCAAAAAAAAAAAAAAGAAAAAGTTAAGTACAGGGACTTCCCTGGCGGTCCAGTGGTTAAGACTTCACCTTCCAATGCAGGGTGTGTGGGTTCAATCCCTAGTCGGGGAGCTATGGTCCCACATGCCTCACAGCCAAGAAACCAAAACATAAAACAGAAGCAGTATTGTAACAAATTCAATAAAGACTCTAAAAAGTAGTCCACATCAAAAAAAAAAAGTTAAGTACAAAAATTTGCTGATGATTTACATATTTAGCACCAATAAAATAATGTGAGATTAGCTGTACTAAAACAGAAGGTTGAGCTACATTCACATTAAGTGACATTATATGGTCTAAATTTATGGAAAACTTTTGAAATGGCTGATAAAATGTAAGATGGTGAGTGACCTTTGAGCAGAAAAAGACAGAAAGAGAAATGGCCTTTTCTACATTCTATTGTGCCTCTAAGTAAAGTGCTTGGTAATCTAGCTACAAAGCAATATGTCATTTGGCTTTAAGCACCTCCTGTGATTTACCTTGTGAGGATCAGATTTTGCCATGGAGAGGATTTGTAAAAGTATCACACATTCCAGGACCATTGGCAACCACAGCTACCAAAAACTCCAATTTAAATTGATGAACCTAATGTCAGATGATAGTATCATTTCCTTGTGGGTGTCTTGGGAAAAGATGGGTAGGAAATGTATAAAAGTGAATACTTTATTGACTGAAATAACAATTCATCATTTTGAAAACATTAAATACATTAAAGTTGTTATAGCATCAGGCATTAATATTTCACTGTACTTTAGACATTGCCTACAATCAACGTTTTCTGCCCTTTGAAACAGAATCTTGCTTGTGGTATGCATTAATAATATAAAAGATTAAACACTGAAAAGAAATTCAGCCTTTAAAGACAATTTGCATTGATTTATTCGGTGGGTTCTTCCAAAAAGTTAATACAAGAATTATTGCTTGTTGAATTGGAGTTACAAATTCTTTCAGAGTTACTTAGTATTTTCTGTAATATCATTATCAAGGAAGGTAAAGCAAATTGACATATTCATTAGGAAATACAGGCACATAATCATAAAACAAGAAAACACAGCGTTTTTATAGACTTTATTTTTTAGAAGTGTTTAATTTTACAGAAAAATTGAGAAGATAGTATAAAGTGTTTCCATATACACTATACCCATTTCCCTCTATGATGATCCACTTATATTAGTATGTTATATTGCTACAATCAATAAACAAATATTGATACATTATCATTTATTATAGTCCATCCATTAGTCCAGTTCCTTAGTTTTTACCTAATGTCCTTTTTCTATTCCAGGATTTCATCCAAAACATCATATTACCTTTAGTTGCCATGTTTCCTTAGGCTCCTCTTGGGTTTGATAGCTTCTCAGATTTTCCTTTGATGACCTTGACAATTTTGAGTAGTTAGGGTTTTGTAGGATGCCCACTACTAGAAGTTGTTTGATGCATTTTTCATGATAATATTGGGATTATGTGTTTTTGGGAGGAAGACCACAGAGTAGAAGGGTTATTCTGTCAGATCATATCAAGTGTACAAAGTATCAATATGCATTATGAATGCTGAGGTCGACTTTGATCACCAGGCTGAAGTAGTGTTTTTCAGGTTTCTCCATCATAAGATTACGGTTTTCCCTTTTTCATACTGTGCTTTTTTGGAAGGAAGTCAATATGCTCAGCCCACAACTAAGGAATAGGGAGTTATGCTTAAGATGGAGTACTACATAAACTATTTGGAATTCCTTTGCACTTGAGATTTATCTATTCTCCTGCATTTATGTATCCAATTATTTATTTTTATCAGAAGAACTCATGGATTTTTATTTTATACTTTGGGTTATAATCTAATTCTGCTTTAGTTACTTTGTTCCTCAAATTGCTCTAGTCCTGACCCTTGTGAACTCTTTTCAGTTGGCTCTTGTGCCACTCTGAGGTATCCCCATCCTGTATTTTTTTTTTTTTGGAACTTCCTTACTTTCTGACACTATAAGATGGTCTTGTTTATAAATCTTGTATATTAACTGCCCCAGTCCTAGAATCAGCTGTTTCTTCATGGATAACTAGGTCTTTTTAGTGGAGAAAGGTATTAGACAGAAGGATCTGGGTGTAGGGTGTGCTAATTGCTGCTCGGATGTCATTGCTTCTAGATCTTCTCAGCTGACAGAGCAAAGAGATAATATGTGTGTACATGACCCATGTATACACACATATCTATAAGTATCTCTCTACATAACCATGTGTATTAAGGTAATATGAAGCAATATTAAGCTAAACATGAATGTATATTGATGTTTCCAACTTTAATCTGTTACCACATAGATCATCTTAGCCTCATCTCTTGCTTATCTTTAAATTTCAACTCCAGCAAAACACTTGGCTTTTAGAAGTATGAAAATCAAATTGTAGCAACTTTGGGAAGCCACATCATCTAGTAGAATAATTCTTAAAGGGCAAGGTGTATATCATCAAATATTAATTTACAGTCAGCAGTACTTTTTAACATCAAAAGGCCTCCAGACCTCTGCTTCCAAGAAGATGAAGTAGCCCATTTCTCCCAGGTTCTCCCACTTAAAACTAAAACCCTGAACATAACAACAAACAAACATAGGAAGATGCTGAAAGGTGGAAATGAGAAGGCAGACTTAACTAGGGACTTTGGGACTTGAGGAATAACATGGTGATGAGTCCCCTGTGTTTCCTGTTGCTTCCCATACATCATGGAGAGGGTATTACAGGAACCCCCAATCAATAACCACCAACAGAACAACAGACAAAAAAGCTTCAGAAAAAAACACAAAACCCTGTTCCCCCTAGCCAAAGTATGAGGAAAGGGGTTGCTAAAGACAGAAAACCATTTGGGCAATAATATACACACTACTCGAGCCAAGTGCCAGTGGAATATACACACTACTCGAGCCAAGTGCCAGTGGAATATTGCACCCATCCCCTATGTCCTGTGGTTTCAGTTGGGCCAAGCTAGGATTTGATCTTCCACACCACCCCACTCCTGCCCTCCAGAAGAGGCAGCGCTCTGAAACAACCCACCAGGATTGTTTCAGTGTGGTCCAGTGGTGAGCTGAGCCTCCACCCCTTTCCATTAGCAAACAGACTTTAAAAGGTGGTGCCTGGGCTTCCCTGGTGGCGCAGTGGTTGAGAATCTGCCTGCCAATGCTGAGGACACAGGTTCGAGCCCTGGTCTGGGAAGATCCCACATGCCGCGGAGCAGCTGGGCCCGTGAGCCACAGCTACTGACCCTGCGCTCCGCAACAAGAGAGGCCACAACAGTGAGAGGCCCGTGCACCACGATGAAGAGTGGCACCCGCTCGCCGCAACTAGAGAAAGCCCTTGCACAGAAATGAAGACCCAACACAGCCAAATAAATAAATAAATTTACTAATTAAAAAAGAAAAAAAAAAAAGGTGGTGCCTGACAGGCTTGTTAACACTGGGCTGCTCTCACACAGTCGTGGGCTCCAATGGTGGGACATAGCATCCATCTCTCCTTGACATCAATAAGAATAGTATGTTACAGGGTGGAGGGAGTAGGCACCCCACTAACCCCCAACACATGATGTCAGTGAGACCCAATGAGGTGCTGAATCCCCATAACCATCCTGAGGCAATAAGACAGAATGAGATGGCAGAAGCAGGGCTAGTTGTCAGTTCTCTTCCTCTTACCCTGGTGTCAGTGGAGCCAGCAGGTAGCTGACCCTCTACCCACACCCGGCATCAACAAGAAGGAATGGAGTGGGAGGAAGGACAGCAAACACTTCACTTCTCCCCTCCCCTGTGTCAAGAAATCTACTGGGGAGATGAACTTCCACTCCTACTAAAAGGCAACACAATGATATTAATGTTCCCACTTTTGGGGGGAAGGGGTCAGAAGGGCCAATAGGATAGCTGAACTTCTACTTGATCTGTCTGCAGTGAGACAATGTAAGTGCCCACTTTTGCTGGGGTATCGTCAGTAGGGCCCAATGGAAATCTGTATGTAACCTCCCAGTCCTCATACTATATCTCAAATAGGATGACTTCCTTCTAAAAAGTAATAATAAAATTAAATGGGATACAGAGTCATATAATAACTCACAATGTTTAGAATACAATGGAAAAATACTTATGACACCAAGAACCAGGAAATCACAGAATAAATGAGAAAAGACAATAAACATACACCAACACTGAGATAAAACATCTATTGAAATGATCAGACAAGGATTTTAAATAAGCTGTCACATAAGTGCTTCAATTAGCAATTATGTGTTCCTTGACAGAAATGAGAAAAATAGAAAATGTAAACAAAGAAGTAGAAGCTATAACAATAAAAACAAATGAGAACAGTAGAAATGAAAACTACAACGATCAAAAAACTTTGCTCAAGAGTAGAGTGGAGATTACAAAGCATAGAATCATGAACTTAGAAGAGATCAATACAATGTACCACATGTACAGAGAAAAATAGACTGAGGGGTAAAGATGGGAAAAGAACAGGATCTCTAGAACGTGTAAACAGTAACAAAAGCACTAACATTCATATCATCAAAGTTCCAGAATGAAAACAGAGGGCAAGTAGGACTGACAAAGTATTCAAAGAAATCATGACTAAAAAGTTCCCAATTTTTTAGAAGACATAAACACAAATTCAAGAATCTGAACAAACCCAAAGAGGAAAAACGCAAAGATATCCTTGCCAAGATGCGTCATAACTAAACTTCGGAAAAGTAGAGACAAAAAAAATCTCGAAAGTGGACAGGAAGAAACGATGCATTACTTATTGAGAAACACCAATTCCAATGACAGCATATTTCTTGTCTAAAACTCTGGAGTCAGAAGCATTGACATAACATTTTTCAAGTGCTAAAAGAAAAGAAGGCTCAGCCACAAATTCACACTTTCTATATCCACTTTCTTGTTTGACATACATTAATGGACTACTAACTCATCTTTCTATATCCGGGACTGCCATCACCCTTCTCCAAAAATCTAGTCACAGTATTTCCAGAGTGATCTTTCTGAAAATGAAACAAATTTTTCTTATAAAAATACTTGATTGTGTTATGAAACTTTTCTCTCTTCTAAGTTACCAGTTAAAATCCTTCAATGGATTCCCATCTTTCTTGGAGTAAAATCTGACATGCAAACTCTCTTTGTCCTTTTGGGCTGCTGTAAGATTATACTGAAGGTTGGGTGGCTCATAAACAACAGGCATTTTTTTCTCACAGTTCTGGAGGCTGCAAGTGCAAGAATAGGGTGGCAGTATGGTCAGATGAGGGCCCTCTTTTGAGTCACAGACTTCTCATTGTAACCTCACATGGCAGAAGAGCTTCAGGAGCTCTGTGGCGTCTCTTTTATAAGAGCACTAATACCTTTATCATTTCCCAAAGGCCCCACCTACTACTACTATCACCTCCGGAAATTAAGATTTCAAAGTATAAATTTGGAGGGGAACACAAAGACTAGACCATAGCACTTAGTATACATACATGGACCAGCCATGGTCTGGCTTCTACCACCCTCTCCATTGTCTTCTTTTCTTACACTCCAGTGAGCATTTCTTTTTTTTTTTTTTTTTTTTTTGAGGTACGCTGGCCTCTCCCTGTTGTGGCCTCTCCCGTTGCGGAGCACAGGCTCCGGAAGCGCAGGCTCAGCAGCCATGGCTCACGGGCAGCTGCTCAGCGGCATGTGGGATCTTCCCGGACCGGGGCACGAACCCGTGTCCCCAGCATCGGCCGGCAGACTCTCAACCACTGCACCACCAGGGAAGCCCCAGTGACATTTCTTATACTGATTATGAATGGAACTCCTTTCTGGACTGATCCTTAACCATTCATTTTCTGGCAAACATGAATTTATCTTCTCTTTTCCTCAAAAATTCACCCTTCCTTCATGTTACGTATCCATTTCCATTGCCTTCTACAGGAAGCCCTACTGATATCCCCCATATACTACTCTCCTCAGCATGAATTAAGGTCTTACTGTGTCTTCCTATAGCACTATGTAATAATTTTTACGGTAACTATGGATTTTCTTATTTGAGTGTCACAATACATTGACTTCTAGGTGGCACGATAATGATTTTAGTAACAGTAACACTGGTGCCTAGTTTAACCCATGGCATACTTTAGGTGTTCAATAAATGTTTGTTTAATGAGTTAATGAATGAATGAATGGATGGTCAGTTTGGAATCTTAATCATGTTACTTTTCAAAAATCTGTTAAAAAGATCCCCACAGTTTTCCAGAAGATTAGGGACTTAGGATCTTCAACTTGATTTAATAGAGGAAATTTTTACTCATACATCATGCTTAAATACCTCAAAGTAAAACCATTAACCCAGGAATTTAAGGTTACCCATTTGGACTTGCAAGCCAATAATTGATATCTCCTGCCCCCACTGTATTAGATGGTTTCAATGCTCCACTCATATCTCCCCAGCACTCATCATTCCAGTATATGCTGATAGACTCATGCTACCACCTGCAATTATCCACCTTAGGGCAGGCCAGAAATGTACAGGAGTTAATGTATCTGGGTGTAGCTTTCAACCAAGGACAGAGGGGACTGGAAGATAAGTACTTCAAGTTTCTCACCAATTCTTGGGATAACTCTGAGACATGTTCTATAGAGTTTCACAGAACTCCCCTGAAGTACTGGCAGCAGTTCCCTGCAGGAGTAATTGATTCAGTAATGCACCCCTGTTGGCTTCCTTCCATGCCACCATTCTCAATTCCCACTCCACTTCTGAGTTTTCTGGAAGCACCTCCCAGATGAACAGTTTGCATTCAAATTATTGCCTCAGGTTCTGCTTCTAGGGGAATTCAATTTATAGCCCCTTAACAATCCAGTGCTCCTTACAGAGCCATCACTGGTACAAGTACCAAGGCATGGCACATTATGTAACACCCCTCCTAAATCCTAATATTTTTAAACAGATAGGAAAGAGCACGACCTTGAAGAGAAAAATCGTTTATATGAGAATGACCAATGGATAAAGGGAATGAGAGACAGTGCCATTTGTTTTCCATTAATGATAGTGTGAAATTTATGGGCAGATGGTCTAACAGGTGTGACTATAATTTGAGGAGCCTGCTCCCTTGGTTACAGAAGACTGCTATTGTTATTATTATGGAAGCACAACCTCATGACTTTATTGCTTCACTTGATGTAGCCTTTTCCTTTACCCTTAAATCTTTCTACATCACTGAATTGCAGCCAATAGATTTATTTTCTCCCTATGGCTCCATCACAAAAAAAAGCCACACATGTGCACACACACACACACACACACACACAGAGTTTTGTGTATGCCAGTGCTAGAAAAGACAAGCTCATGGTGCATGTATGCAATGGATATTGTACATTACAGGTCTCTGTGAAATAGTCTTCTGCAGGTTCCTATGTTTATTTTATGAATAATTAACTTTAGTAAAGTTAATTTCCTGAAGATCTTGATGAAGACTGAAGAAAGGAAGTAAATTTTAAAGAAAAAGACTTAGAAACTTGCCCTTTTTGCCCTCTCTTTGTGTCTTAATGAACAAAGGATAACTGGGCCTTTTTTGAAGTCTTTGCTTGAGTTGAAGACACAAAATGCAACCTGTACTCTTATCATAATATGTTCAGTTTATGAGTACACAAACTTATAAACTGTGAATTTCCCTAAAGTTATTATACCATTTAGAAGATGTTTGCTGGGACGTTTACTTAAAACCAAACAATTGAGGTCTATATGTCCAAATAATTTCCTTCTCTCTTGCTGTCTCCATTTCAGTTTCCTGAGTTTCTGGGAAGGCCTGGTTTCCCCAAAGGAACAATTTCTGTTAGAAGTCTGAAAGTCTGACCCAAGAAAAATAATCCAGTATAGCCAATGAATTGAGGACAAGAAATTTTCCAATCAGGTAGGAACATTTAATCTCATATATTACAATCACCTTAAGTAAGGTGTGCTGATAGCTGGATATGATTTAACTTCTTGGAAAAAGATGCATATATAACCTGCCCCACAAGGAAGCTGTTCTCAATTCCCTTAGTGGTTGTGGTGTTTATCAGAGAGTGCCTTGGGGGAAGATGAATACAATAACAGTATGATGCTCTTTTTTTTTCATTTTTAGCTCATTGTTGCCAAGTACCCTTGGTGACCTTGGTGCCTGTGGTTTAATCCCAGGAGGTTAGACATGTGAAACAGCACATTAACCCTTTTTAGTATTTTCTCCCATTACAAATCATTTTTATAGGTTGTCTCCATGGTCTTCTAGTTGCTTATCAAAATTAATCATCAAATCTTCTAAGTGAGCAATAGCCCCTGTCAGTGTGAGGAAATCAGCTTGGTTCTTATTGGGGCACATCTTCTTGGTCTTGGCACAAAGTGAGTTCACATAGGGAGTTAGAAGGAGGAGAATGGGGCATGCGAAAGGGGAGTTCTGTGTTCTCATTTACCTATGCATGTTGAAACTCCACTAACAGTTTTATTTTCATTAGCAATTTGTGATAAAAACTTAGGGTAGGGCTTCCCTGGTGGCGCAGTGCTTGAGAGTCTGCCTGCCGATGCAGGGGACACGGGTTCGTGCCCCCGTCTGGGAAGATCCCACATACCGTGGAGCGGCTGGGCCCATGAGCCATGGCCGCTGATCCTGTGCGTCCAGAGCCTGTGAACCGCAACGGGAGAGGCCACAACAGTGAGAGGCCCGCATACCACAAAATAAACCCAAAACTTACGGTAAAGGGAATAATGAAGCTGTCCCACTATATGGCACGACAAAAGATAGTAGTGACATCAAAATCAGGGCCTATCCATCTCATTTGCAGTTATATACTCGGTGTTTAGCATAGCATTTGATCCCTCATCAGTATTCAATAAGAAGATGCGTGTTGAATGACTTAAGGATGAATTAATGAATGAAAAAAGTTAATATGGTAGAAAATGTGTTTTAGCCTTGTACTTTTGTGTGTTGCCTTCTGTATTTCAAGACCCAGCACTGTAACTGACACATAGAATATAAGCAGTAAAATTTGTTGAAAGAATGAATGAGTCCCCACAATTCTAAGAATAATTTTAAGACCAACACAGACCCCATATCTGCCAAGGTCTATGACAGAAGTATCCAGAGATGAAAGCCTGATCTCAGCTAGTGGTAGAGCTGACAGAGTTTATCTAGTTTTAATAATTTACAGCTCATCCCATTACATCTAGGCATAGTACCTACGTGAGCCATACAATTAAATGTTGACTGAAAAAAAATGCACAACCTAAAAGTTGAGAATTATGTTTTATTTGGAGGACATACTGAGGACTTAAATCAGGAGACAGCCTCTCAGATAGCTCTGAGGGACTGTTCTGAAGAGGTAAGGGAGGGCACAGGATATTTAGGGGTTCTTGCAAAAAAAAAAAAAACCCGGTAGTTGTAACATCAACATCTAGCTCCCCCAAGGTAGACTGCAGTGTGTTCCCCTTCCCTCGGCCTACCCTGGGCCACCCTGAAGGGCCTACGGGTCTGAGTGTGGTCCAGCAAGCCCAGGGGAGCCGGCGGGTCCTCAGAGTTCTTGTCCTGAAACTGGCGCTGACGCGACGGGGCCACGAGTCTCTAGACACTGCCGTTAAACGAATGCAGAACTGCGACTAAGGCCTCAGGGAACCTGCTTCACGCCTACCCTTCTGGATGCCAAATCAAGACCTTACGTCGAGGCTAGGGCCCCCGTTGAGATTCCCCTTAGCTCTAGAGCAGGGCAGGAAGAGCTCCCACCCAGGACCTGGAAGCACCCTCTTTCTTTCGAGAAAACTCTTTTTTTTCTCAGAGCCATGCCTGCAGGGACTAGAAACACGGCAACAACAGTGTTTTTCAGGTTTTTTCCGGCTGCAAGAATGGAGCTTTCAGAATGGGAAAACCAGGCTTTTCGCTATAGACGCCATGTCTAGATTGACACGCAGCCTAAATACGTGTGTTTTCTAACAAGTAAAAGAGACACAAGCTACCCACTGTGCCCTAAACTGAATCAACTTTTTAAAGCAGGGTGTTCTGCGGCTAGCGAACTGCCTCAATGAAGGAATGCCTTCGGTCGGCCGAGGGGCCTGTGTATCTTCCAATATCCGGCAGTGTTACACGAAGAACTGTTCTTTAGTTCAAGTTGTAGTGCAAACTGAATTTCCCCTTGAGGTATGGTGACTTCACGTATGAGGTCCGAGGAAGAATTGCCTTCCTCCCCTTTGAAGTCCCAAACCACTACACCCAACATCCTTGTAGTAGTTGAAAGTGGTATTTAAGGTGAGGATTTCAGCCATTTGGGAGATTTACTGAGTTCTCCTGGGTCTCTTCCATGTATACATATTATTAAATTTTGTTTGATTTTCTCCTGTTAATCTTCATCTGTCTCATGTCAATTTAATTCCTAGACTAATCAGAAAAATCTAGAAGGGTACAGGAAACTTTCTTCCTGCCCAACAGGCATTATAGTGCAGGGCACATTGCCTGCCTTTGAAAGCATCTGAACTTATACACATTGAGAACCCTCTCCTTTCCATGCCCCTTTACCATAGGCATAAAGATTTCTGTGCACATCGAGGCTGAGAAGAACTCCTGAGTCCATCATTGTTTCTCCAGGCAGTCATGAAGACTGTCAGAGAGGAAGAACTTTTCCTCTGCCCTTCTGTAGGCAAATGGAGTAGGGGGTCCCCAAAGAAAAAGAATCAAATATAACTTTTTGACATAAGAGAAGCCATTTTAAGCCTAAATCATTTGTGATCTCAGCCTGGTCGTGATGCTTGCTCTTGAACAGGTCTCAGTAATTAATGATCTTGTGAAATAAAATTGTCCCTTACCATCTGGTTCTATAAGAATGAAGTCACTAGCCACTGTAGTCTCTGACCTTGACAAAAAAGTAATCACTTGATCTAAAAGAGAACTGGAAATTTTTCTTTGAGCCAAATTTGAGGATTATAACCTGGGAAGAGCATCTCAGAAAACTCTGAAAACTGTTCTGCCCATTAGAAACCCAGGGAGGTGTATAAGTTTTTTTTGAGACAGAGGGCTGTACATCAAATGACATTTTATTGAACGTTTACATAATTCAGATCTAAGTGCCATCCTGCTGGTCATGTAACCCCTTACAAGGTCAAGAAGAAATGTTAGCTCTTAAGGAGGGAGTTGTCTTGTTGATGTTAGGAGAATGTTGCTCTTTATGGTTGAGCAAGTGTCCCTGCCTATGGGGGAGGTTTGGTCAATGTATAATGCAGATGCACAGCGCACAGTGTGGGGAGAGAGGAGACCAAAGGGCAGAGAAGAATTTATGTTTAAATTTCTCTTGTCTTGCCATAAAATATAAATTTTGTTTCACAACCTTCAACACACCCTGAATGGAATTCAGGACAGAGATCAAGAATGAGGCAGTCTATGCTCTGAGAAAACCCGGCAGAACAGGCCTTCAGATAGTTCGATATTTTCAGAAGATTTTATGAGCCCAGTTTCTTTTATCTTCTCATATCTAGAAAAGCACTAAAATCATGAATGGAGACATCTGCTCCTTGTGACTAGCAGCCACCATTTCGTGACTAGCAGCAAATTTCTGCCAAAATGTGTCCCTGATTACATGTGTCCCCCTTCACCAAAATCACATACATGCTGACCTTCCCCCTAACTCTTTCGAGCAGTTCCTCAGAGCTATCTGAGAGGCTGTTTCCTTGGCTATAGTCCTCATTTTGCCCCAAATAATACTTAACTCACAACTCTCAGTTTGTGCTTTTTTCTTTTCAGTTGACAGTTTAAAACTTTCCCAATTTGGCTGTTCAAGGAGCCACCATTTTGGGAAAATCCCTGCTGTTCTCCGTACTTGCTGCAAGTAATAAACCCTTCCTTCTCCTGCCCTTTGGCTTGGTTGTGTCTTTTGGCTCAACAAAAGAAGTGTTTCAGGTAACACTTTGAGCTGGTCTAAGAATTAAATTGACGTGAGACTGATTAACAGGAGAAAATAAAACAAAAGTTTAATAATATGTATATCTAGGGGTCATTTTTGGCCTAAGCCGTTTTGCAGTCTAAGCCTGGCCAGGATGCTTGCCGTTGAAAGGGTCTCAGTAATTAATGATCTTAAGGGAACAAAATAATGCAGAATCAAAGGACTGTTTTCAGGTCAAAGAAGTAACAATAACAAAGATAATTGTAAAGACTCCCAGTTCTCTTTCAATGGTAAAGATAAGCCTGACCAACTGGGAACATAAGGAATGATGATATTGACCTTTTCTGACCCTCATGACTTCAGTCCACTAAAGCTTGGACTCTGTGGACCACCCAAACCCCTTCATGAATATGCATATACCCTTAGCTTAAAAATTCCCCCATTTTGCTGTTCAGGAAGACACTGCTTTGGGAAAGACCCCCGGTGTTCTCTTTACTTGCTGCAAGTAACAAATCCTTTCTTCTCCCAATCTTTGTTTTTGTTGTGCCTTTCAGCTTGACGCCCACCAAGAGGCAAACCCAGGTTTTTGGGTAACATTAGCTCTTTGGCTGGCAATGAAAATGACATAAGGCAGATTAACAAGAGAAAATTATATTATTATGTGCACATGGGGAATTCACGTAAGTATGAAGAATTCCAAAGACAGCAAGAAAAGGTGACATATATATATTCTTGACTGAAGAGAAGTGAAACTGAGCAGGACCCTGTGGCGCTCCTGGGCACTAAAATCTTTCTGTGTCCCCCATTTCTTGTTTGCAGGGACTAGGCTTCAGCCTCCACAACCTTCCCTGAATTCCAAAGGGTAGGGTCAAATAGTTGCTAATCAGGGAAGCGAGATGCTGCAGAGGCAAGGGAGGAACTGTCAAGAAACAATAGTGCAGCTTTGGGACAAGATCCTGGTTCTGCCTCAAGGGAAACATATAACAATAACTGAGCTCTTCTACAGAACTAAAACCCCCAACAAATGGAAGATGTTAACTGCTTGATGAAGCATCCTTCATTCTAGAGAGAAGGTCACAGTTTGATAACCTTGAGAAGCATAGAAGCTCATCAGGAGACCACCTGAGGCCAGATTAAAGGATTGCAGGCCCTGAACATACCATAATCCTTATCAGCAACCCTGACCTTGAACCATTGCTATAAAACTCCTCACCAAATCCCCCCAGGTTGGGACACACAGTTTTGAGGGCATTAGCCTGCTGTGTCCCCCTTTGCCTGGCAACGCAATAAACCTATTCTTTTCTACTTCACCCAAACTCTGCCCCCGACTTCGATTCCATACCAGTGCACAGAGGCCAAATTTCGGCATCAGAAGGAGGTATGGGTCTGAAATTTCAAGGGGAAGTAAGGTAATTCACAGGAAGTTAAAAAGAGTTAATGTTTGGTAAACAAATGTTTGCTGATCCATCCAAAGACAATGAGACAGAGAGAGATTTTTTTTTTTTGCGGTACGCGTGCCTCTCACTGTTGTGGCCTCTCCCCTTGCAGAGCACAGGTTCCGGATGCACAGGCCCAGCAGCCATGGCTCATGGGCCCAGCTGCTCCGCGGCACGTGGGATCTTCCCGGACCGGGGCACGAACCCGTGTCCCCGGCATCGGCAGGTGGACTCTCAACCACTGCGCCACCAGGGAAGCCCCACAGAGAGGATTTTGATCAAATGGGCTTTTCAATGTTCCTCCTGTTCTACCACACCTAGTATTATACTACATTTATCTCTAGTGATAGCTTCTTCCTGGGACAGGCCTCCTGTCTTTAATTATTTTAGGCAATAAGGGGGAAGTTCAAAGGCTCTTCCTGAGTCTTTTGGGCCTTGATTGTTTTCAGCTCAAAATAATCCACATGCCATAGTGGCACATCTTGTGGTGGCCAGCACTTAGACCCATTGGCTCCCACGTGCAAATGAGAACCATGCAGTGACTCAGGGAGAGCCCTGAGCACATTATTCAGATAGACACCAACATGATGCAATTTTTCTTCGGTGTGTTCAGTGAGAGAAGCAATACAAGAGGCACTGCCCTTTTACTTTGGGGGAGGTTGAAAGTCCCTTCTTGGAACGGAAAAATAAGTACTTTTAGAGCATTTAGAAAACCTAAAACCTGTGACTCAATTGTTTTAAGTGCAGAGTTAATTTTACCCAAATGTGTTTTCTTAAAAATTGCAACCAGTCAAGATCAGTATCTTCAAGGGGTGCACCAGTTGTGATATTTGCTGACTTTACACTGTTCTGAAATTGAGGATACCTTCCCTCTACTCAGTTAATGTTTATTTTTATTAACTTTTAAAACTGTTTTAAGTAGGAGATCTTTTACTGGAGCCTGAGGATTGATAATGTTAACCACTGTGACACTGCTCTGTTACCTCACATCAACCAAAGAATTGTGCAGGAGCTGATTACATACCCTGTGATTCCCCTCTCTCACCTGGTATTTAAAAATGCTTTCACGAAACCCATCAGGAAAGGGGGTTCAGGTGTTTTGAGCACTAGCTGACCTGAACTCCCTGCCTGGCACCTGCAATAAACGCTACACTTTCCTTCGCCATAACCTGGTGTCAGTAGATTTGCTTTACTGCACATGAGAGAGCAGACCCACGTTTTTTTCATCAGCATATTTATATATATTATTATATATTGTAGGCAATGGAGATATTTTACTTCTTTCCTATTGTGCTGTTTTATTTTTTAACTGAGTTAACCATGAAAGTCAATTTTTGTTGATAGAGGAGCAAAGGTACAAATTAATTAGCTATAGTTAAAAATTTAACGCTTTCAAAATGCTTGTTATTTATAATGAGGTTTATTTAACAGAATTAGGAAATAATTCTGTATTTAAATGGTTCGATTGTGATTGTGGAACATGAAACTGGTAGTCCACAGGACATATACTAAATTTTCACCCTTAGTGATACTATATTTGTACCATCCATGTCAAGCTAATATGTTGTTTTTCAACAACCTTTAGCAAACATATCTTAGTTTTATTATTCAGAGGGAATATAGGAGCTCAATTTGATATAGGGAACTTGAGCATTCCATCAACATGAATTTGAAGAATACACTAAGAATATCTTCTACATTACATTGGAGTAGTGAATTACTGGTAATTATTTAGGGAATTCTTTTGAAAAATATAGTCACCAGGGGCCAATAATTGAATTCTATTGAAATAGAGATAGATATTAATAAGAATGGAAAATCATATTTTCATTTTATATTGCCCATATCTTCATTTTATTTGTAGTTTTTGAAAGTTTGCAAGAGAAAGATATCAGAATTTATACTTCATTCAGCAGAATCCCTTGGACCAAATGATCACACACTCAGAATACATAAGTGGAGACATTACTGACTGTGGCCCAGGAGACAAGGACAAGACCTAGAAAAGACACAGTAAATAATGGAGGGAAAAAAGATTGGAATAGACAGGCATTTCTCTTAATGAAAAATGTTAACAGTAGAATCCTTGAGGGAGAATCTTTGAAAACATTGGATTTCTATAACAATAAAAAATTGAGTCCCAAAGTACAATGAGAAATAACAATAATGAATAAATAGGATAAAGAAATTATATGTTAACTGGCATACATTTCAGGCGATGATCAGACTCCTGCAGAAACATGGGCTTTCTGGCCTTTAATTCCCCTTGGGAAGAACTGCAGCGGCCCTGTCCCCAGCTTTCAGCCATCAACTCCAGAGGCAGAGTCCTGGCCCTCAAGTCAGGCTGCCTCACTGACTTGAATGCCCATGGAAAAGGGAACATTGATCCTGACCTGAGACACAGCCCTCAGATGTTTGTAAGCTGGAAAGTCTGCATCAGACTTCCTCCTTGCATCTCTCTAGGGTGAACTAGGGAAAACAAAACGTCACAAAACCCTTTCCCACAGAAGAAGTCTGGGAAAAAACACATGACGATCTTGGCCTTGGTGCCAGGTGAGGCTGATATCACTAGAGCACACCTTCTCCTGGGTTTGGTACCAGAATCCAGGGCCCTGGTGGGAGGACCTGGGCTCTGCCCTGGGTTCCATGGACACAGACAAGCAAGTGTGATCTCAGCAACCTTCAAGGACCCAGATGTGAGAAAGAGGCAATGAAGACACGATGGCTGCTTCAGGGTGGCTTGGTGTCAGCCTAGAACAGCTGGACTTCATAAGGAATAACACACTGTGGAGGGAACTAATAAAGAATTTATAATAGGAACAGAAAATAGTTTTATTTGAACCAAGCTGAGGGCTATAATGTGGGAGGCAGCCCCTCAAAAGGCTCTAAGGAACTTCTCCACTGAAGCATGGTAGTCTTATACTTTATCAGAACAAAGAACATACATCAAACATGACAGGGGTCTATTCCTTAAAGATTTCAAAAGAGACAGATTGAGGACATATCTAGTGAGACAGTAGGGTCCTGGCACGTGGGAAAGGAGCCTCATCTTCGAGAGGGTGTTAACATGGGCATCATAAGAAGGGAGTCATTTATCCTTCTTTTTGAATCAGACATTTCTTTTCCTTAATGGTTAAAGCAGATGTGCTGTGTGTGTTTGACAGGCTCTTTCAGTTCACACAAAGTTTACACTGAACCATGTATAAGCCTAAATGACTTCCCCATACCTCATTACGTGAAAAGTTTCTCCCTCAACACTATAATTTGGGGCTTGACTAATCTTGGAGATAAACCAGACCCATAATACCCTCAGCTCTCTAGGCCTCTCCACCTGCAGATCCTGCTGTATCCTCCCCCCAGAGCACAGCACCACAAGAGGGTGTCAGGTGAGGGGTTTGAGACTCAGAGAATTGACTCCCGAAAGTGTTTCTGTTTTCCAAGATAAATAACAATACAGTTTGGATTCTAAAAATCATCCAAATAAGTGAAAAAAAAAAAGCTAGACCAACAGTGAATCACAGCGTTTTTCATAAGATAAATGAATGTTATATAATGAAAGAGTAAATAGAGCCCAGAGGCTTTAATATGTAAAATTAAAATGGAGTTCAGTAGTGTTTAAAACACATCCAAAGGTCATATTTATGAGCTGCACGTCCAGCTGTATTCCACGAGAATTTAGGCAAATGCATGAAAGATGAGTTATGAGTAAAGCACTATCCCCAAACTGTGGGTGTGGGGAAACTCATTCTAGCAAGCACTTTGTGCAGAACTAATACATTGCAACCATATCAGGTTTCAAAACTGATACTTTCTGCAACTAAAAAGGCAGAAATTAGCTAAATAAGCTACCTATCCTCCCTCTGTCCTTCAGTTATTAATTGACTCTTATTTCTTCCTCTCTTATCTATTTTTTAAATTCCAATTTCAAATGCCAAACTATCCAGCTATTATATATGTTATTGTTCTCTTAATTTAGTCTCTACACAGCCTGAAATTTCTTTTTAATTTCCCTATTATATAATTAGTTTTATATTCATCAATTATGTGATATTTCCAGCAGGTACTGAGATTTTATGCTCCAAATATATGCCCTTCCATACTTTAAGGCACATAAATATACTTTATACTTTTACATCAATTTAAAAAGTAATCTATTGAGTGCAAATTCTGTCTTCAGCATTTTGTTGGGGTCAGCAGTGGGGAGAGAAAATGTAGAAGAAGGAAAAGACATGGCTTATTGTTCTCAAAAGAAGTTACAGAGAAACCTCTGACTTCCTTATCAAAAGGAGGCCCATTTCTTTTTCAATGTCTTTTTTAAAATTTTTTTAAAATTAATTTATTTATTTATGGCTGCATTGGGTTTTCGTTGCTGCACGTGGGCTTTCTCTAGTTGTGGCAAGCGGGGGATTCTCTTTGCTGCGGTGTGAGGGCTTCTCATTGTGGTGGCTCATCTTGTTGCACAGCACGGGCTCTAGGCTCATGGGCTTCAGTAGGTGTAACATGCAGGCTCAGTAGTTGTGGCTCGCGGACTTAGTTGCTCCACGACATGTGGGATCTTCCTGGACCAGGGCTTGCACCCGTGTCCCCTGCACTGGCAGGCAGATTCTTAACCACTGTGCCACCAGGGAAGCCCTCAATGTCTTTTCTATTGACTTCAAATCTATCGGGCTTTAAAATTATTTGTGTGTGTGTGCTCATATTCTGACTGTCTCTCATAGCAGATTGTGAGTTCTGTGAAAGTGAGGCAGGAGATAGATGGGCCCCAGGGTAAGCAGCAGGAGTTCATTCCCTCTGGACAGAAACTCCAAAATATCAATAACAGTGCAATCGAGAAAGGAGGCTGTGCCCTGCCCAGATAAGAGATAAAAGACTAGATGTTCCTCATTCTCGTAGTCAAGGAGACCTTCCCAGCTACACATGTGCAGAAAGCTTCCTTGGAGGTCAAAAACGGAGAGGGCACCACCCCATTGTAAGTGATGTCAACTACCCATAGGCCTCTTCGCTAGAATCCATCTTGGCTAAGAGATGCACATGAACACGGAAGGAACCTGAGGTATACCAAATATGGACTCAGAACCAGGCAAAGCAAGATGATTGGTCACAGGAAACCTGGAAGAAATTCCCCATAAAAGTGATTCAAACTACCAAGTGAGCGCAACTCTCTCTCTGAGCCCACCCATGTGTCTAGCCACATGTATTCTTTGTCCTCCTAATAAACACTTTACTTGTTTCAGTACTTTCCATGTCTGTGGAAATTCATTTCTACACAGCAGACAGGCCAGGAACTTGTCACTGGCCACTAGTCCCTGGTGGTCTAGTGGCTAGGATTTAGTGCTTTCACCGCCCTGGCCTGACTTCAATCTCTGGCCAGGAACCAAAATCCTGCTTCAAGCAGCTGCAGGCTGAGGCCACCTCAGATGAAAACAGGGGCAATGTTTATCTTGTTTAAGATCATGTCTTGTTAAAAAACAAAGTTCAACTGAGTAAATTTGAAAATCTGATTGGCCTTATTTGATGCTTTATGAATTGGGCAGCATCTCATCTAGTAAATAGAAGGGCACTTTGAGAAGTTATACAGAGTGGAAGGTTTTTATAGAAAGGAGGGTGGGCAAGAAAGTCATTAGCAAAAGAAAAAAAGGTTATTTGGGACCAGTACTATCTTCTCTTTGTTGGGAAGGGAAGCCTTGAGTTTATCATGCAGATTGCCTCTTCTTCTTGGTTTGGGGGAGATGGAGAGGGCCCCTGTGATAGATTACCACATTGGTGCTGACCAGAAAATTCCAGATTTCAGAATTAAGATAACATTTCTGGTGAAGGTCGAAATTGCAAGTAGGTTAGGCATTAAATATATGTGTGGTATCGTGGGCTTCAGCACAAATGAAACCATTTTGTGTCAGTGGTTTTCCTCCTTAATAGTCCCTAATGCAGAACTAGCAGAAACACAACAAAGATTTGTGAAAAAGGAAATGAGTGCCTAACTCAATTGGTCAACTGGTGTAAAGAATGTGGCATAAGAATAAAAAGATCTAGAGAGCAGATGAAAGAAGCTTTTGTTTATATTTGTAAAAGGAATGTCTTCTGTGTTTTCAAATTACTGCAAATCTAATCAGCAATGTTGATGTGACTTAAAAATGATGCTTTTTGAGAGGTTAGAGAAAGGAAAAACAAGAAAAAAATAAGGATGTTTGGCATTCTGGATGTTGGCTAAATGGCAATTTAATCACTAAGAACATATTTTATTCTATTGTCATGATATATATGTAATATATGTAAACATATATTTATATGTCATACATAATATATATTTCCTTTTAATCGCCCCTTTTGGGGTACAATTTACATACAACTAATAGCACTCATGTTAAGTGTATAGCACAGTTAGATAAATTTTGACAAATATGTACATTTGTGTAATCACTACCACAATCATGATACAGAAAATTTCCATTACCCAGAAAGTTTCCTTAGGCTGCTTTGTGGTCAATCCTCACCTTCCTACAAAAGTGATATGATGATTTGCTTTCAGTGACTATAGTTTTCCCATTCTCAAATTTCCATAAATAGAATCTAACAGTGTGTATTTGGTTCCTGTTTTCTTTCACTCAGCATGTTTTGAGATTCATCCATGTTATGTATATTAATATTTCATTCCCCTTTATTGCTGATGTGAATTACTCATTCACTTGATGATGAACATTTGAGCTGTTTACAGTTTGCAGCCTTAACCTTTATGAAACCATCGGGATTTCCATTAGAATTCTTTAATTTCTTACCCAATTCAATGGTATGATTTGAAAGTTATCAGAAACCTGCACTTGTCAGAAAGTCTTTAGTATGAATCTTCCTGAAGATGAAGCACTTTTGCAAAAGCATCTATGAATGATAAAAAGACTTAAAAAGACACAGTTAAAGAGCTGGTTAAGATGCAATTCACAAAAAAATTTGTTTACTTCTGTAACATACAAATTTGACATATTCAAATTTTAGAAATTTTATTTAATTTCATATAACATAAGAATATCTATATTAATGATATTTAGTATAATCTAAATGTATAACCTAAAATGTTGGAGATACATTTATCTTTAATCAATTGACAGTGCCTCCCATAACATACCAAATAATCCTAATTAGTTTGATATCTCTCTTTGAGATGACTTAGGGGTCCTCTGAAACATCCCAAAACTATCAAGAGGTCAAAATATCTTTCATTAGGATTCTATCCTTGAGAAGTTTATCCAAAATGTTAAAAAGTTTCAAGACACTTGGTCAAATAGGATTACAGATCACTGTGAAACAATGTGTATCCATTTAACCAAAGTTACAATGAAAGATTTTAAAAGCAAATAGAGAAAGTTATAACAGATTATTTAAAAGGTAAAGAAAATTTACAATCTGTAATCAAAAGCAAATCACTATTCCAAGAAAACTTTTTTATCTTAACAGAGAGAGAAAAAATTTTTAAGTTTTTGTACCAGTTTACTTTTAATCTTAAAATTCATTTACTCAATTAAATTCATTCTAATCTTAGTGAGTCCTGACAACACATAGAATTTCTTTCTAAAGATTACTTTTTCCCCAGAAATCTACAACTTTCTATATTCATATTAACTTGCCCTTTATTTTATTTCCTCTTTAGAAATAACCAGCTTTAAGACAAAATTACTTCCTTTTTCTTTAACAAAATAAATTCCTATTCTTCATACCTTCTTTTAATGAAAACACACACCCTATTACCCTGTATACGAAAATGTTCTCATTATTTCTAGTGGCTTTAATTACATATTTAATTAGAATTCTCAAGTCTTAAAAACCTAAATTCCTAGTGAAAATTAAGAAGTATCAATTATGAGCTGTTCTTTACATTAGCATTCTGTAGATTGGCAAATTTATAAATAAATGCTATTTATTATTTCTAAAAATATGTACTTTCTTATGGAAAATGTCTCAGTATGACACCAAACATATTTATTAATAGTCTTAAATATCTTTACTTTCTCTGTAAAAGGAAGCCAATGTTTAGTAATTAATAGTTCAGTATATCATTTTATTTGGAAAAGACCTCGATATTCAATGAATTCTCATCATTTAGCTTAATTTAGTTAAACTCTAAAATTTCAAGTTACTAAAACTTCCAGAAAAGCTATTTTTAAGTAGACATTCCTAAAACATAATTATTCCCAGAGTTCACCTAAAAACTCTTGTCTCATTTACTTCTATTTTATTCACTTGTTCTCAAAAATTATGTTTAGATTACCCAAGAAAACTTTATGAGACATTAGACCAAGTCAGCCATTATCCCAAATTGAATATTGAATATTTTTCAGATCACATGAACCTGAAATTCATTCAAGTTAGTTTCTTTTATATTTCTGAGAATTTCTGTAAGTGCTTAATTTCCTTTAAGTCAATTAAATAGAGCTCATTTACAAACTAACTTTGATAATACCATCCAAAGGAAAAGAGATATATTTATAATGTACACATGGACATACATACATTCCAGACAAACAGAGATCTCACAGTTTTCCTGCCTGAGTTTTAAAAGGACTCTTCTCCCTTTTTCCCCCTCAGTCTCAGGAATTGGCAATGGTATAGACAAGAGTGAGTGAGAGTACATTAGAGCCCAGGGTAGAACATTTACATTTCAAAGGCACAGGGAGAAAAATGTAAGTTCCTCCTAGTAAGATTTGTTTCCTTCTGGTCAGAAGAGTGAAGAGATACTTTTAACAAGCCAGCTTTTTCATATGCAAAAACAAGATTTAGAATGTCAAAAAGTGCCCCATCTGGGGCATTATTCTCCAGAGCCTAAAGAATACTGTGACCACATGATTTTTAGAAAGATATCACCTTCTCCTTTTCATGGGTATGAGCCCATGAAACTAAGAGCTAAGAATTTCCCAATTCTGCAAAATACACCGTAGGGAATATAAGATGAAACAGAGCTCTGATTACCCATTCTCAGTTGTTTATGGCTGGTAATCTTAAAATCTCAAACAAACAAACAAATGCAGTCTCTCAGGGTTTCAAAATCCTCAGCCCAAAAGGGAAAATCCCAACAAATGTTTAGCCACTGACAGACCCAAATGGCTAAGAGAATGAACACCCTGGTATTATCACACACAAGTTCCACTACTTACTAGAGAAATCTCAACCAGCAAAGCATGTATCTTTTTCCCTTTACCACAGAAATCAAAAGTGCCATGGGCCAATGATGCCTGCTCAGTGGCAAGTGTTCAGGGCCATCTCTGAGACAAAGGTGCTCAAGCAGCTGCTGAGTCGTATCCATGAGCTGCCACTGGTCAGGGGCCAGTGTGCTATGGTTGAGATGCCCACTAGGGTTGGTGGCCCCTTCATGGTTGCCAAAATTATTGCCAAACCAAACACAGATTCACTCACCCAATGCAGAGCAAAGCCAATCTACTGATACCAGTTGTGGTGAAGGAAAGTACAGTGTTTATTTGCAGGATGTGAAGCAAGGATAACAAGCAGCTAATGCTCAAAAGACCCAAACTCCCTGAAGACTTTTGGGCAAGTGTTTCTAAAGACAACATTAGGAGTGAGGGTCTCAGGGTGAATTATCAGTTCATGGACATTCTTTTGATTATTTGGTGGAGAGGTGACAGGGTGATGTTTTGGGAACCTTAATCATCAGCCTTCTTGTTCCAACCAGTCTGGGACCTACATGCTTGTGATCAGCATGTAGTCAAATCCTCCATCACGTGGAGAGCCTTAGTGTCTACAGAAAACGCTCAAGTGTCGTGGTCCATACGTGGGTTGGAAAAGAATTTCCAGACACAAGGCAGAATGTAAAGAAGATAGAATTTATTAGAGGAAAGTGTCTCTGCCAGAACAGCAGGCTGACTTCCTAGTAGTCTGGGGGAGTGGACCCCAAACATGTGCTATTGATCAGTTTTTATAGCCAGAAAACAAAGGAATGATCAAGGTGAAAATTTCTTTTACTAATTGGTCGAGGCACATATACTTTCCTTCTATAGAGTGGCAGTGGGACAGGGAAGATGCCTTTTCTTATTTGGGACAGGTCTCATCGCCCAGCTGGGCTCAGGAATTTCATAACCATCACAACATCGTGGGGAGGGCAATTAAGGGTCTGATAAGGGGTGTAACACTGACACTTTTTCAGAGAGGGTTGTCCTTTGTCCTTGAAGCACCATTGTCCTTGGAGCACCACATCAAGGATATGTGTCAGACTGTTATCTATATCCCTTGAGGAGAAAGGGATAGAGACAACACTGTTTTTCAATCTATTGTTACTTTTCTTGCTTGACTGCTTTTCCTTTGTTTCTGAATTTGGTCAGTTCTATAATCATTAACTGCTCTTTGGAAATCAAGGGAGGCCTAGGAGACTAAAGCTTTGTTCTACAAACAAGAAGCAGGGAACACTGGGAGTCTGTCACTGGGAAGGCCCCACAGGATCCTACTCAGTTTCACAATCATGAATAAAGTTGTTTCTATGAACGTTCATGTACAAATTTTGTGTGGACATATTTTTCTCATTTAAATTCCTAGGGGGTGAAATTAGGGGGTTGTATTAATGCCGAATTGTTTTCCAAAGTAGTACATCATTTCACATTTTCTTCAGGAATGTATGAGACTTCTGGTTGTTCTCCATCCTTACTAACATTTGATGCTATCAATCTTTTAAATTTTAGTCATTCTAGTAGATGTGAAGTTATTTGCATTGTGGTTTTAATTTTTCTTTGATGACTAATAATGCTGAACAGTTTAAAATGTTGCTTATTTACCATTCATGTGTCTTCTTTGGTTAAGTGTCTTATTAAATTTTTGGCCCAATTTAAATTAAATTGTTTGTCTACTTAGTAGTGTTTTAGTAAAAGCTGGAGAAGAAGCAAGTTTGGCTGGATTACAGAAAACAAGGGGGAGAGTGGTAGGAATGAGGCCAAGAGAGACATGGGAGAAGGGGAGAACAGATCAAAAAGGACTTTGAGGCCTTGGTGAGAACTTTGGATTTATTGTAATTAAATTGAATTCACTGGATGATTTTGAGTATAGAGTGGCACAATCAGGCTTAAATTTTAAGGGACCACTTTGGCAGCTCTGTGAACAGGCCAGAGGAATGGGAGTAAACACAGGATAGACTAGGAGGTTATTGCAGCAGTCAGAAAGAGAGAAACTGGTTAGCTGCAGTACTGAATGACCTTTCCCCTCACTCTTGTTCCTGACATTCCAAACTGCACAATTTCAGATGTGGAAGACTGAGAAATTTCCTGGATTTTCTCAACAGAATATTGACTTACTCAAGGCCTTTAAGTGGAACACACTCTACTGAGGGTTGAGAGAAAGCTGACAATAGTGGCTTGCTTAGCTTAACTCCGTGGTTATGGTTGTTAGTTGTGGTTGCAATATTATGGTTGTGTGACTCTTTGGTTAGTATTCACTTTCTCCATCTTGGAATATACGTTTGATGAGGATGGAAAAATGATCTCTGTTTTTAACTCACCACTGTAGCTTCAGTTTGAGCACAGTGCCTGCCAATTAGCATTTAGTCAATGGGTTTTTCTGTAGGGGAAAATTGTATGTGTGAGGGAGAGAGAGAAGAGGGGCAGAAACAGAGAGGGGAAGAGACAGACATAGGGACAGGGGAACAAGTCCATATTGCAAAAGAACAGGACAATATTTTCTGTGAGTAGAATGCTCAGAGCCTGTGTACTGTGTTCTTTTCTACTTTCTCAGGTTAGATTTATCACTTCATAAATTTTCTTTATCTTATCCAAAATGAACCTACATTTTTTTTTCCTTATACGTATAAAGAAAAAGATTTTTTCGGGTGGAAAATTATTAATGTCTCACTACAATTCAAGTACCATACATGTCTCTTTCTATTATTTGTATATCTTGAAAATATACCAGCATTATTGTCTAACACAAAGGAGGCACTAAATAAAAGTTTTTCTTTGAAACATTGGTACTATAAATTATAAGAGACAGGAACCATGTTTTCCCAGCTCTGTTTCTTGAGCACCCAGCCCAGTGGTATTGTGGAGATGGAATAACAATCACCATGAGCACAGGTCACTGCTGACAAAGGGACTTGCTTTCTCTCTAAACCATTTGACTTTGTTGGTGCCCAGGGCAGGATGCTCCAAAATATGCCTCAGTGGAATATTACTTTGAATTAAAGTTACTGAAGAAATGACTGATGCAAGAGAGACACACTGACCTTCCTATCTGTCTCCATGAAAGCAGGAAATTAATATCTCATGTGAATGGTGCCCTCCCTGTACCAGGAGGTAGAAAGACATCATTAGCACCAGAGATAGGGAATGCAGGGTCAAGAAGGCTGTATAAACCTTGTTACTTCTTTAACTCAAGAAGGTTGGCAGGGACATTTCTTCCTCCTCAACAGCTGACAAGACAACCAGGAGGCTGGCTAAACCCTGCTTCCCACCACAAGACTGCTGCAGCTGAGAGATCCTAGGACACATGACAAAGGCCAGCAGAAGGTAAAATTTCTTATCTCCTCAACTTCCCAGGCCTGTAAGGTCTGGTGGGAGGGAAAGTGCTTAAGAGTCTCCTTTTCTCTATCTCTAAATTTAGATTAGCAGAAGAAAATACTTATCAAGCAAGATCCTTGTGACATAGAAAATCTGGTTTTTGGAAAGGAGTAATCTCGTCTCAGTTTTTCTTAATCCTTTCCTCCCAGAGATAGTCACTGTTTATCTTTGTCTCTGTCTCCTGAGTCATGTTTCATAAGAAGAAAGAACCATAGGGCAGAATACAGGCATAGGCCCTATAAGCCTGCTGTTTGAGACAGCCTCACAGACTGGTGAGTTAACAGTTCTCTCCAGTCCAGTGCCTACTAAGACAAACTTTGCTGTCAGTCCTCTATATAAAAACTGGATGAGATTTTTCCTTCTGTATTTTTCTATGTCCTGAGAGTTTGGCTTTTTGTCCAGTGAGAATATTCTCTCTGGTCTCCACCATCTGGATGGTGTATTTACTGGGGTGCATCTGGTAACCAGTTGAATTGACTGGGGTTCTGAGACACAAAGTCATAAACAGCACACTCTAGTCTTGTTGTGCCAGCTGTCAGAGGAGTTTGTCCTAAGGGCACCCAGTCCATAAGAGGCCTTTGTTGTTTCAACCTTCATTACCTTGTAAGTGTTGGAAAAGTCCCATTCCAGCAGCATATGCCTGATGTCACAGATTAGTAGGTTTGCGATCAGAGGTGCCTCAAATTCCCAGGAGAGACCAGGGACACAGTTTGCATTATACCACCCTTACTGCCTGTGCAATGAAGGCCTTTGCTTTCTTAGATTATCCTTGGAAATGAATTTTCACATTATAGGGGCTATACCATCCGTGCCCTCTCCATCTGAAAGTATGCTTATTTCATCCATGGTAACGATTTATTCTAAGCCTGAAAAGTTACCTCTGGGTCGTTCCATAAAAAGCCTTACTGATTTGAGTCACTATTTGAAATTAATGAAAGGTCTTACTCCTCAATGGCCAGATGATGGCTCCTTTAAATTTGCTGTATTTAAAAGATTACCTTTTTGAGAGCTCTCATCATGAACAGCTGTCATATTGGTATTTATGGAAGGATCAAATTGAAAGGAAAAATAATGTATAACAGCTAGCCTTAGGGAATCATTATTAAGATGAAATAACAGAAATTAGACTTAAAATAAAGATCCAACGTGAATTCCCCTTTTTAAGAAAAATTTTAAAAATTGCCCCATCTCCTCAGCAATTCCTTAGGCCCTCCTACAAATAATTAGGAAAAGATCAGTTGGAAGCTAATATTCAAGAGCTAATAGAAACAATTATCTTTGTCTTCCAAATCTCTACCAAACCAGAAATGCAACTTAGGAACAAGTCAAGGCCCATTTATCTTCACCAACCCTGAAACCTATTCCTCTCAAATTCTTGTAGATATTATAAAAATTGAGGATAATTGGAGCAAAATTGTCCTGTACTTAAGAAGAAAAAGTTTTTAAAATAATAATTACCCTGAGACTTATGATAATAGAAAAATACACTCCAAAACTCACAGAAGAAAATTTACATTTTTTTCTCTGTCCCTTAAAGTTATAAATCTTACCATGTCTCTGAAATGTAAACACAGCCACATTGCCAGAGACTGAGCCCAGATTATCTCAATTGTTAGAACCTGAAACTAAAATTTAAAGAAAAAAAGGAAAGAGGTGTTTTTTTTAAACAAAAACCACCAAAAAAACCCTCTCTTGCTCAAACTCTAAATCACAGTCTCCTTAAAATTGTTTATCAAGGGCAAGTGCACTTAAAGGGCAAGAAGACTTAAAAGTCTTCTCCATAATTAATAAAAGACTGTAGCTATCTGAGTGAGTAAACTTAATTTATTCCAACAAGCAATCTAAAAATTCTCAAAAATATAACAAAAACGAATACAAATATTTTTCAAATTCACATGATCTTGGATAATTTTTGGTAAGTAAAATCTAGTTCAGGTTTAATGGTTTAATTAATACAGACATATCTTAAGAGTTATCAGCATTAAGTATAATAGCTTTATGCTAGGTAGTTTTACTAAAAGTCAAATAAGCTCATGTTATCTCTTTTACAAAATTTCTCAGAAAACAGTAATAATAATAATAATTTAAGATGATGGCTAACACTACTTTAACATCTTGTGAAATTGTCATGAGTAATCTGAGTGATTGTTAAGAACAAATTAATTAAATAGACATAAGATAAGAATTCTTTTAGGTAAACTTTTTTTAGCAATAATTGTTTTTGCTATGTCAACTTAAATAGTTTTCTAAATGTCTTTGATAAATTGTACCCTTAGAGTTTTGCTAAGCTAAATTAAATGAATTGAATGTCTAGATCATTTCCAACTAAGACAAAATACTGAAATATTAATTGCTGAACGAGTCTAAGTTTACCTACTTTTGACCTCTTATTACACACTAAATATGTTTGGTTCTATTAGTAAACATGTCTTGTGCTTCAGTAAAAGCTTGTACTATGAAGTAGAATATGTTTCTAGAAATTATGAAATGTATTTATAAGTTTGCCAAGCCACAAAATACTTACACAGTTAATAATTTTTAACTTTATCTTTACAAAAAAATTAAAGCTTCAAAGGATTAAGAATTGTAAATAATATATGTGGTTAAAGCTACTAGGAATTATAAGGAAATTAGAATATGTTTTGGGGTAAGAAAAAGTGTAAGCTATGGAGACGTTTTTGTTCATGTAAAAACTTTGTTAAGTGATTTTTGTCCTAAAGCTGGTAACTTCTAAATGGGAAAGAGAACAAGGGACAAATCAAAATGGGCAGAGAAAGTTGTAAGAGGTTTGTTAAAAAGGAACCTTTAGAAAGGAATTTTATGTGTAGTCAGGTCTAAGATTGGAATGAATTTAATAAAGTGATTGAGTTTTAATATCCAAAGTAAGCTGGTAGAAAATTAAAATTTGTTTTTTCTCTCTTTTTGCAAAATTTTCTTAATTATTGGTCTGCTCTTAATGAGAAATTGTAAACAAAGACTTTTTTTTACATTTACTGTAATCTGTCTAGCAAAACAAATATTGTACATTTTGTCTTGATGAGTCTTTGATAATTTTGAAGAAAAACTGAGTGCTTTCAACATTAAAAGAGCTAAGTCTTTTTACACTATTTAACTATCTGTATTTACATGTGAATCTTTGTCACTTTGATTAAATTGATAACTAAATATTAATTCACAGTGACATATGATCATATTTGACAAAGTGTTTTAAAACATTTTTATTTTTGAAAAAGTAGATTTTCCCCCAAGTCAAATTCTAAATGAAGTCTTATTGACCTGGAAATAATGTTCAGGTTTTCCAGAGGCCCCTTGGAACACCCTCAAAGATTTGTTTTATCTTATTAGAAAAGAGAGCAATGAAACTCATTAGGCTTATTTGGTATGTTACTTACGTGGCAAGCATTGCTAACTAAATGATCATAAACTCTAGGTTATATCATAAGGGTGAATGTTATTAATATAAATGTTCTAGAAAGTATATGAAATTCCTAAAATTGGATATGTCCTAGTATAATGTTATCAGTCATAATTCTAGTTATTATCTTAAATGTTTTGTGTCACAGAGATAAATTTTCTTGTCAATTCCATTAGAATGAATCAAATTTTTAGTAATGGATATTTGTCTTTTATTACTTAGACAATGGTTTTACTCAGATGCTTTTACAAAAGCTTCCTGAAAATGTGTTTCATGTTCAGAGAAATTCATGGAAAAGGATCTAACAAGTATTCTAGAACACAAGTTTCTGATGAATTTCAAATCATTACACTGAACTAAGAATGTACAAAACGCTAATGGAGAAATTGACGGTTTCATAAAACTTCTAACAAAAGATCAAGCAAAACAAGAATTAATTACATGGGACTAAGTAAACTGAAGAAGATGGTTATAATATTTTATGATTTTAAAAATAAATTTATTTAGTTTATTTATTTTTGGTTGCATTGGGTCTTTGTTGCTGTGTGTGGGCTTTCTCTAGTTGCAGCGAATGGCAGCTACCCTTCGTTGTGGTGCGTGGGCTTCTCACTGCAGTGGCTTCTCTTGTTGTAGATCATGGGCTCTAGGTGCATGGGCTTCAGTAGTTGTGGCTCGTGGGCTTTAGTAGTTGTGGCTCATGGGCTCTAGAATACAGGCTCAGAAGTTGTGGCACGTGGGCTTAGTTGCTCTGCGGCATGTGGGATCTTCCTGGACCAGGGTTTGAACCCATGTCCCCTGCACTGGCAGGCAGATTCTTAAACACTGTGCCACCAGGAAAGCCCCATTTTATGATTTTTTTTTCGTGGTACGCGGGCCTCTCACTGTTGTGGCCTCTCCCGTTGTGGAGCACAGGCTCCGGATGCGCAGGCTCAGCGGCTGTGGCTCACAGGCCCAGCCACTCCATGGCATGTGGGATCCTCCCAGACCGGGGCATGAACCCGTGTCCCCTGCATCACAGGCAGACTCTCAACCACTGCACCACCAGGGAAGCCCTATGCTATTTAAATTTGAAACATTGCTGGTTTTATTTTTTTTTAAGTTTTGTTTCTCCAAATGTAGGAAAATTTGTTTTTCTCTCTTAAGCTTGGAGCAGTTTGGTAAATTATACCCTTGTAAGCAAAATTGAATCATTTGTCTTTTTCTCCCTACCCGATTCCTCCAGAATTCAGAAGCTTTCAGTGAACATTCTTGTTTTCTTGGCAATATAGTTATTTGCATAATTTCAATAAGAATCTGTTCTCCTTATAATAGCACATAATTGCAAACATTGATTATATTACTAAAGTTTTGCCTAGAATGTCATATTTGAGAGAGATATACATAAACTTAGGTTTGACCAAACAGCTTTAAGAAACTAAGGTTGACTTCATGGAGCCAATAAAGCCCCTTGGGAAAATAGTGTGGTACCTTGCTTAGAGTTCCCAGCAGCCTTACTAGTTGAGTAAGGAAGGTCACTTCCTGGCAAATGCAAGAACCTCAGAATATTTGGGGGACATTGAGGAGAAGAATTCACCCAAATCTATAGATGTCAAATGATTGGCTTGGCTTCTTAGCCTCAAGGGACTATTAAAAGTTTAATCTGGAGATTCCTTATAAAAAGTTCCAGCAAAGCAGATTTAAAAGAGCCTATATGGGAGATTTCCCTCTAACCCTGGAGATATTCTGCAGAGATAGTGGTTGACCAGAGGTAAAGCCTGAAGTCCTTCATGAATTTCAGTCAAAATTGAACTTTAAGAAACCAGAACTCCTCACAGTGACATTCAGGAGAGAGGGTAGAGACAAAGATGGCAGAGTAGAAGGACGTGAGCTCACCTCCTCTCATGAAACCACCCAAATCACAACGAACTGCTGAACAACCATCAACAAAAAAGACTTGAACATACAAAAAAGACACTCTACATCCAAAGACAAAGAAGAAACTACAACTAGATGGTAGGAGGGGTGCTTTCATGATATAATCAAATCTCATACCTGCTGGGTGGGCGACCCAGAAAGTGGAAAATAATCATCATATCACAGAGGTTCTCCCAGAGGAGTGAGAGCTCTAAGACCCACGTGAGGCTCCTCAGCCTGGGGACATGGCAATGAGAGGAGGAGATCCCAGAGCATTTGATCTTGAAGGCCAGTGGGACTTGAGGGCAGGAGCTCCACAGGATTGGGGGAAAGAGACTCCACTTTTGGAGGGTGCACACAAGGTTTCATGTGTACTGGGACCCAGGGCAAACCAGTAACTCCATAAAAGCCTGGGCCAGACCTACCCTAGGGTCTTGGAGGGTCTCCTGGGGAGGAAGAAGTTGGCTGTGGCTCACTGTGGGGGCAAGAACACTGGTGGCAGAGAACCCAGGGAATATTTTTTGGTGTGAGCTCTCCTGGAGGTCACCATTTGGGCACTGAGACCTGGCCCCACCCAATAGCCTGCAGTCTCCATTCTGGGATGCCTCAGGGCAAACATCCAACAGGGTGGGGACACAGACCCTCCCATGAGCAGACAGTCTGCCTAAAGTTATTCTGATCACACAGCCGCCTCTAAACACCACTTGACACAGCCCTCCCCACCAGAGGGAGAAGACCCAGCTCCACCCACCAGTGGGCAGGCACCAGTCCCTACCATCAGGAAGACTGCACAAGCTCCTGGACCAACCTCACCCATCAGGGGGCAGGCACCAGAAGTGAGAGGAGCCATGATCCTGCAGCCTGAGGAAAGGAGGCTACAAACACAGAAGGCAGAGAAATGTGTTCCAGATGAAGGAACATCATCAAATTCTGGAAGAACACCTAAGTGAAGTGGAGATAGGCAATCTTCCTGAAAAAGAATTCAGAGTAATGATAGTAAAGATGATACAAGTAACTGGAAAAAGAATGGAGGCACAGACCAAGAACATAGATGAAATTTTTAACAAAGAGCTAGAAGTTTTAAAAAACAAAGAGAGACAAACAATAACTGAAATGAAAAATACTCTACAAGTAATCAATAGCAGAATAAATGAGGCAGAAGAATAAATAAGTGAGCTGGTAGACAGATTGGTGAGATTTGGAACCGAATAAAGAAAAACAATGAAAACAAATGAGGACAGTCTAAGAGACCTCTGGGACAACATTAAATGTGCCAACATTCACATTATAGGGGTCCCAGAAGGAGAAGAGAGAGACAGAGGGGCTGAAAAAATATTTGAAGAGATAATAGCCAAAAACTTCCCTAACATGGAAAAGGAACAGTCACTCAAGTCCAGGAAGCACAGAGAGTCAAATACAGGACAAACCCAAAGAGGAACATGCCAACACACATGAATCAAATGGACAAAAATTAAAGACAAAGAAAACATTAAAAGCAACAAGAGAAAAACAACAAATAACATATAAGGAAACCCCAGTAAGGTTATCAGCTGATTTTTTCAGCAGAAACTCTGCAGGCCAGAAGGGAGTGGCCCAATATATTTACAGTGATGAAAGGCAAAAACCTATGACCAAAAAAACTCTACCCAGCAAGGCTCTTATTCAGACCTGACAGAGAAATCAAAAGCTTTATAGACAAACAAAAGCTAAGAGAATTCAGCACCATCAAACCAGCTTTACAACAAATGCTAAAGGAACTTCTCTAGATGAAAAAGAAAATGCCACAACTAGAAAAAAAGAAAATTATGAATGGGACAACTCACCATTAAAGGCAAACTTACAGTAAAGGTAGGAAATCATCCAATCACAAATATGATATCAAAACAAGCAATCATGAGAGGAGGAGAGTACAAATGCAGGATATTGGAAATGCATTTGAAATTAAGAGACCAGCACCTTAAGGCAACTTTTCATATATATATATATATATATATATATATATATATATATATATATATATATATATATATATATATATATATATATATATACATATATATATATATGTATATATATACATATATATATATATGTATATATATATATATATATATATATATATATATATATATATATATATATACACACACACACACACTATGCTATATCAAAACCTCATGGGAAATGCAAACCAGAAATCTACAATAGATACACAAAGAAAAAGCAACCCAAATGCAACACTAAAGATGGTCATCAAACCACAAGGGAAGAGAACAAAAGAGGAAGGGAAGAAAAAAGAGCTACAAAAACAAACCCAAAACAATGAACAAAATGACAATAAGAACATACATATTGATAATTACATTAAAAGTAAATAGATTAAATGCTCCAACCAAAAGACATAGACTGGCTGAACAGATACAAAAGCAAGAACCATGTATATGCTGCCTACTAGAAACTCACTTTAGATCTAGACACCCACACAGACTGAAAGTGAGAGGGTAAAAGAAAGGTATTCCATACAAATGGAAATCAAAGGAAAGCCAGAGTAGCAATAGTCATATCATACAAAATAGACTCTAAAATAAAGACTGTAATGAGGACCAAGAAGGACACTGCATAATGATCAAGGAATCAATCCAAGAAGAAGATACAACAATTGTAAATATATATTCACCCAACAAAGGAGCGCCTCAATATATAAGGCAAATGCTAATAGCCATAAAAGGAGAAATTGACAGTAACACAATAGTAGTGTGGGATGTTAACACCCCACTTTCATCAATGCACAGATCATCCAGACAAAATCAATATGAAAACACAGGCCTTGAATGACACATTAGACCAGAAGGACTTAATTGATATTTAGAGAGCATTCCATCTGAAAGCAGCAGAATACACATTCTCCTCAAGTGCACAAGAAACATTCTGCAGGATAGATCACACGCTGGGCCACAAAGTGAGCCTTGGTAAATTTAAGAAAATTGAAATCATATGAAGCACCTATTCCAAACACAATGCTATGAGATTAGAAATCATCTACAAGAAAAAAAAACTGTAAAAAACACAAATACATGGAGGCTAAACAATATGCTATAAGCAACCAATGTATCACTGAAGAAATCAAAGCAAAAATTAAAAAATACCTACAAATGAAAACAAAAACACGAAGATCCAAAACTTATGGGATGCAGCAGAAGCATTTCTAAGAGGGAAGTTTATAGTGATAAAATCTTACCTCAGGAAACAAGAAAAATCTCAAATAAACAACCTAACCTTATACGTAAAGCAACTAGACAAAGGAGAACAAACAAAACCCAAATTTAGTAGAAGGAAAGAAATCATATAGATCAGAGCAGAAATAAATGAGAGACAAAGAAAACAGTAGGAAAGATCAATGAAACTAGAAGCTGGTTCTTTGAAAAGATAAACAAAATTGATAAACCATTAGCCAGCATCATCAAGAAAAAAATGGGGAGAGCTCAAAGCGATAAAATTAGAAATACATAAGAAGTTACAATGGACACCACAGAAATACAAAAGCTCATAAGAGACTACTACCAGAAACTATATGCCTGTAAAATGCACAACCTAGAAGAAATGGACAAATTCTTAGAAAGGTACAACCTTCGAAGACTGAACCAGGAAGAAATAGAAAATATGAACAGACAAATCACAAGTCCTGAAATTGAAACTGTGATGAAGAAACTCCAACAGGGCATCCCTGGTGGCGCAGTTGTTAAGAAACCACCTGCCAATGCAGGGGACATGGGTTCGAACCCTGGTCCAGGAAGATCCCACATGTCACAGAGCAACTAAGCCCGTGGGTCACAACTACTAAGCCTGCTCTCTAGAGCCCACGAACCACAGCTGCTGAGCCTGCATGCCACAACTACTGAAGCTCACATGCCTAGATCCCATGCTCTGCAACAAGAGAACCACCGCAATGAGTAGCCCATGCACCGCAATGAAGAGTAGCCCCCGCTTGCCACAACTAAAAAAAGAAAGCCTACATACAACAACAAACACCCAATGCAGCCAAAAATAAATAAATAAATAAATTTATTTTAAAAAATTTATTAAAATTTATTTTTAAAAAAGAAACTCCCTACAAACAAAAGTCCAAGATCAGATGGCTTCACAGGTGAATTCTATCAAGCATTTAGAGAACACTAAACACCTGTTCTTCTGAAACTATTCCATAAAATTTCAGAAGAAGAAACATTCCCAAACTCATCCTATGAGGCCATAATCACCCTGATACCAAAACCAAACAAAGGTACTACAAAAAAAAGAAAAAATAAGTCAATATCACTGATGAACATAGACTCAAAACTCATTTACAAAATACTAGCAAAGTGAATCCAACAACACATTTAAAGGCTCAGATACCATGATCAAGTGGGATTTATCCCAAGGATGCAAGGATTTTTCAATATCCACATATCAATCAGTGTGATACACCACATCAATGAATTCAGTAAAGTCACAGAATACAAAATTAATACACAGAAATCTCTTTCATTCCTATACACTAAAAACAAAAGATCAGAAATAGAAATTATGGAAGGAATCTCATTTACCATCACATCAAAAAGAAAAAATACCTATGAATAAATCTACCTAAGGAGACAAAAGACCTGTACTCTGAAAACTCTAAGATGCTGATGAAAGAAATCGAAAGTGACACAAACAGATGGAGAGATATACCATGTGCTTGGATTGGAAGAATCAATACTGTCAAAATGACTATATTACTTAAGGCAATCTACAGATTCAATGCAATCCCTATTAAATTACCAGTGGAATTTTTTTTTAAGATTTTTTTCATGTGGACCATTTTTAAAGTCTTTATTGAATTTGTTACAATATTGCTTCTGTTTTATGTTTTTGTTTTTGTTTTTTTGGGGGTTTATTTTTTTTGGTTGCATTGCATGTGGGATCCCAACTCCCTGACCAGGGATTGAACCTGCATCCTCCTCATTGGAAGGTGAAGTCCCAACCACCGGACCGCCAGGGAAGCCCGCACCAATGGCATTTTTCACAGAACTAGAACAGAAAATTTTAAAATTTGTATAGAAACACAAACCCCCAAATAGCCAAAGCATACTATGAAAGCAAAATGGAGCTGGAGGAATCAGGCTCACTGTCTTCAGACTATATTACAAAGCTACAGTAATCAGTATGGTACTTGCACAAAAACAGAAATATAGATCAATGGAACAGAATAGAAAGCCCAGAAATAAACCCACACAACTATGGTCAATTAATCTATGTCAAAGGAGGCAGGAATATACAATGGAGAAAAGACAGTCTCTTCAATAAGTGGTACTGGGAAAACTGGACAGCTACATGTAAAAAATTGAAATTAGAACAATTTTCTAACACCACAGACAAAAATAAACTCAAAATGCATTAAAGACCTAAATGTAAGACTGTATATTATAAAACTCTTAGAGGAAAATCCAGGCAGAACACTCTTTCACAGCAGCAATATCTTTTTGGATCCACCTCCTAGAGGAAAGAAAACAAAAACTAAAATAAACAAATGGGACCTATTCAAACTTAAAAGCTTTTGCACAACAAAGGAAACCATAAACAAAACAAAAAGACAACCTACAGAATGGAAGAAAATATTTGCAAATGACGAGACTGACAATGGAATAATCTCCAAAGTATACAAATAGCTCATGTAGCTCAATATCAAAAAAGCAAACAACCCAATCAAAAAATGGACAGAAGATCTAAACAGACATTTCTCCAAAGAAGACATACTGATGGGCAAAAAGCACATGAAAATCTGCTCAACATCGCTAATTATTAGAGAAATGCAAATCAAAACTACAATGAGGTATCACTTCACACCAGTCAGAGTAACCATCATCAAAACGTCTACAAATTGTAGACTACCAAAATGTTGGAGAGGGTGTGGAGAAAAGGAGTCCTCCTACACTGTTGGTGGGAATGTAAATTGGTTCAACCACTATGGAGAATATTATGGGATTCCTAAAAAACTAAAAATAGAAGTACCATATGATCCAGCAATCCTACTCTTAGGCATGTATCTGGAGAAAATTATACTTCCAAAAGAGACATGCACCCCAGTGTTCAGTGCAGCACTATTCACAATAACCAGGATATGAAAGCAATTTAAATGTCCATTGACAGATGAATGGATAAAGAAGATGTGGTACATATATACAATGGAATATTACTCAGCCATAAAAATGAATGAAATAATGCCATTTGCAGTAACATGAATTGATGTAGAGATTATCATACTAAGTGAAGTAATTCAGAGAAAGACAAATATCATATGATATCACTTATCTGTGGAATCTGAAAAAATGATACAAATGCACTTAATTACAAAAGAGAAACAGACTCACAGACTTAAAAAACAAACTTCTGGTTACTAAAGGGAAAAGGTATGGGGAGGGATAAATTAGGAGTTTGGATTCACATATACACACTACTATATATAAAATAGATAATCAACAAGACCCTACTGTATAGCAAAGGGAACTCTACTCACTATTCTGTAATAACCTATATGGCAAAAGAATCTGAAAAAGACTGGATATATGTATATGTATAAGTGAATCATTTTGCTGTACACCTGAAACTAATTCAACATTGTAAATCAACTATACTTCAATATAAAATTAAAATTATATTGAAAAAAAAGAGATTAACAAAAGAAGTGTCTTCCAATGCAAGGATCAGATCAAAGAACATGAATGGAATATTCCTACTGGGACGATTAGGAGGATAACACATCCTTGGTAGGTGCAGAGCCTGTTCACTTATCCTCTGACTTTCCTTGTTCCCTTTCTCTACTACATCCAATTAAGCAGATAAAAACTGAGAAAGCTGCCTCTTCCTTCACCAGTGCCAAGAAGGACAAACTCCAAGAGCCATTTTCTGTCTGTCTGTCTTCCTCTGATGTTGCTTCTTCATGTTTGAGCTATTGGGAGGAGAGAGAGGCAATAAATTCTCTTAATAAAAGCAAAAAATAAAAATAAAAAATAAGCCTATATGGTCAGTCACGATCCTTGCTATACTTATATAAATAAGACCAAGTTTATTGAATCTAGACTTATTTTGCAAACAAATTTGTCTTAATTTGGCTATCTTTGATAGAAATGAGGGTGATTTTAGAGAGAAAAATTATCTTTCGATAGAAACCAAAATACGTATTGTGGATATTAGATTCTAGTGCTATTAATTTTCCTTGAAGTTTTGTTAATTACCTGAAAACTGGACTGTGTCCTGAATTTTTCTAGTTTCCTCCACTATCCGACTACAACTCTCCAAACTAGTGTTTCCAAATTTTCTCCCACCCTTTTAACTTGGAATCATTGAAACTAAAACTGCCTTTTTTTCTGAAGTCCTGCATACTGAAGTTAGATATCTTAATATAAACTTCAGAGAAATCTCCACAGCAGCTCATGTTTAGACAGTCTTCTTCATTCCTGTTGCTATATGGACCACTCAGAAAGTTTACCTGAACATCTGATGGACATTCAAACTACAAAAGATGCTTTAACCCTGACATTTAGAGATCTTCTCAACTGTCTACCCTCAGAACTCAAAAACTGATATGAAATTTGCCTCCATTATTAACCATAGTTTTTTTGTCTCCATAGCAATGCCTCTTATTCAATACCTGATTGCTTGTACAGTAAGCTTAACTTCTACTTGGAAATACTGCTTTGGAAGAGAAAATTAAGGTAAAATGATCATATGGATGGACTCTAATCCAATATGACTTGTATCTTTATAAGGGGGGAACACTAGAACACAGACATGCACAGACTGAGGGGCAACCATGTGAGGACACAGCAAGAAGGTAGCCATCAAAGGAGAGAGACCTCAAAGAAACTAAACTTGATACTTTGATCTTGGACTTCTAGCCTCTAGAGCTATGAGAAAATATATTTTTGTTGTTTAAGCCACCTAGTAGCTAGTGTGGTATTTTGTTATGGCAGCCCTAGCAAACAAATACAATCACTATTAGGGAAAAAAAAATCATGTGCTTTGTTATTCCAGTAGAATGATTTTAACACTGATTACCTCTTACCTTGAGATTATAAAAAACAGTGATAAACATTACTGTAGAGTATATATGAGTTGTGTCCTATGAAACAAAGGTAGTTAACAAACACCTCTCAGCTGTAGATGATGCCATGTGTTCATCTGATCAGCAAGAGGACATGAGTGGAAGGGAGAACCTTTTCTGCTTCAGACAAGCAACTTCCTGGGTTACCCTGAGTATGACAAAGAGGGCCATTGCTTGGGGACCAGGTCTCCAAGCAGTCACAACAGGCCTCAGGAACCCACAAGAAAATTGTGAAGGAAGACTATTACTAGCCAGGCCCATATGAATCTTTTCCTCCCATCACTGTTCTTTTGTGAAAAATTCTTCCAAATACACATTTTTGTCCCAAAATATCATGTTGGATGCTTGCTACTAGGAGCAAATTTTTCTAGCATCTCTGTTGGATGAATTTTCACACTTGCAAAATCACTCAGAAAAGAGTTCATCCTCCCAACACCTCCCCTGCACCAGTGTCCCCCTAAACAGCATCTGACCACAATATGAAGGAACTTACCTCCCAGGTAAACAGGTGCTTGAATGTAATTTAATTATCTCTGCATCCTCTCCCTGGTCTCCCTGTGAAATCTAGTCACCTCTTTGCATTAAAGCATTTCTGTGAGAAGCCCTGTAAGGTGCTGGCTATTCTCAAATCTGTCCTGCTGGTTTCTCTGAAGTGCCTAGAAGCTGTCCTCTCCACACACAAACTGTTCTGACAAACTTCATTTGAATGATTTGGATTTTAATTCTCAATTTGCTTCTGTTCATAAGCCTTAAGGCTTTTTTTTTTTTTTTTTTTTTTTCTTTTTTTTTTTTTTACCAATTCAGAAAAAAGCATCATTAAAAAAAAGACAAGGTTGGGCTTCCCTGGTGGCACAGTGGTTGAGAGTCCACCTGCCGAGGCAGGGGACACGGGTTCGTGCCCCGGTCCGGGAAGATCCCACATGCCGCGGAGCGGCTGGGCCCATGAGCCATGACCGCTGAGCCGGCGTGTCCAGAGCCTGTGCTCTGCAACGGGAGAGGCCACAACAGTGAGAGGCCTGCGTACAAAAAAAAAAAAAAAAAAAAGACAAGGCTACTCGCAGATCTAACATGCTAAGCTTTAACTTAGTACGTTCTTAGGACTGATGTTTTCCAAGGAACAAACTTTCTTGTTTCCTGTGCAATAATAAAGGTTTGTTATAAAAGTTAAGTACAAAAAGTGAGAAAAAATAAAAATAGTGGTATCTTCACTGTTGAGTTCTTAACATATTTTCTGATCCATGTAAAAAGAGAAAAATTGGCAAAATGAGTACCAACATTTTTAAAAATAAGAATTAAGCCTAAATCCCTGGATTTACCAATTTTATAAAATAAGAAAGTAACATTTTATAAAATACAATTTTATGAAATATGATTTTATAAAATTTGTTTAGCTAAGTAACAAATGATTTGCCCACAAAACAGATTTAGCAGGTGGAGTCCAGGGGGCACATTCTACAAAATAAATTTATTGACACTGTAAAGGGTCACTAGCATAAAATTCTGGTGGGAATAAAAAGGGCAGTGACCTTCGTCCTGAAGTTTAGGAGTGGTCCCTGAATTGAGAGATATCTGAGTTGAAGTGGTCACTGGAAACAAATGGTAGAGACAAATCACAGAGAGCAGACTGTATCAATTCCAGCTTCTGGACTCAGAGAAGGAAGGAAGAGCTTCAGATTTCATTGCAGAGAACGAGGCTGAGAAACTTTAAAATCAGATGCTTTTTCCCAGATCCAGGGGGCCAGCTAATGCACAAAAATGCTTAAAGCCACATAGGTATGTCACCTTTATTTCCTAGAGAAGATGTTAGCATTTTCTAAATCCTCATCTACCGTGCCTGGCATGCATTATTTTATAGCTTTCTGGAAGTTTCATCAGCACCACTGGTATATCTGTAGTACGATGTGTCTGTGGAGAGTAGAGAATGCAGGTCCAGGCTGGGGGCAACGGACTCTTCTAGCTACCACAGTGAGTGGTGCCCCTGCAAACCTGAGTAAGGAAGACAACTTGCCTTTGGGTGGGTAGTGTTACAATCTGCATGTCTAGGGGCACAAATGTAAAGACCGACCCTGTTCTGGGAATGATTATGATTCTGACTGACCTCAAAGGGGTAATTATGAAACCCCTGGATCATCAGGATCTGGATGTTCCCTACTTTTTCCATGGTGTGATCATGACAGAAAGTGTGGCTGTAGATATCTGGGAACATTTCCAGAAATGTCCTCCTGTAAGAGTTAATTATAAAGTAAATGTGTATAAAAGAGAAAATAATATTGACACCTATCAAGGGGAGTAGATCTTAAGGGTTACTATTGTAGATGGACTACTTTGGAAAAAATCTTTTTCCCTTGGAGTATTAAGAAGTCATCGCATAATTGCCATCTCTCCACATTTTGTTCTAGAGTGCCTGGTTTCTTGATATCAGTGTGAGATCTCTTTTAAATAAAAATCTATTTGTAAAAATCCAGATCTGTAATATGTTCTAAATATCATTGTAGTGTCTTTTAAGTATAGATTAAAAATCACTTCATTTTCAACAAAATATTTTGATGTAAACATCAAATGTTTTGAAAACAAAGGGGATCTGTTTTTGTTGTTTTCTCTTTTATCTAATTTTTGTATCCATTTTGTCTGGGCATATTAAATGGTAAAAATACTTATAAGATTTGCACTAGGTGAATCTTCTTAAAAAGAAAATACTGAAGGCCACAGAGTCTGGGAATATTAATATCTTTTTAATAGATTGATCCCCCTTGAGTTCTTATTCTGGAGTAAAGGTACAAGTTTTTCCATGAAAATTAGACACACAAATCATCTGACAGAATGTATGACAGATGGAAAATGATTGATGGGAATTTTGCTTTAATGCACATTGTTCATTGTAATTTTGCCCAGCTTAATGAACTGTGAATTAATAATGAGGAGCAACACATTCAACGTATTATAGTAATAAAGTGCTTTTATGGACATTTTTCATGTTTCCAGACTTTCTTGGCCACCCTGAACAATTTTAACTCAAAGGATTAAAAAATAATCGCTTATTTAACTGTGTTAAAATAGTCAACTTTGAAAAGGATATTTTCCTGTATGAACTTTTTCCTAATTGATTCCATTTTGTTCTGATCAGTAAACTTACCTGAGTAAGCTGCACTATTTAAAAAAATGTGATCTGATAGAGTATTAGATGACATACATGACCATAGTCCATTGTTTTCTGCTTCAACGACATAAGGGAGTAAAGTGAAAAATTAATAATTATACATTTTTTAATTAGGAGAATAGAAAAACTAAATTTCTTGTAGAAATAAGCCCAAAGAGTCCTCGTGTCAGCCCTGCTCCTCTTAAAAGACCGTGATGCTGTAATACCAATGGATAATCTGGGAGACAACCAGCTGTCATTAAAATAGATTTTACCAAGGCAAGGACAATAGGTTGCTTATTAGCAGTGAGAAATCAGTAGTCTTTTATAAGTGTACCCTTTGGAAAGTGTGAGATATATAATAAATGAAAGCCTTTCATTATTCATTGTTATAAGCCAAATGTAGATTAAATGTACACTACCTTCAATTCAGATATTAAGATATCCTTCCCTCAGTAATTTTATGAGGTAACATGTATAATGTCAAGCATAGGCTAAGTCATATATTTTATAATCTTTCAAAAATTTTTAAAGCCATGTGTTAACCCTATAATGAATATAAAGTGGATCCTAACTGCATGTCTTAGAAAATGTGCATTTCATAGAATTATTTAAGAATGAATCCTTAATAGCCCATCTTTTTAAGTATGTTAGCTGAACGTTATGATTGTGTAATATCATTTTAGGGCATTACCACATTTTAAGAAATAAAATAATATTCAGAAGCATAATTTTGCCAGAATGTAAAATTTAAAACCAGAAATTTGACTTGTGAAAAATCCTCACATGATTATTGGCCTGTTCAAAAATAAAGCAAACCTCACAAACCTAATGCAAGCTATTATGTGAAAAATAATGTGCTACTTACACAGCCCTCTGGGAAGTGAATGTGAGTCCGGATGCTTCTTTCTTGGTTTATTTCATTCCTAGAGTACCTTTGTTGCAGGTTTTTCTTATGTTCCCAAAGGAAACAAGTAAGCCATCTCAAGTTTAAGTTTTGTCCTCAATAAAGTAAAAAATGTGCCAGATACCATTTGACTGGATGATAACTAAAACTGGACAAATATTTTCTCTCACTGGAGACTGACAGTGTTTTAGTTGTGCTTAAAATTTGTGATTCTCCTAAAAAAGGGTACAAATGAAAACTTATGGTTACCAGGAGATAAGGGGGGAAGGATAAATTGGGAGATTGGGATTGACATATACACACGACTATATACAAAATAGATAATAATAACCTACTGTATAGCACGGGGAGCTCTACTCAATACTCTGTAATGGCCTCTATGGGAAAAGAATCTTTAAAAAAAGTGGACATATGTATATGTATACCTGGCTCCCTTTGCTGTACACCTGAAACTAACACAAATTTGTAACTCAACTATACTCCACTAAAAATCTTTTAAAATAAAAAAATAGAGTACTACATGCATTTCTAAGAAATAAATATTATTTTCTTCATTCTTCTAAAATAAATAAAAATAAAATAATGTAATATGTGATTTTCAAGCTTATGAACACCTAAGAATGAAATTTGAAAATCTACATTTGGAATGTATAATTCTTTTGTTCAGAGGCAGTGACATTACAAAAGAACAAAACTTCTCAAACATTTCCACATTTAGAGTAATGCTGACAATGAGTGTCTGGTGGATCTCAGAGGGGCACAACTGATAATATATTTATCATGCTGCCAGTTTGCTAAGTGGTTTCATATTCACTAAGAAAGACTTGTCAATGGATACTGAAGAATAGATGTGAGGTCTCTGTGAGGTCTTTGTGCCAAGTCTCTGTGTGTTGTCTCTGGGTGAGATCTCTGTGTGAAGTCTCTGTATGCGGTCCCTTTGGAAGGTATCTCTGGGAAATCTGTTAAATCTGTGCTAGGTTTCTGTCTGAGGGTCTGTGAAGCAACATGAGGTCCCTGTGTGAGGTCTCAGTATGTGATCTCTGAGAAAGGTGTTTGCGTGAGAAGTCTCTCTTGGGAGGTGTGTCTGTGAAGTCTTTGTGTATTGTCTCTGGGTCTCTCCATTTCTTTTTTTCTTTTGCTCTCTCAATTTCTTGTCTCACTGTACCTTATGGAAGACGGAGCAGCAAGAGAAGGGCAAAGGGACTTGCTTCTTTCTGTTTTCTTGCTGTTCCATCAGCATCACCTGTCTGTGGCACTCTCCCAGCAGGAGCCAGGGGGGTCCAAGTCCAGCTTCCCCATATTCCCAGAGCTCACTTCTGGGTGCCCCTGAGAGCACCCAGCAGCAGCCAGGCTCAGGTCCCAGCCCTGTCATCTCTTTCCTCTGGGTACCGACCCCTCCCACAAGTCCTGGCTCCACTCTCACTGCTCTGCCTATTCTGGAGGCTGCCTTGGGAATTGGGGCCCAGAGGTAGGGCCTGGCTCCAGGGAGAAACCAGGGGTGTGAGCAGTCCTGTGCTCACTCTGCCCCCTCCACCCCAGGTCACAGCATTTCCACGTGTTGAGGGGCCTGACAGGGATGGGGGATGGGGTCCATTTCTGTTGTCATCTGGATCAGGGGCATCAGCTGGAAGAGAAATCTCCACAATGAGATAGACACCACCTGGAGCTGTGTCCACCATGCGCCTTGCACATGGCAGGAAGCACCAAATCACTCTAGAGAAATTCTTCCTCATCTCCCTGCTTTTCCATATGGATGGGGGTCAGGAGACAAGAAAAGCTGTGCTAGAAGCAGATCAGTGGAACACCCCTGGATTGCACCCTGCCCCATCCAATTTGCACAGGTCACCTCCACACCACCACAAATCCTGTCTGATTGCTTCTTCACCTACCAGGCTCTGGGGTGATCAAGGACTGGGAGACAGGCAAGGCTTACTACACAATCACAGGCCAGTCCCCACCTCTCCCCTGGAGCAGTCCTTGGGCCATATGTTTATGTGAAGGTCACCAGACTAGGAGTCACATCCCAAGTTCCCTAGTCCTGGCTTTTACACCTATTGTTAAGTTATCCTTCCTAAAAGTCAAGAGGTGATGATGTGTAAGCTTATTAAATATAGTATTAAGAGATTAACCTTCCCTGATTTGCTTTACTTCTATAAGTTTGACCTTCTGTTTTGACCTAAAGGTGGTTTCTCTAGGTCTGTGATCTTAGAGTTGGAATAGGGTAGAGACCCTGGGGTGGGGCCATGATGAGCTACTGGACCCTTAACGTTTCCTCCCCTTTAGGCCTTTAGATGGTGGTTGTATGTCAGGCGGCTGCTCTTTCACAACTGCGCATTTATGGGAATCTGGTACCACTTTGCCTCCTTCCTTGGATCCAGTGATTTTTCTACACCTACATCCCACCCTAAATTCACAGTGTTTGACCATCAGATAGTTACTACCCACAGTCACACCCCTATTCCATTCATCCAAAACTCCTTCTCTGGGGTTAACATAGAGTGGAAGGTAGGTGACCCATGAACATAGCCATTCATTTATATGGGACTGGACTCAACACAGCCCTCAGCAGCCTCCCTGATACTCCCCCCACCTACACACACAGAGCTGGAAATGCCATCCTTGCTGCTGCTCTAAAGTCTAGGAGAAACAGAGGTGGGGGAGGGTGATGCTGTACATTTTATTATGCCTAAGCTAAAAGGGGTTCATAGGGCATATCTCAATCCCAGCCTTCATCAGAGAGAGAAGGAACTCTTAAGAGCAGATGTTGGATATTCCCTACCAAGAGATCCAGGGGCAAGGTTTCTCCCGTTTCTGAACGCAGAGCCCATACTCTATTCCCCCCAAACTTCCATCCACTTGGCTCTGGCACTTCCTGGAGCCTGAATTGGAATGTCCGGCCCTATCGTGTAAACCTATCCATTACAGTTGCATAAAGTTCAAAGTAGCATAGAAGAAGCAGAAAGACTGGTTGAACCAGGTCCTTGGGTGTGGGCTTCATAGGTTTTTCCCATCTCATTGTTAGAGTAATTTTGGTTTGTGTAATGACAGTATCATAAGGTGCAATGAAGGGACATGAGACAAGGAGCAAGCTTGTGATGCTACTGTCCACCTCCCTCCATGCCCCTCCCTTCTAGAAAACAAAGTGCACAGCACAGACAGCAGCCATTACACTATGCTTTTATTAGAAAAAATATATGTATATATATATGTATTGGGGAACATTAAATATCTTGGATGTGCTAATGAGAAAATCATTTTCTCTACATGGACTGAATTTTTACTTGGAGACATGTTTTCCTACTAAAGGGAAGACTAAAGAAGGATTTTACTGTCGAGCAGGCAAGACACCTCCCCAAAGATGACAATGCCTTGGACAGTGTTGATGGCGGGCTGGGGCACCTGGAATCTTTGACCCATACTGGCAGGTACTAACTGGAAACAAACTCTTCTTGGGGGGCAAGGATGGGAGGCACCTTAGGCCCACCTGCTCATCGTCGAACCTTACACTTTTCAAACTATGTTGGTGTCTGACTTCCCTTTCCCTGATAGAACAACTCTGGCCCTTGGAGGTGGCTTTATGACCGCAGGCTGTAGAACCCATCATTCTCCCTTGCTCTGGGTAGGAGGTAAGCCTATGGTAGCCGAAACACCCACATACTGGGACTTGGAATTCCAGTTTGTGTTCATTTAACTTTGTGGCATGAAGTCCATGGTGAATTGCTCCTTTTTCTTCTGGGATCTGTCCAACAGCTGTCATGCGTGCCCGACCCTCAGCAGTCTCACTCTTCAATGTCGATCTGCTTTTGACTGATCCGTGACTCTGGGCAGTGGCTGATATGGGCTTTTTTTTTTGCAGAGCATCTCGACCATTGACTTTTTTCTTGGGGGAAATCCACTTTAAAAATAGCCTCATCCTTTTTCTGAAGAGGCTTTCTGGAGGGCTATGTTTCTTCTCTGGCATGAGCTGGAGACATCTGCTCCCAACAGAGTCTGTTATTCCCCTGACCTGGGCAGGGCGGCTCATACTTCCAGCTTGAGAGGTCCCTAATTCTTTAAACCTTTCTTCATGCTCTCCTGGTTTATGCCTCCTACAGTCCTCTCTTTTGTAAGTAGGGGCAATCATCTTGCTCTGGCTCTTGCATGAGTCTTGGAGTTTTGAAGTTTTGGGCTCCTGCTGCCCTAGGTGGCTCCTTTGGGCTTCCATAAGGCCACTTGGCTCCTGGGAAGCTAACCTGTCTCTGGTGGGGACTCTCTGGGGATGGCACTGAGGCACCTGAGAAGCCAAGTTGTCTGCAGCAAGGAACCTGTGTTTGGGAAAGTCCTGAAGCTGGTTGTCTGACTGTACCTTTACTTTGGAGTTAAACTCACTAGCAACCTCCATGTTAAGGCATGGCTCACCTGGATGTTGGAAAACAGACAGTCTAGGTAGTAGGAAACTTCTACTGGCCCCTGGCACCTCTAAACTCCTCATATGTATATTTGTGGTTTGGGATTTTGTCAACACTTTGGTTTCCAAGAAAACACTAGACTGTGGTTGAAGAGCAGGAGACTCCTTGGCCTCCACAGCCTCCCTGGCCTCTTCACCTCTCAAAGATTGGGATCCTAAGTTCACCTCCATCACTGTTACCCTATGGCAGGGGTCTCGTGAGGCCTGACCACCACTCTCCTCTCTTGGCTCATTTCTGACCACTGCTGAACTTGGACCTGGCTTTAGGCTGTCCCTCTTGACCCATTCCACAGTCTCACTCTTCCAGGTTCTGCCCACAAGGCTGAGTGTGAGGGACTGAGAAGGTGGCCTGCCCTCCTGTCCAGTCAGAGAAGCCTTTGAGGGCCCATGGTAGTCAGCAGATGGAATCGCTCCCAGGGCACTCTGGATTTCCTTACACACAGTGGAGGGGACAAGGAGAGGCCTCTTCAGGGTAGGAACTGACTCTTCTCTTATCACCTTCTCTCCTGAATGAGCCTGAGGAGGTTTCTCCAGGAACTCAGCACACTTGACTGTTGAGTGGGACCCAGATACACAGGTGGCTGAAGGGGAAGTGGCAAACTGTAGAATGGTGGAGGGTTGGAACTTTTTCGACTTAAAGAGATTTATGGGCTTGAGGACCTTGAGGGGTAGGGTCCACCTGTGCTTTACCCAAAACCTTATAATACGTGCTTCCAGCACCTCTCGAGTGTCTGGATCAAGGAAGGAAACCCTACAAGAGGTGTTCATGCAGGGTTCCCAACCCTTCAAGCAGTATCTTCCACAGGCTCCAGCAGGCACTGCTTTGCACGTCTCACCAGGAGGGTCTTGACATGAGACTTGATGAAATTTGCGCTTGCCAGGAAGCCTCCCCAGGCAGCTGTAGGAGAGCAGATGGGGCCAGGATGGCCGGACAGGACAGGGAGGGGTGGGCACCTGAAGCCCAAGAACCCTCCTCTGCCCCCACACTGACTTCATAATGCTCCTGCTCTGTTCACACTAGGGCTTTAGCCACGCCCTCCCATGGCTCCCCCTCCCAGGGCTGGGGTCACATTAGAGGCTCTGGGAGGAAGGACGACCCAGGAAAGAAGGGGAAAGATTCTTTACCTTTTCAGAAGTGAAACCAGGTTGTGCGTCCCCTCCAGTTCTTCCAGGCAATCTCTGCAAGCTGGAAATCAGGAGACTGGGTCATGGTGGTGAAGGCAGAGGCCTAAGAGTCTTTCAGGAGGCTGAGTGCAATGGCCCTTTAAGGGAAATCTTTGGAGGATTAGACTCTGGAGCCCAAGTATCAGTGTCCAAGGCCACATGTCCCTGACAGTGATGGTAAGTCTCACTTGAAAAGGGTTTGTCCTTTGCAAAGTGCTTCCACGTTCATTAGGCTCTGTTAATTAGGCTCAGGCTCTGTTTCCTGAGGAATAAGCTCTGCCACTGGCATCCTCAGAGACCGTGAAGCTGGGCCCTCAGGACTAGGAGAGATGGAAGCTAACTCTCGGGTCGCGCAGGGCTGAATGGCAAAGGCTTACCTTTCAAAGATCCACTTTTCTTCCTACTCCTGCTCCTCCCCTTCAGCTTTACTTGATGCTGAGAGATAAGAAAAAGTGAGGGGCGAACACCCAACTCTCACTGTCCTCTATCTAGGCAAGCTGTGTTCATGAACAACATGACTTTCTACATTTAACTAAAACTCTGTGGGGTTTTTTCCCCTTTTACTTATTTTTAAAGTGGATAACAATATTTTCAGTTTTTCTTCTTTGAAGAGTGCAAAGAAGGTTTGTTTTTTTTTTTTTTGGGGGGGGGCGGGTATTTGGGCCTCTCACTGTTGTGGCCTCTCCCGTTGCGGAGCACAGGCTCTGGACGCACAGGCCCAGCGGCCATGGCTCACAGGCCCTGCCACTCCGTGGCACGTGGGATCATCCCGGACTGGGGCACGAACCTGCGTCCCCTGCATTAGCAGGGGGACTCTCAACCACTGCACCACCAGGGAAGCCCAAGAAGGATTTTTTAAGTTTTAATCACCATAGATTTCTTCTGTCACTGTTCCTCTGATCAAGAAACACACACATTCTCAGACCTAAATGCCCACGTGAGCTTTGTCAGATAGGATTCTGCTTCCCAAGGCCAGACCTCTAGTCCAGCCTCTTCTCTCAGGCTCTCAGGGGCTCAGCCCCAACACAGAGGAAGGTCTCACTTGAGACACCCGCTGTGGGAAGGTGGCTGGTGAACCAGGGCTCAGGGGTCAGCCTTCCTGCAGAGATTGAACTCTTAGTAATCCAGTCCTTAACCATTAGTCACTGCATTTGGGACTTGCCCTGGAGCCCTCTACCATACCTGAACTCCTGGTCTAAGATCTTAGGCTAGAAATCCTCATACCCACTCTAACCCCTCTCTGGCCTGGCTTTTCCCTAGAAGGATGATGTTCTATACTTTTCTGAGAGTTCCCATCTCAGGAGTCTCTCTACGTGGTTTAGAAAAGTGGAAATAAGAATAAGAAAAAAAGAGAATCTCTGCTGGGATTAGGCCAAAGGTTTTTTACCTTCCTGATGTTTCTATGTTTCCTAGGTGGTGCTAAGAATAGATTACTCTGGAAGCAGTGGAGTAACATTAGGAAGAGCCCCAGTCCACACAGGAACCCAAGGATGATATCAATCACCCAGGAAGTTGGGCTGGAGCTCAGCCAGATAGCAACAATGTCTTTCAAAGAAAAGAGATTCTCCATCTTCTGAACTGCATTGCTGCCCTCAGGCAACAGAGCACTGGGAGTTCACTTGATGGCAGAACCCCAGGCCTGCATCACAGAGCTGTGGCCTTGTCACAAAGGGCTCCTGAGTGTGGGGGAGGGGCAATAAGAGAAATAGGCTGAATCACTGCCCCTCCTTCCCTTCCCATCCACACCCACAGACACCTGCACCCTCCTGGGGCTTCCAGATCCCTCCTTCCAACTACTCTCATCCTGTCAGAGAGACCTTAGCCAATTTTCTCTTCATTCCATCTGGAACCTGGTTCCTTCATCCATTAGAGACCTTTACTTGAGGCCCACCAACTTGATAACTCTTGAACATCTTAAGCTGACCCTGGAAGACTGGCTGTTTCACAGACATTTTTACTCAGGATTTCCTTTGTCCTCAGCTCCAACTTTCCCACATCATGTTTGTGTCTTGTGTAAACCCAGGGATAGAACTTGAATTTCTTTTACACTTATTTAGTTTTGTGAATTTTGAATAGTGTATGTTTTGCCTCATTTTCTATCAGAGGGAACTACACACAAAAATTAAAATAATTTATTTGTCAAAATTCATAAGTATGAAAGAATTATAAAGAGTTATGTAATAGGGAAGAACAAATCTGCCTCCACATGAGATCTTTTTTACTTTAATCTTTATGCTTTGTTGCCTGAGCTAACTCTGTCCATCCCTGTGATCCAGGCTGGCTCTGCACTTTTTGTAAAACAATGTTGCCTAGAGCCTGAAATATATAGGATAGACTATTTCTAAGGCTCTGACTTTTTTTTTTTTTTTTCTTTTTGCGGTATGCGGGCCTCTCACTGTTGTGGCCTCTCCCGTTGCAGAGCACAGGCTCCGGATGCGCAGGCCCAGCGGCCGTGGCTCACGGGCCCAGCTGCTCTGCGGCATATGGGATCCTCCCAGACCGGGGCATGAACCCGTATCCCCTGCATCGGCAGGCGGACTCTCAACCACTGCACCACCAGGGAGGCCCGAGGCTCTGACATTTAAGAGCCCTTTCATGGAGATAAAAAGTTGCAGAACAGAGAATAATAATTGTTTTCTTGGAGGTTTACAGGAACACATGACCTGACCAGGATCTGACCCATCTGGCCAGCCTCTAGAACAAAGGATCCAACACCAAGATATTTGCAACAATTAGTCATGCCCCTCCCTCACCTTGCCTTTAAAAAGGCTTTGCTGAAAGCCTTCAGGGAGTTTGGGGTTTTTCCTGGGCATGAGCCACATGTCTTCTTGCATGGCACTGTGTAAACCTTTCTCTGCTTCAAACTCTGATGTTTCAGTATTTAGCCTCACTGTGCATCAGGCACACAGACTTGCATCTGGTAACAGTTAAACCTTCAAATGATGTTTTTGTAAGTTTGTAGTGTTTATAATTCTGGAGTTAGTAAATCTTTAAACTGCACAAAAACTTTTGGGACACACTGCAAACACGCGCACACACACGTACTCATGTTCCTTAACCAATCTAGTACTTTCAAATCCAATAATCCATAATTTTCTACTTAAAAAAATCTTTCATATGTTGTCTCAACCCAACTTCTTAGTTTGCAATGATAAGACAGTCCCCACTCTCCAGATAAATTTTGAAATATGTGGTCTTAATCCATTAGGGCTGCTATAACAATATACCATAGACTGGGTAGATTAAAAACAACAGACATTTATTATCACAGTTCTGGAGGCTGGGAAGCCCAAGATCAAGTCACCAGTATGGCCACCTTGTAGTGAGAGCTCTCTTCCTGGTTCACAGCTGGAGCCTTCTCTCTGTATCCTCATATGATGGGAGGAGGCTAGAGATATCTCTGGAGTCTCTTTTATAAGGCACTAATCCCATTCATGAAAGCTCGTAAGCACTTTTGCACGGCCCCACCTCCTATCTTTAAGAGGTAGGATTTCAACATGTAAATTTTGAGAGAACATTAACATTCAGACATGTGCACTCATTCTATACCCGGAAGCTAGGAATGGGTTAGGGTGAGCCAAGGTCCTGACCCTAAAGGGCTGTAGGGTGAAGAGTAGGACTAGGGGTCAAACCCTTGGGGCTGAGCCAGGTCTTGAGCAGCCTCTTCAGATATTCCTAGTGTGTTATGGATGTATTCTCTTTTCTGAGTGTGCCTTGCCTTTCCTGCCCCATCCTCCCAGGCCCCTGAAGCTTCAAGTCCAGCCTGAACCATATAGAAAGGGAGCTTTGAGCCTTACACAAAATTCCCTTATGACATCCCTTAGCAGTAACACAAGATTCACTGAAGGATTCACATGGTAAATATGTCTTAATGCCCCATGAGGGCTTTAAAATAATGTGTATTCTCTGCTTGTTGGTCATAATTTTATACAGTTTTAGTGGGAACGTGGGCATGTGAGTTTATTTGGCTATATTGCCATGAATGTGCACTTTCACAAACATATCTCCTACATTTACTATTTTTCCTAGTCTTTTCCTCCCATATGATATTCTCGCCTTAATTCAACCTTTTATCAAAATTTAGACTTAGGTCTGTCACCATGTGGACATGCTTTGTAACAAAATAGCTTCAACCGAGGAGGTCAGTGGAAGGCCTGGACCAGCTATCTTGGTTCCATGATAGTAAGCAAAGGATCGCAAACTACCATGTTAAGCTTAAGCACAAAGCAAAGTTGATTTAAGCATAGGTACACTCTCAGAGAGGGAGAGAGAGAAGGACAGAGAAAGAGCAGGCTGTTTCTGAGAACAGGCTATTTCAGCGAAGTGAAGCAAGCCCAAAGCAAAGTATATCGAAGCAAAGGTACACTCTCGGGATGGTGGGTAGGATGCGTGTACTGTTTCTGCAAATTGAAAGCAGCATTCCTATAAAGGCTTACGAGCGCTTTTTTTTTTTTTTAAAGAAGATGTTGGGGGTAGGAGTTTTTATTAATTAATTTATTTATTTTTGCTGTGTTGCGTCTTCATTTCTGTGTGAGGGCTTTCTCTAGTTGTGGCAGGCGGGGGTCACACTTCATCGCGGTGCGCGGGCCTCTCACTATCGCGGCGTCTTGTTGCGGAGCACAGGCTCCAGACACGCAGGCTCAGTAGTCGTGGCTCACGGGCCTAGTTGCTCCGCGGAATGTGGGATCCTCCCAGACCAGGGCTCGAACCCGTGTCCCCTGCATTAGCAGGCAGATTCTCAACCACTGCGCCACCAGGGAAGCCCCTTACGAGCGCTTTTAAGGAGCATTTGGCAGAGAGGCGGGGGTGGGTGACAAGGATCATTATTTGATTGACAGTCCTGAGGTATGTATCAAGTTTTCTGCTGCGCATGCTCTCATCCTTGAATCCCCAAGAAATGCCTACTGGGTGGGGGGAGGGGCAAAACCACATGTAATTTATTGTAATTATGGTATAATGAGTTTGGATTTACTATAGGTTATACGCCTGTCTGGCCTGGGCATGCACAGCCTGGAGAAGTCCCCTTGTGTTACTGTGCCTCTCTTTATCAGGATAAGCTGCCCACCACCAGACCATAGTTTCTCCCGTTCTGGGTGGAGTCAAGGGAGAGTCCCCAGATGGCTGCGTGTGACTCAACTTCTTCTTCTTGTCTTTCTCACCACTGTCACCTCCTTGCTGCTAATGTCTGACTAACTACCTAACAGGTCTTCTTTGCATTCATATTTGCTCTCTAAATTTTCTCTATTACTTTATTTTCAATATGTTTTGTTTGATGGGTTTTTTTTTTTGAAATTTAAAAATCTTATGATAACATTTACCTTGATTTTTTTAATTATTGTTCTACTGTTATTGATTTCTGCCATCTTATTTTATGCTTTATTTTCTACATTTTCTTTATTATTTCTTTTTTTTCCCTTCTTTGGCATCTTCCATTTTACAGGTCAAGGGTACTTATGTTTGTTTGACATTTGGGAATTTTTAATATTGTAATGGTTTTATACCTAGTATTATGTTAATTTTCTCCTCAATTTCTTACCCGTGGATGAAAAATGTTCCCTGCCATATCAGTAGACAAAGGATGTTGCAGTCATCAAGTCAGATGTCAAAGCAGGAACCCTCAACTGTGCACCTTGAGGGGATTCGGGATGGAGAAAAACAGGGTACTGATTCTAGAGTTAAGGTGCACATCAAAGGAATGATTTCACGGAGCCCAGATTCTTTCATCTTCTCATACATAGAAAAGTGCTAAAGTCCTTAACTTGAGATATCTAGTTTTCTTTAATTAATAGTAACCTTTTGATGTTCTGACTACCTGGTTTTGGTTGACTCCTCCCTTAGGTCTTCTGAGCAGTTCCTCAGAGTGATCTGACAGGCTGTGTTCTGGGCTTAAGTCCTCAGAAAATCTGCCAAATAAAACATAATTCTCCTTTTGGGTTGTGCATAGTTTTCAGTCAGCAGTCTTGGCAACCAATGAAGGGGCCCAGAGCAGACTTTTCTTCTTTGCCTGAACTCTATGAGGATCCAGAGTCCTGGCACCAGCAGAGGCTTCTTGGGCCTGTCCGCTTTCTCAGAGAGTCCAGACGAATTTGGGTGAGTATCTCCTGGTTCTTGGATCTCCAGTTTTGGTTGATGATCCTAAGTTGTATGCAGTGGTGTTCAACTCTTCTCTTGAGTAGTAGGTTATCCTTGAAACTTGGTTTCAAGAAGAAGTACTTGGGTCATCCTCAGTGAAAGACACTGGGAAGATTTTTACTCAGTTTAAACACTGAGGGCTTATCCTCAGTAGAAAAACACTGGGAAGACTTTTGCTCAAGTGGGTTAGCCTCACTTAAAAGACACTGGGAAGATCTTGCTCAGTGTAGACACTGAGCTTTATCCTCAGCTGAAAGACTGGGGAGACTTTGCTCAGGTGAAAGACACTGAGTAAAAGTTGGACTGGGTAATTAGGTGGAAGACTAACCTGTCTTCCTTGAATTGGCTACTTTAATAGAGTTTGTCAAAATAAAAGTGATCTTCACAAATTGAACTCAGAATGGGGAACTTAGCTTTCGATACAAAAGAAAAAGGAACAACAGATTTCCAGCCTCCAACGGATATCCTGGCCAGGTTTATGTCCATACATAATTTACATTTACAAGTGCTTACTTACGTGGGACTTAAAGAAAATCTTGCCCTAAAAATGACTAAGATAGGACTCTTTTATTGCATATGCAGTTAAGTTAGAAAAAGCTGGCTCGATAAAAACATCTTTTCAGAATTCTGACTTCAAAAAAACAAAAGGCTTTCTAGGGGAAACTTGCATTTCTCTTCCCGTGTCTTTGAAATGTAAGTGTTCTGATATTCTTCTGTGTGTGTGTGTGTGTGTGTTTTGAGAACTTGGTCACTACCATCCAAAAGTACTTATATGGTGTACATTTGGCAGCCAGTCAAATAGACTGGGATTCTGAGCAGTCTTTTGTCTGACTGTACAACTCTCAGGGGCTTTTTGCCATCTTAACCTTCATTGTGTCAGCCTGTACAACAAAGACCATTACTTTCTTAAACTACTTTTGGGAGTAAACTTTCTGGATCTTATTTAGACAGCATCCTTTACACTCTTTTGTGGGGAAGCCTCTTGCGTCTTATTGGTTTGAGTCACTATTAAGGTATACCTCATTTATGGCCAGATGATGGATCCTTCAAATTGGAGAAACTTCTAAATTGGTAAATTTTTAGAGAGCTCTCATTATAAACAGCTGTTTCATTGGCTCCTATGGGGGGGCGGAAATGCTGGAAATTAGTCATATAATGGTTAACCTAAAAACTCCTTTAGTTTCAAACAAACCCAAAAAATTGGTTTGGGAAACCTTATTTGTGGTCTCTGCTTCCCCTAAATGGGTCTTACAGATGCTAATAAAAACATTAGAATAATTATTGTTAATTAGGTTAAGTAACAGGGAAAAAAACTGAAGGAAAAGCCTAAAAACTTTTTCCCAACAAGGTGGAAATTTTAAAGGGACTTCTCCTAAATGAATAAGAAATCTTTAGATGGTTATTTTAAAGTGGGATAAATAAAACAGACATTAATGAGATAAATCAAAGATTGGATACAATACTGCCTAAGATTGGATGGGCCAAAGGGATCTCCTACTTGTCATCAACATTAAAGGGCCAGACCCAAACAAGTCTGCCCTATTTACCCCAGTTTAAAATACGTATATTTTATTACATGTAAATTTTATACACGTAAAATTACACTGAGATACCTGACCAACAATTACTTGGGGCAAAAGTTAGACCAATTAATCAAGTTAAAAGATTGACAAAAGTGCCTGAGTCCCTTGGTTCAACCACTCTCTGGGGACCCCAGAGTCTTTTTAAAATTGGTATGTTTAAATGGGCATTGTGTAAGATAATTACCTCTCTTTTGCCTAATTATATTGTGTGGGATAGACATGTTTCACTGGGGAATTCTTCCCCTGCCTGATATTATAAGATGGCATATGAAGGAAATATTAATTAAACATACTAAAGGAAACCAGTGGGATTAGCTGAGCCTATACAATATAAAGTAAAAACTGACAGCTCATATTTAAGGGATAATAAAAATAAATAATGGAGACTTTACTCTGGGTCTAACCTGTGCACTCAGAAAGAGGGTCTTTGTTGAATGCCTTATGCAAGTTTAGAAGGTATGATCAATTAAACCATAAAGTTCTAGACTATAGAATTCTGAAATTTCAGTCTAGTTGGAAATCTTCTCACTGATACAGAAAAGCAAGTTAAAGAAAACGTAGTTGGGCAAATCAATCTTTTAATATTATTTAGGTGACAGGCCAGTTCTTTGGGGAATTAAAAGCAACTGTCTTTGTCTTGCAAATCGGTACAAATCAGAAATGTAAATACAGACCACAATGACCTGAGACTGAGCCTAATTAGCTAAATTAGGTAGAACCTGAAACCAAGGTTAAAAAAGGGGAAAAGTGGCCTTTTAAAACTCAAACTGCTGATTAGTCAGTCAAGAAGACGGAGGAGTAGGAAGATGTGGAGTTCATATCTCCCCACAAATGCATCAAGAATACATCTACAAATGGAACAATTCTCCCAGAGCACCTGATAAACACTAGCAGAGGACCTCAGGCACCTGAAAGGACAAGAACGATCCCCACGTAAGCAGGTAGGACGAAAGAAAGAAGAAGGGAAAAGGAAGAGCAGATGAAGTGGGACGTGACCTGTGACCCTGGGCGGGGGAGCGGAGCTGAAGGTGAGAAGAGGTTCCCGCATCTGGGGAAGCAGTGGGGAGAGAAGCTGGGGCAGAAGGAGAAATTTGGTGGCTCAGAGAACAGTGCAGCAACCAGTCTGTGGCAGGCAGGAGAGAGTGAGGCCTACACAAGTGGTCTGGCCACAGCTCTGCATGCCCCAGCCACTGGGGACCACTGGTGCACACGGGGGCTGAGTGTTGGAATGTGGGGTTTGAAGAGCAGACCCAGGAAGGGGAATGATGTTGGCTGTGAGGGGACAGCTCAAGGGGATAGGAGTGAGGAGCTCCACAACAAGGAATGCTCCTGGAGGAAGCCCAGACCAGCAGAGAAGCAAAGTGCCACTGCTGAGTGATGCACAAAGGGCGGGGCCCCCATTGCAGCCTCTCTCCTCACGCACTGACCCCTGCCTCCACAGGCACTAGGAAGGGCTCCTGCCAGAGTGGCTCTCGGGCCCCAAGCCATCATCACCTCAGCACTCTCCTGCTTGGGTGGCCCATTTGCCCAGCTTGCCACCTTGACTCCCTCCTGCCTGACAGGCTCGTACATCCCATAACCACCGAGCACCCTCTCACCTGGGCAGCCTGCCTGCCCTGATTGCCGCTTCTACATCCTCCTGCCTGACAAGCTCATGTGCTCCAGCAGCCTTGGGAGCAGACGCCAGTGGGTGGCCCACATGCAGAGATGGGGCTGAAACCACAGCTGAGTTCCAGGGGACATGCAACTAAGGAAGAAGAGCTGAAATCTCTCCTCATGGCTGTGCAAATCATGGCATTACACTTCCTCTGATGGCTTCCTAAATTCAGCACCTGGGAACATCCCAATGGACAAGTGCTCCTGCAGCTGAGACAGGTCTGGCTTTAGCAGCTGTGGGTTTTGTGGGCACATACATGCTGGGGATTGGCCAGGCCAGTGTCTGAGCTGCCTCCGTATCTCACATAGTGTGTCCAGGTACATAATTACCGCAGTCCTTGGACCTGACCTCAGTGGATCTGGGCCAGTGGCCTGGTGAAAATGATGCCTGAGTCACCAGGGCCAGTTGCCGCCATAACCATGGTTAAGGTGGGACTGAGAGCAGTACCAACAGCAGTGTACTTTGTAAGCCCACACAATGGGCGGGAAGGAGACAAAACAGAGCACACCCACAGGTGGACACCTCCAGAGGAGGAATACTCAACGGCTTCTATCCCAGTGGGAGTGCGCCAGTCCTCCCGACCTCACACCGCAGATCAGAAACACAGCTAAGAAACAGACCTGAGGGCCTCTGCTCCAACGACTAGGGATCAGAACCCAACCCTGACAAGGCAGTGACAGCCACAGAGGAAAGGGAACTTTCTGCTGAATAAAAATCAAAATTAAGAAAATCAACAGGAAAGATCAAACTTGGAAAATGTTTGCAATATCAATATCTGGCAAAGAACTTAGATACAGATGAAAGAATTTTTACACTTCAAAAATAAAAAGACAATCCAATGGGAGAAAATGGCAAAAATATATTTATGGATATGTTATATATATAAATATAAAGTATATGTATCCATGAATATATGCCTATTGGCTATTTGCATGTCTTCCTTTTATTTTTAAGTGCCTAATTACATTTTATATATATATATATATATATACACACTATTACATATAAAATAGATAACTAATAAGAACCTACTGTATAGCACAGGGAACTGTATTCAGTACTCTGTAATGACCTATATGGGAATAGAAACTAAAAAAGAGTGGATATATGTATATGTATAACAGACTCACTTTGCTGTACAGCAGAAACTAACACAACATTGTAAATCAACTATACTCCAAAAAAATTAATTAAAATATTTACGTATATTGTATACAACATATATATTAAGTATATATAATTTATATATATTTAGAGCTTGCTCCATCAAAGACGTACAAATTATAATTATGATGAGATACCACTACATACCACTATAATGTCTAAAATTTAAAAAACTGTTAATATCAAGTTTTGGTGTGGACCTAGAGAAACATGAATACATTGTTAATGGGCTTGCAGCATGAAAGCTTTAAAGTTAAATATACATTTGCATATGACCAAGCAATTACCTAATAGTTCATACTTATCCAAGAGATATGAAGTCTTAGGTCACACAAATTTGTTCACAAAAATGTTTAACACCATTATTCATAATAGGTAAAACTGGATATGAGCAAAATATCCAAGATTTTTTTTTAAACATCTTTATTGGAGTATAATTGCTTTACAGTGGTGGGTTAGTTTCTGCTTTATAACAAAGTGAATCAGTTATACATATACATATGTTCCCATATCTCATCCCTCTTGCGTCTCCCTCCCTCCCACCCTCCCTATCCCACCCCTCTAGGTGGTCACAAAGCACCGAGCTGATTTTCCTGTGCTATGCGGCTGCTTCCCACTAGCTATCTATTTAACGTTTGGTAGTGTATATATGTCCATGTCACTCTCTCACTTTGTCACAGCTTACCCTTCCCTCTCCCCATATCCTCAAGTCCATTCTCTAGTAGGTCTGTGTCTTTATTCCCGTGTTACCCCTAGGTTGTTCATGACCTTTTTTTCCCTTAGATTCCATATATATGTGTTAGCATACGGTATTTGTTTTTCTCTTTCTGACTTACTTCACTCTGTATGACAGACTCTAGGTCCATCCACCTCATTACAAATACATCAATTTTGTTTCTTTTTATGGCTGAGTAATATTGCATTGTATATATGTGCCACATCTTCTTTATCCGTTCATCCGATGATGGACACTTAGGTTGCTTCCATGTCCTGGCTGTTGTAAATAGAGCTGCAGTGAACATTTTGGTACATGACTCTTTTTGAATTATGGTTTTCTCAGGGTATAGGCCCAGTACTGGGATTGCGGGGTCGTATGGTAGTTCTATTTTTAGTTTTTCAAGGAACCTCCATACAGTTCTCCATGGTGGCTGTATCAATTTACATCCCCTCCAACAGTGCAATAGGGTTCCCTTTTCTCCACCCCCTCTCCTCCAGCATTTATATGATACTGGCACTAAAACAGAAATATAGATCAATGGAACAGGATAGAAAGCCCAGAGATAACCCCACACACATATGGTCACCTTATCTTTGATAAAGGAGGCAAGAATATACAGTGGAGAAAAGACAGCCTCTTCAATAAGTGGTGCTGGGAAAACTGGACAGGTACATGTAAAAGTATGAAATTAGAACACTCCCTGACACCATACACAAAAATAAACTCAAAATGGATTAAAGTCCTAAATGTAAAGCCAGACACTATCAAACTCCTAGAGGAAAACCTATGCAGAACACTCTATGACATAAATCACAGCAAGATCCTTTTGGACCCACCTCCTAGAGAAATAAAAACAAAAATAAACAAATGGGACCTAATGAAACTTCAAAGCTTTTGCACAGCAAAGGAAACCATAAACAAGACGAAAAGACAACCCTCATAATGGGAGAAAATATTTGCAAATGAAGCAACTGACAAAGGATTTATCTCCCAAATTTAGAAGCAGCTCATGCAGCTCCATATCAAAGAAACAAACAACCCAATCTAAAAATGGGCAAAAGACCTAAATAGACATTTCTCCAAAGAAGATATACAGATTGCCAGCAAACACATGAAAGGATGCTCAACATCACTAATCATTAGAGAAATGCAAATCAAAACTACGTTGAGGTATCACCTCACACCAGTCAGAATGGCCATCATCAGAAAATCTCCAACAAGATTTATATGGGTGAACCAGTTGTGGTATATCCATACAATGTCATATCATACAGCAGTAGAAGGATAGAATTATGAGGAATGCAACAAGGATGAATCTCAGAAACACTATGCTGAGAAAAAAGCTAGACACACAAGAGTATGTACTTTATGTTTCTGTTTATATGACTTTCTAGAAAAGGAAAAATGAATCTATGGCGACAGAAAACATATCAGCAGTTGCCTGTATCAAATATGGAGTAGAGAGTGACTGCAAAGAGGAAAGGGAAAACTGCAAAGGGGGGTAATAGGAAAATTGTCTACCTTGATGGAAACAGAGTTACAAAATATTTACATTTGTCAAAATTCATTAAAGTGGACATTCAAGTTAGTATATTTTTTATATTATACCACAATATATTTCTTTTAATAAAATAATTATGAAGAGTAGGTAAGTGGGCAAAGGACCTGAACGCCAGCTTTAGCTATGTTAGAGCTGTAAAATCAAAAAAAGATCAAGTTGCCCCTAATTTAAAAACCAAGAAAATGCATAGAAGTTGAGGAATAGAGATTTTAACTTATTTTAAGAGTGAGTTTTCTAACAATTAGAGCTTCCTAAAAATGAAATAAACTTATTTTGAGTTGGCAATTTCTTTCTCAGTGAGGATATTCAAGTACAAGATGACAATCATTTTTCAGTTATGTTGTAGAGGTGCCTTAGAGATTGAAATTTGCATTAACCAATATTTAAGATGATTCAATAACATCAGAAAATATGCTATATTTATATATGCTCTTTTATGGTAGAGTTCTGTCTATAATGTTTTCTAAAATATCCTTTGAATTAATATTTCAATAGTAGTCTCCAGTGCTGCAAATGTAGGCCAGAAAGTTAGATCTGTGCACAGTCTATTTTTTAAGAAGCTTGTAATCTGGAAGAGAAGATAGACAAAAATGTTGTAGCAAAATGCAGTAAGTTTCATAATAGAGATATCCTCATGCTCTTATATGACATGGAAGCAGTGTCACATTCTTAATATGTCATCTTTTTCTGAAATACTTCAGTATGAATTTCTAACAATGATAATAATTAATTAAGGCATGAATTATTTACAGAGAGATACTAGTTATTCCTAAAATATTTGGAGATTGTTTTAACATGAAGGTATTTCTTAGAATACCTCCAGTAAAGTTCCAAAACGTGTCTTTCAAAGCCTAAATGTGTTTGTACAATCCTGAAAACCTCAAGGAAAAATGTGAATGTTGCTGATTATCCACCATTTAATGTTTTCTAGGCTTTGGCATTTTTCTGTAAGTATAAATAGTTGACTATGAACTATGCAAAGAGTTGTTTTACCTGAATTTCTTTGAGATCCATCAGATGTGGCCATTAAAATGAGTCAATCTCCTCCATTACAACTACTCACTGTGCAGGCTTCTAGTCAAGCATTGGTGGAGATAGCGCAGCTCAATTTAAATGTAAAATTCAAGGTAATGTAACTAAACAAGTTAGTCCTATCCTTTTCCCCTTACTTTCCCTTAGAGAGTTTTTGAAGTTAGGGATTTGTAAAATGAAAATATTAAACCAAATGTAATAGCAAAATGTCATTGATATCATTAGTGAAACCAAGCCCAGTTTCCATTTACCCCAAAGTATAAATTGCCTATCTGAGAAGCAGTTCAAATTTAAGTCATGTCAGATTGGTGGTCTTTCTGAGTTTCAGTTTGGAACTCTTATTTGAAGTCATTGTTTCATTCAAGAGCATCTCAATATCAATAGCAGGTTTTCTACTTCAGCAAAAGCCTTGATGTACATCAGTGCCATTGGGTCCAGAGGATAGCCTCTTTGTACGTTTTTTCTCCCAGTCTCACTGCAATGTTAAAGTCACTGATAACACAGAGCACATTTCTAATCCTAACTATATGCCCTAATTTTGGCAGAAATCCACTCCTCCACTTTTATGCAATGTATTAACAACCAGAAATTTAATTGTATTTGTTGAGACTGTAATATCAACGTGAAGCATTCCTTTTTTGAAGCTCAAATTCTTAACACTTGCTTTCCCCTTTGCAAGAAATACTTACTCCTTTACTCCCTTGTCCCCTTAGGCTACCTATGTCATACTTCAGTTAAGAAGACATTTCACAAGGGATGCCTTTCCTCATCCTTCCAGGTGAGAAAGGCTCCCTGTCCCATGGCTCATAGTACCCTGTCTATATTTACTACAATTAGTAATTATTCTTTAGACTGCAGGCTCTAAGAAATATGGACAATGCTTGCTTTTCCACACCTTGTATTACCAGCACCTAATGCAGTGCCTGGGACATAGTAGAAGTTCTATAAATATGTAATGATTGCTGAATGAATGAATGAATGAATGTGTTAGTAACAAGATAAATGTATAAATCGTATTTGTAAAGCACAATACAAAGTAATTTCATTAATATTCACCCACTTATTTGTACCTTTATACCCTTCTCTTCATTTATATATCTTAGAATTACTTTTAATTTTATCAGCAGGGATACAGGATTTAATGATGAAATTTTGATGACATGTATTAGAAATATTTGTGAGTGAGTAAGCACTATGCCATGGTGAGAGAGAGAAAAAAAATAAAAGCTATTGCTATATTCTTGACTCAAATCATACTCAATATTATTTGTTACATATTATATTACACACACAAATGCATTCTCACTGGCATGGTATCACCTACATTATTATAATTTCCATTTCCTTCCCAATCCCTTTAAAGCCCATATCTGACCCTTAGACTTATTAAATTGCATTGTTTTAAACCACTTCTCCAATTTGTCAAGGTCATATTACGGTCATGTTGAAGTTTGATCTTGACAAAGTATTAATCAGTCTTATCAACTAAAGAGAACTGTAAATGACTAAATCCACATGCTTTTCTATCATCCTAGACTTGATGAAAATATTAAATAGCCTCTGGCCCAGGATTGACCTCTACATATAAAACTTCTGTCCACTTTGGTTGAGGAGGAACTATAAATGAGTTTCATTGTTCTACCTACTTTGTTTCCAATAAATAGGTCTCTGGTGCTGATCTATTTTTATAAATTTGTGAATGAATTCAATTAGTAACATTTTTATAATATTAATATTTAATGTCTGATTTCAAGTCGTGGATGAAAAAATGCTAACATCAATGAAAACTACTACTTGCCCAAATAGATTAATAATAGTAAGAACAGTTAAAGTAGATTTTAAATCTACTGTCATGTTTATTTACTTTCCTGAATTGTTCCCACTGTGCCACTTCCTTACTTTCTGAATATGACAGGTTCATGCATGACGTCCTCCTCTAGATGCTGTGCCATTAAGAAATCTCACTGATTATAATAGGTGATCATCTATGATGGATAATAAATATGCTTGTACATTTTCAATCACAAATCCATGTCTTGCACACTGAAATGATTTTACTTGTTGCTTGATCACGGGGACTTCTTCCTCTGAATAAATAAGACTTGACTTTGCCTCTTTATGCAGTCATCTGCTCACAGTTCTGCCTCTCTCCAGTAGACTGTGTCTCCTTAAAGACAAATGACTATTCATTCATCTTTGATCCCCTTTGCTTAGCATGCATAGTAAGTGTTCAACAAATGTTTGTTTAATAAGTTAAACACCAATATGCCGTGAAGTAGGAAAATCTGGAGATGTGAGTAGTCAAGATGGGGGGTGTGATTAAAGGACCCCTCTGAATTCTAAGAACAACATACTTAGGAGGGAATGCATGAATAATCAACAGGGCTGACTACTTGACAACTAGTATGTATTCAACTTTCAAATTCTATATTATAAGCATCCCTGAGTGTAAGTTGAAATGGATAGACAGGAATTTTTGTTTTATTTTTTCTAATGAGGAAGCAGTGTAGGTCTCTATTCTCATGGCCTCTGTTGCTTCCTATGAATATTTCTCCAATATCTTGACATAATCATTTTCAGGAAGCCAAGAGAGTCCAAAAGAAAATGACAAACAACAGAAATTGCTTTCATTTTCTAGTGTTTGGAAAAACATAAAAATAGGTTTAAGTTTTTCAAACATACTTAGATTTCATGAGATTTTACTTGGTTTATAATCAATATGATAAGATGCATATATATGTATATAGAATCATCATTCATTTTAAATTGGAAATAATGTGTATCCCCAGTTTGCTGATTTGCAAACTGTCAACAGTAAGAACCAAGCTTATGTCCTCCTAAGTCTTTTGTAGCCCCATTTTAACACATTTTCTGAAAGTTATTTCACTTCAACCACTCTAGATACTTTCTAAAAAAACAAGAGATGACTTTTTAAAATTTTCCTTTCAAAATGAAAATATTAAAATATGCTACAAATTGGTGCAATAATGGAAGCTACAACTTACCACGTAAGTTTGTTTGTAATTGAGCAAAATATGTTCCAATAATTTTTGCATTGTATTTGCCTTTCTCTCTGTAATTACTAACCCTTTTTCTTTCACTATGGAATGTGAATTTTGATTTCTCATCTTCAAATTTGCCTTTAAATACATTTCTACCCTTATTTTTCTTCCATCTGGAAGCTAAGTTTTCAAGAGAAAATTTGTTGCCACAAATATTGAATGACTTCGTATTAGGAATAATTCTAATGCAACTACTTTGTATTTGGAAATGTGCCACTGTGTTTAGGAAGGCTAAACACATACTTTTGGGTAAGTTCAAAAAAGATTACTCCAATGATTCAACCAAATATATTTCAAGCATATTGATAAGAAATTTCAAACTAATTGTGTGTGATAGCCATCAATTAAAGACGTAAAATGAATGCCTGCTATTTTAAAACATAGTTAAGCCAAGGAAAAGCTGTGCATAACTAGCATGTTCTGTAAAGATAATTGGCTCACTAACTAAATTCTAACAGCCCATTCACATTTCTAGATTTTAATTGAAGAATGGATGGAAATAGTAAGGTGAGCTCATTGCCCAATACACATAAGCATGTGACAATTTTAATTTCTGCAGAGATGCCCATATTGTATGAAATCTTATTAATATTGTGATGGAATACAGTGAATCATGCTGTGAAAGAAGCACATATTTGTTGTACATGTGTTCACACACACACACACAAACACACAGATACACACACATTTCTTTTCTCTCCTCTCTATTCTCATTTCAGTCCCATTTTTCCTCTTCTTAGATAACTGGTATCATGAATTGAATATAAATACTTTGAATCCATGCTTGAACTTTTTACTATATGCAAATGAATCCATGAAAAACACATGATTGCTTTGAGTTTTAAAAATTTATATACATGTCATCATGCCAAATATGTAATCTTAAAAATCATTTATCATGTATATAATTAATTACTTCGAGTGAAGTATTGCATTGCATCTTAAAAATAGTTTATATATGTCTTTTGTAAGCAGCATAAACTGGAATTTTTAAATTTATTTTTTTCACTTCCGTGTAAGATGGCGGAAGAGTAAGACGCGGAGATCACCTTCCTCCCCACGGATACACCAGAAATACTGCTACACGTGGAACAACTCCTACAGAACACCTACTGAACGCTGGCAGAAGACCCCAGACCTCCCAAAAGGCAAGAACCTCCCCACATACCTGGGTAGGGCAAAGCGGAGAGATCCCCACACAGAGGATCGGTGCCGAGCGGCACTCACCAGCCCGAGAGGCTTGTCTGCTCACCCGCCGGGGCGCGCAGCGCTGGAAGCTGAGGCTCGGGCTTCGGTCAGAGCGCAGGGAGAGGACTGGGGCTGGCGGCGAGAACTCAGCCTGAAGGGGGCTAATGTGCCACAGCTAGCCGGGAGGGTGTCCGTGAAAACTCTGGAGCTGCCGAAGAGGCAAGAGACTTTTTCTTCCCTCTTGGTTTCCTGGTGCGCGAGGAGAGGGGATTAAGAGCGCTGCTTAAAGGGGCTCCACAGACGGGCGCGAGTCGCGACTGAAAGCGCGGAGCCCAGTGACGGGCGTGGGACGCTGTGGCTGCTGCTGCCGCCGCCAAGAAGCCTGTGTGCGAGTGCAGGTCACTGCCCACACCGCCCTTCCGGGAGCCTGTGCAGCCCGCCACTGCCGGGGTCCCGGGATCCAGGGGCGGCTTCCCTGGGAGAACGCACGGCGCGCCTCGGGCTGGTGCAACGTCACGCCGACCTCTGCCGCTGCAGGCTCGCCCCGCACTCCGTGCCCCTCCCTCCCTCCCGGCCTGAGTGAGCCAGAGTCCCCGAAGAGGCTGCTCCTTTAACCCTGTCCTATCTGAGCGAAGAGCAGACGCCCTCCGGCTACCTACACGCAGAGGCGGGGCCAAATCCAAAGCTGAGACCCAGGAGCTGTGAGAACAAAGAAGAGAAAGGGAAACCTCTCCCAGCAGCCTCAGAAGCAGCGGATTAAAGCTCCACAATCAACTTGATGTATCCTGCATCTGTGGAATACATGAATAGACAACACATCATCCCAAATTGAGGAGCCCGGAGTCAGTGCTGTGCCTCTGAGGTGGGAGAGCCAACTTCAGGACACTGGTCCACAAGAGACCTCCCAGCTCCACATAATATCAAACGGCGAAAATCTTCCAGAGATCTCCATCTCAACACCAGCACCCAGCTTCACTCAACGACCAGCAGGCTACAGTGCTGGACACCCTGAGCCAAACAACTAGCAAGACAGGAACACAACGCCACCCATTAGCAGAGAGGTGGCCTAAAATCATAAAAAGTCCACAGACACCCCAAAACACACCACCAGACGTGGACCTGCCCACCAGAAAGACAAGATCCAGCCTCATCCACCAGAACACAGGCACTAGTCCCCTCCACCAGGAAGCCTACACAACCCACTAAACCAACCTTAGCCACTGGGGACAGACACCAAAAATAACAGGAACTACGAACCTGCAGCCTGCAAAAAGGAGACCCCAAACACAGTAACATAAGCAAAATGAGAAGACAGAAAAAAGGACAGCAGGAGAAGGAGCAAGATAAAAACCCACCAGACCTAACAAATGAAGAGGTAATAGGCACTCTACCTGAAAAAGAATTCAGAATAATGATGGTAAAGATGATCCAAGATTCTATTTCCCAGATCCAAAATCTTGGAAATAGAATAGACAAAATGCAAGAAACAGTTAACAAGGACCTAGAAGAACTAAAGATGAATCAAGCATCGATTAAAAACACAATAAATGAAATAAAAAATACTCTAGATGGGATCAATAGCAGAATAACTGAGGCAGAGGAACGGATAAGTGAGGTGGAAGATAAAATAGTGGAAATAACTGCTGCAGAGCAAAATAAAGAAAAAAGAATGAAAAGAACAGAGGACAGTCTCAGAGACCTCTGGGACAACATTAAACGCACCAACATTCGAATTATAGGGGTTCCAGAAGAAGAAGAGAAAAAGAAAGGGACTGAGAAAATATTTGAAGAGATTATAGTTGAAAACTTCCCTAATATGGGAAAGGAAATAGTTAATCAAGTCCAGGAGGCACAGAGAGTCCCATACAGAATAAATCCAAGGAGAAATACGCCAAGACACATATTAATCAAACTGTCAAAAATTAAACACAAAGAAATCATATTAAAAGCAGCAAGGCAAAAACAACAAATAACACACAAGGGAATCCCCATCAGGATAACAGCTGATCTCTCAGCAGAAACTCTACAAGCCAGAAGGGAGTGGCAGGACATACTTAAAGTGATGAAGGAGAAAAACCTGCAACCAAGATTACTCTACCCAGCAAGGATCTCATTCAGATTTGATGGAGAAATTAAAACGTTTACAGACAAGCAAAAGCTGAGAGAGTTCAGCACCACCAAACCAGCTTTACAACAAATGCTAAAGGAACTTCTCTAGGCAAGAAACACAACAGAAGTAAAAGACCTACAATAATGAACCCAAAACAATTAAGAAAATGGGAATAGGAACATACATATCGATAATTACCTTAAATGTAAATGGACTAAATGCTCCCACCAAAAGACACAGAGTGGCTGAATGGATACAAAAACAAGACCCATCTATATGCTGTCTACAAGAGACCCACTTCAGACCTAGAGACACATACAGACTGAAAGTAAGGGGATGGAAAAAGATATTCCATGCAAATGGAAACCAAAAGAAAGCTGGAGTAGCAATTCTCATATCAGACAAAATAGACTTTAAAATAAGGACTACTAGAAGAGACAAAGAAGGACACTACATAATGATCAAGGGATCGATCCAAGAAGAAGATATAACAATTGTAAATATTTATGCACCAAACATAGGAGCACCTCAATACATAAGGCAAATACTAAGAGCCATAAAAGGAGAAATCGACAGTAACACAATCATAGTAGGGGACTTTAACACCCCACTTTCACCAATGGACAGATCATCCAAAATGAAAATAAATAAGGAAACACAAGCTTTAAATGATACATTAAACAAGATGGACTTAATTGATATTTATAGGACATTCCATCCAAAAACAACAGAATACACATTTTTCTCAAGTGCTCATGGAACATTCTCCAGGATAGATCATATCTTGGGTCACAAATCAAGCCTTGGTAAATTTAAGAAAATTGAAATTGTATCAAGTATCTTTTCCGACCACAATGCTATGAGACTAGATATCAATTACAGGAAAAGAGCTGTAAAAAATACAAACACATGGAGGCTAAACAATACACTACTTAATAACGAAGTGATCACTGAAGAAATCAAAGAGGAAATTAAAAAATACCTAGAAACAAATGACAATGGAGACACGACGACCCAAAACCTATGGGATGCAGCAAAAGCAGTTCTAAGAGGGAAGTTTATAGCAATACAATCCCACCTTAAGAAACAGGAAACATCTCGAATAAACAACCTAACCTTGCACCTAAAGCAATTAGAGAAAGAAGAACAAAAACATCCCAAAGTTAGCAGAAGGAAAGAAATCATAAAAATCAGATCAGAAATAAATGAAAAAGAAATGAAGGAAACGATAGCAAAGATCAATCAAACTAAAAGCTGGTTCTTTGAGAAGATAAACAAAATTGATAAACCATTAGCCAGACTCATCAAGAAAAAAAGGGAGAAGACTCAAATCAATAGAATTAGAAATGAAAAAGGAGAAGTAACAACTGACACTGCAGAAATACAAAAGATCATGAGAGATAACTATAAGCAACTCTATGCCAATAAAATGGACAACCTGGAAGAAATGGGCAAATTCTTAGAAATGCACAACCTGCCAAGACTGAATCAGGAAGAAATAGAAAATATGAACAGACCAATCACAAGCACTGAAATTGAGACTGTGATAAAAAATCTTCCAACAAACAAAAGCCCAGGACCAGATGGCTTCACAGGCGAATTCTATCAAGCATTTAGAGAAGAGCTAACACCTATCCTTCTGAAACTCTTCCAAAATATAGCAGAGGGAGGAACACTCCCAAACTCATTCTACGAGGCCACCATCACCTTGATACCAAAACCAGGCAAGGATGTCACAAAGAAAGAAAACTACAGGCCAATATCACTGATGAACATAGATGCAAAAATCCTCAACAAAATACTAGCAAACAGAATCCAACAGCACAGTAAAAGGATCATACACCATGATCAAGTGGGGTTTATTCCAGGAATGCAAGGATTCTTCAATATACGCAAATCAATCAATGTGATACACCATATTAACAAGTTGGAGGAGAAAAACCATATGATCATCTCAATAGATGCAGAGAAAGCTTTCGACAAAATTCAACACCCATTTATGATAAAAACCCTGCAGAAAGTAGGCATAGAGGGAACTTTCCTCAACATAATAAAGGCCATATATGACAAACCCACAGCCAGCATCGTCCTCAATGGTGAAAAACTGAAACCATTTCCACTAAGATCAGGAACTAGACAAGGTTGCCCACTTTCACCACTCTTATTCAACCTAGTTTTGGAAGTTTTAGCCACAGCAATCAGAGAAGAAAAGGAAATAAAAGGAATCCAAATTGGAAAAGAAGAAGTAAAGCTGTCACTGTTTGCAGATGACATGATACTATACATAGAGAATCCTAAAGATGCTACCAGAAAACTACTAGAGTTAATCAATGAATTTGGTAAAGTTGCAGGATACAAAATTAATGCACAGAAATCTCTGGCATTCCTATATACTGATGATGAAAAATCTGAAAGTGAAATCAAGGAAACACTCCCATTTACCATTGCAACAAAAAGAATAAAATATCTAGGAATAAACCTACCTAAGGACACAAAAGACCTGTATGCAGAAAATTATAAGACACTGATGAAAGAAATTAAAGATGATACAAATAGATGGAGAGATGTACCATGTTCTTGGATTGGAAGAATCAACATTGTGAAAATGACTCTACTACCCAAAGCAATCTACAGGTTCAATGCAATCCCTATCAAACTACCACTGGCATTTTTCACAGAACTAGAACAAAAAATTTCACAATTTGTATGGAAACACAAAAGACCCCGAATAGCCAAAGCAATCTTGAGAACGAAAAATGGAGCTGGAGGAATCAGGCTCCCTGTCTTCAGACTATACTACAAAGCTACAGTAATCAAGACAGTATGGTACTGGCACAAAAACAGAAAGATAGATCAATGGAACAGGATAGAAAGCCCAGAGTTAAACCCACGGACATATGCTCACCTTATCTTTGATAAAGGAGGCAGGAATGTACAGTGGAGAAAGGACAGTCTCTTCAATAAGTGGTGCTGGGAAAACTGGATAGGGACATGTAAAAGTATGAGATTAGATCACTCCCTAACACCATACACAAAAATAAGCTCAAAATGGATTAAAGACCTAAATGTAAGGCCAGACACTATCAAACTCTTAGAGGAACACATAGGCAGAACACTCTATGACATAAATCACAGCAAGATCCTTTTAGACCCACCTCCTAGAGAAATGGAAATAAAGACAAAAATAAACACATGGGACCTAATGAAACTTCAAAGCTTTTGCACAGCAAAGGAAACCATAAACAAGACCAAAAGACAACCCTCAGAATGGGAGAAAATATTTGCAAATGAAGCAACTGACAAAGGATTAATCTCCAAAATTTATAAGCAGCTCATGCAGCTCAATAACAAAAAAACAAACAACCCAATCCAAAAATGGGCAGAAGACCTAAATAGACATTTCTCCACAGAAGATATACAGACTGCCAACAAACACATGAAAGGATGCTCAACATCTTTACTCATTAGACAAATGCAAATCAAAACTACAATGAGATATCACCTCACACCAGTCAGAATGGCCATCATCAAAAAATCTAGAAACAATAAATGCTGGAGAGGGTGTGGAAAAAAGGGAACACTCTTGCACTGCTGGTGGGAATGTGAATTGGTACAGCCGCTATGGAGAACGGTATGGAGGTTCCTTAAAAAACTACAAATAGAACTACCATATGACCCAGCAATCCCACTACTGGGCATATACCCTGAGAAAACCATAATTCAAAAAGAGACATGTACCAAAATGTTCATAGCAGCCCTATTTACAATAGCCCGGAGATGGAAACAACCTAAGTGTCCATCATCGGATGAATGGATAAAGAAGATGTGGCACATATATACAATGGAATATTACTCAGCCATAAAAAGAAATGAAATTGAGCTATTTGTAATGAGGTGGATAGACCTAGAGTCTGTCATACAGAGTGAAGTAAGTCAGAAAGAGAAAGACAAATACTGTATGCTAACACATATATATGGAATTTAAGAAAAAAAATGTCATGAAGAACATAGGGGTAAGACAGGAATAAAGACACAGACCTACTAGAGAATGGACTTGAGGATATGGGGAGGGGGAAGGGTAAGCTGTGACAAAGTGAAAGAGCGGCATGGACATATATACACTACCAAACGTGAGGTAGATAGCTAGTGGGAAGCAGCCGCATAGCACAGGGAGGTCAGCTCGGTACTTTGTGACCGCCTGGAGGGGTGGGATAGGGAGGGTGGGAGGGAGACGCAAAAGGGAGGGGTTATGGAAACATATGTATATGTATAACTGATTAAATTTGTTATAAAAAAAATAAAAAATAAAATAAAATAAAATAAACATCTCTGCAAAAAAAAAATAAATTTATTTTTATTGTCTCTGTGATCAAATGTATTGTGATTATTGATCTATTTCTCCTTTATTTTTCCATGTTTTATCCCTCCTGGTACTAACTTCGTTTAAACACATTTTTCATTCTCTTTTTATGGTCTACCTTTTTATGAATCATATATGAAGTCTTCATTTTTAGTGTTTTCTGAAAAAATTGACATATATGTCTAACTTGAAAAAGTCTAAAACTAATTATCTCATCTTCCTCCTAAGCGGTTCACGGACCCCTCAAATTTTAAATCTGATCTCCAGTATTTCAGTATATTATCTAGTGTTTTAGTTTTACTTTGTACACACCCCCATTGGCTATTATTTTTTACACTCAACCGTTATTCAGATTCATTCCAACATTACAAATTTCTTTGCTGGTCACTGTTCAGTGCACCTTCCTACTTCTTTTTATGCTTATTTTCTTTCTTACTGAAGAACATTCTTTGTACAATGGTCTCCAATCTTGCCTAAAACACATGAGAATTATGTGAGAACTTTTTAAAGCTCCCATTATTGAAACACCGCCTAGATCACTTTGGTTAAAAAAAAAAATCTCCAAGTATTGGCTTCAGGCATCAGAATATTTTTTAATGCCTTCAGACAATTCCAATAGCTGCTGCTACTGCTTTAGTCATTTTGTTGTTGTTGTTGTTACAGTTTGTGGGTGGTAATTCCTCTTTGTCTATGAATGAAAATTTCTTGACTTCTTGTTCTTGAGTAGTTTTTTAAAATGAGGTGTAGAATTTTAATTTGGACAGCTATATGTGCTCAGTACTTTGAAGATATTATTCTATTGTTTTCCAGCATCTACCTGTTTTCTGATAAGACAACAGCATCTACCTGTTTTCTGATAAGACAACAGATATTTAAAGCCAGCCCTCAAAAACAAGGCTAATTATTTCCAGGGCCCCCTTGAATTTCTTGGTTTCAACTCCTCCTCACTATTCTAATGTTGAATTTGTTTTTTCTCCTTAAATCCTGAGACTGGGGATCCCCCCATTTTTTATAAGCTTGTTCATTTTCTTTTTATGTGCTGCTACATGTAAAAGCAACATATAAAAGAAAACACAAGTATAACAAACTGTGTGTTCAGGTTGGAAGAAAGGATTCTCAATATCAGTTCAGCCTATCCTATTGACTGAAGGCATTTACCTTGTTTCTTTTACAACTAACTTGAATATTATGAGTCTTACATCTAATATACAGTACTCTTCACCCTTCTTGGAACGTCTATGCTCAATAAGGACATTAGTTGATTTGTCACTAATATTGCTTTCCCTACATGTGAGTGCATTCAGAGTTCTATCCTGTCCCATATACATAGCATAATCTTATATTTTGTATCTAACTGGCATCAGTTTTCCTTTTTTTTTTTCGATTTACTTTTAAGGTTTACTTTTAGCAAGACTGTACTGAAACACTCTTACACCTTAATAGATCTAATTGTCTGGACTTAAAATAATAGATTTCTCTATCACAGGGGCATTTGTCTGTACAGATACTGATTTCTGTTCTCTGCACATGTTTTCATGTTATATGCCCAGTGTAATATGAAGCGAGTTAATTTATTGTGTTGCATATAGTAAAGAATCCAGCAGAATAATGTTATTTAGGGTTTTTTTTCCCATTATTTCTATGAATAACAACAACATCAACAATAATAGTAATAGAAAAGATAATTTCTACCTTTAGCAAGTCTCAGTTTTTTCTTAAATGCAGTAGAAGGCCCTTCACACTCTATTTGTCAGCTTGGCTTCAGGTTTTCATATTGTTGGCTAGAAGACAGACAAAGGGGATTATGGACAGAACTGAGCCTGGTTTCTGCTAATCTCCAACTTGAATTCTTTCAAGGGTTGCAAAATATGATTCAAGTATTTCACAGGCCTTTATAACCTTTGTCATCTGTCTGGTATATGTGCCATCACGGGTGGATTTGGAACTGACATTTTATATCTCTGATCTCAACTGTATAAATATTTGTTTAGACTGACTATCAACATAGAACACAGACATTCTCTTCTGATGTATGGATGATAGAATAGTCCTTAACTGGGCCCCTAAGGATGGGGCAGGCACAAACTAACAGAGGGCAATGAGGCAAATTTTCAATGAACTCAGATTTTATATTTTCCTTTAGGTAAAAGAGTGGTTGCTTCTATACCAAAAAACTATTTCTTATAATTTGGGTTACATTAAAAATATCTCATATATACAACCATTTATCGGAATCTATAATAGTGACTTGGTTTTCTCAAATACATTATATATGGAGTCCTTTAGACTGGAATTAAATTAATCATGGTTGTATTTTTTTTTCTTCTATAGACTTCCCAGCTATTTTCCCCTAGGAAAACTCTCTTAAATAATCAAGAGAAATAGTTTAGGCAACATTATGTAAATCATCACCCTTATTAGATGAATTAATATTCTTGAAGTTATAGCTCATTTCATGGAAATCAGATTAACCTGATGTTATGGGCATTGTCATTTATCAGTAAGTTATTTGTTAATATGCTCAGTATGTGACATAAAATATGTAACTTTAATAAGAGAATGGATCACCTCAAATAATTTAGCAAATCTTGAAAATGATAAGGATTAAAATTGTGGATGTATAAAGGACACAGAAGCTTGGAGAACTTTAAAACCATCTATTTCTCTCCTGTTTCCCTCACACAAGGAAATGAAGGCTGACACTTTAGCATGGTTTGGAAATCCTTCTAAAAAGTATCTGACTTTCTCTTAGAATTAACAAGTAATTTAAAGTTTTAAGAACTGCAGAACTGATCACATGAATTACCGTAATTTAGTCAAGAATTTTTTTGAATATCCACTTTTGACAAACATTGTACATATATATACCAGGTTGTAGAGATGAATAAAATCATCCTTAGTCTCAACTGAAAGAAAAATCCCCCAATATTAGTGAATACTGAGGAATTAAGGATGATGCTATGAGAAAATTTTTATAATGTGAAATTTATTAAGTTAAATAAAATATTGTGCTTTTGAGATTAGAATGACTTGGTTTTGTTCTAATGATACTGATGATAGACAGTGGTTGTATTTTGCCGAAGTTTTATGGGAGCAAAATAAAAACTTGATAATGTGATATAAATTTGTTAAAGGCTTTCTCTCCCTTTAGAATTGTTCGTAGGAGAAGTGGTATTTTTGTGGGAAGAACACTGCATCTTCTCTACTACTCAGCTGTCAGGACTATAGACGTACATTCTCAGTTGTATAATCAAAAACCTGGCCTGGCATCAACTAGTGGGATTAAAAAGACTATGCAAAATAGCCAGTTGTTTTAAAACATTATGGCTGGTGATATAAATGGCTGCAGCATATTATATCTACACCTGCATGTTTTTAACTTCCAGAAACTAAAAATCACCTCTGCAACATGCAATCAGCCATGAAGAAAGAAAGAAACAAACAAAAACCCAGTATTGAAAATTTTCTGCCTGATATGTGAATGTATTGGCGAACAAGCCTGCTACTTCTAGTATTTACATAAAGACAGTAGTCAAATAACCAATGCAGTAAAACAAACAATTCTTCTGTGAGAAAAAAGAATGATGCTACTTAGAGTTGATGGACATGAACTTTAGGAATTTTAGAGCTGAAAATAATCTTGGAGGCCTCCTTTTAGAGATGAGGAATATGAGGTCTATGGTGGTTAAGTGAATTGTCCATTCCAGAGATGGGACTAGGGTCAAAGTTGAGGTCTTCTGCCAGGATGTTGAGCTTACTCTTTGAACTTGCTGGGTGTTTTCATATTGCATCAACAGAGCTTATATGTACTGGATTTTCTTCCATTTACTAATAGAAGCAAGTTAGTGCCTTTACAGGTATTGTAGTTTAAAATCAGCCCATTCAGCGAAAAATTAGTCAATCTAGGAGTCCCAAAGAGACAACGCTTTGCAGGCTTTTTCTTTTCTTTTCTTTTCTTTTCCACTGGAAATGGGAATTACATAGATAATGCATGTTTGTGTGTATGTATGTATACATATATATATATATATATATATATACACTTATATCTTGTTCAAATTTAAAAGAATACGATTTTTATAGTCTAATTACGTATGACATAAAAATAAAACATCGTTAATCAAATACATTTGCAGTATTTATTTTTGTAAGTAACTTTCTTTCTTTATATATCTATACAGTTTTAAAGATAATGGGATGACACAGAAATATTATTCATTTTCAAGCTAACACTGATAAATAATGTTTTGTAAGTGCCCTAAATTATGTAAAGACTAAAAGTTCCATTGTTCTATCTATTCTATGGAAAGTGGTTAATGTTTAGCTATGAAATAATGTATCAAACTCAGGAAACAATTCTTAGGTTAAAAAACTCATTTTCCCTATGATGTCTTTTCACGAAGATTTAATTCAAAGAATTTGCCTTTGTAAGATCTCCATCACTTTTCACCATTGTTCCCATGCATGTTCCTGTTAAGAGTGCCTGATTCTGTTGCTAAGCAACCTTGCAGTCTTGTTGGTTCATGATGGTGAACTAATGATTATTTAAAATGTGTCTGTTTGGATAGGGTCTTTTAAAGAATATCATGATACTTTTGTGTAAGAGGCTGGGTAAGAGGGTTCTTCATTTCAACTTACAGTTCTACAGGAATATAAGTGATAGAATGATGTTTTCCAGAAGAGTTGGAAGAATGCCAAGAGTACACTAAAAAGCACTAGGTCTTACTTCCTCCCGGTATGCTTTTTTTCTAGAAAAGGGTAAAAGTCAGTCAGATGACAAGTCAAGAAATTTACCAAAGGATTTCAAAGAAATAAGAGGAACATCATTATTCCTTTTATTGACTAGATTAAATTATTATGTTTTTCCTTCTCATCCCAAATTCTTAAGAAAAATTGTCAAGCAATATTATGTTGAAAACCAAGTCCCATGCAAGCGAGACATGGGTATTTGAATTTTATCAGGCTTCCAGATAAAACTAAATTGTTGATTAAATCCTCTCCATCCTGCTTGCTCTTGTCCCAGACATTCCTCTCCAGTTCAGGAATATCCTCCTTTAAACAGCTTATTTAACCATATGGGACTGATGCCAGTAGCCTTAATATTTTCTGTATGGTATACTGGGATATATAAGGGGACTACCATCATATCTCTAGCATGTAGTGGGAGTTGGTAAATAGCATTCCCAGTGTGTATCTGGAAAAACAAAAAGGTTGTTCTTTTAAACAAACTTTTTTGGTGATAAAGCAAAGAATCAAAGGTATTTCATTACTAAAGAATCAGAGAATGTCCTAACTCTAAGAGAAGAGCACTTCTAATGTCATCTCAATATCCATACAATCCAGAAGCAGAGCTGATGGTGCTACCAAGAGACAGAGTCTCCTTGTGGGGACACCACCTTCAAAAGTTTTGGAAGGGGGGCTTCCCTGGTGGCGCAGTGGTTGAGAGTTCGCCTGCCGATGCAGGGGACACAGGTTCGTGCCCAAGTCCGGGAAGATCCCACATGCCACGGAGCGGCTGGGCCCGTGAACCATGGCAGCTGAGCCTGCGCGTCCGGAGCCTGTGCTCCACAATGGGAGAGGCCACAACAGTGAGAGGCCCGCATACCACAAAAAAAAAAAAAAAAAATGTTTTGGAAGGTACCCCCAAACATCACCAGTTTTCTTTACACCCTTGCTTGTCTCTAGTATTTAAAGATACATCTGATACTTATTGATTCTATTTATATTTTGAGGGTGATCCCTTCTTAGGGATATCATCTCATATGCAAAGTTAAAAGTATTGATCATTTTTCTCTCCTAAACTTAAACTATTATAATTTATGTTTAAGGCAGCCAAGTTTAATAGCTTTATGACTTGGGGCCATAAAGGCGAGTGTTTCAATCTTGGTTCACTGTTCTGTAGGTGGTATATGGCCACTCCAGGTATCAGTTTTCCTACTTATAAAATAGGGTTTGCAGTGCTTTCTTCACAGATACATGATTAAATTTGATATGCTAACATAGTGTCTACCATATAGTGTACATTAAGTGTGAGCCCTCTTTCCTATCTCCACTGGGTATGGCCAACTTCTAGTTTTCTAGGATTTACTAGAAAATTTCATACCTTCTAGGAATATATGGCTTCTGATCATATTCCCTTACCATCTTCATTTTACTAAACTAAAGGCTCTTAATTTTTTTGTAATTCCCACATTCTTATTTCCTATCTCAGCTACTTTTCTGTTAATTTTTTAGAATTCAGTTTATTCTAGCAGGCATTAATTGAGGTAAGGGGAATTACAGTAGGTCCTGTGGTTACAAATGTAAACAGGATCCCTGTTCTCAGGTACCTTACAGTCCAGTGTCAAGAGTAGTAAACAGACAAAAAATTGCAATTTGACCTGATAAATTCTGTGATATTGGTAAGCCTGTGACAACACAAGTGAAATACCTAAATCAGATTAGGGAGGATGGGAAATTAAAGGTAAAGGAGCTGGTCGTACTTGTAGGCTTTTCTCTAGAGTTGGCAAACATCTGTACCTGTGTTCAAGGTTTAGATTGACCAAGACAGCCTTAACATTCCTTTCAGCTTAATAAAACTTTAGACAGGTTTCTTCCTGACATATAGGCCCTTGACCTCCCATTATTTAGAACATTTACTCTAAAAAACATGCAAATTCTTTTTTCACACCTTTGACTCGTAAATTTTCTTCTAGTCATCTTGCCAGATTTACAACCCAGGAATGTCTTTCTCACGGACATGGGAGGCAGTTTTCGAAATGTAATCATCAAGAAACATAGCACCACATTCTCTGTGGGAAGGCAAGAGTCTAACTTCAATAAGTGCTGATTAGCAAACACAGATGGCCTAATCACATTAACCAGTCTCCTCCTAATGTCCTCCAGTACCAGTCCACTAGCTCACTCCAGAATTGATAAACTGTCCCACTTTTTGTTTCAGCAGAGTTTAGTCCAATCTCTCTCTCCAATTGCAAATTTTCAATAAACTTTCCCTTGCCTGTTTAAGTCTGTCCTTGGACAGGATGCATCCACGTTTTGTACAAGGGGAAAAAACGGATTTTTGCCCAATAATCTACTCACTGATGCCTGGCACTTGGTCAACTTTTGTAATTGCTGATTAAAATAAGTCCATCATTTCAATGTCCAGGGGGAAATGTCTTCAATGGCTCTAAACACTTTGAGCAGTGATAAATGAAATCTCTGAGTTCACCATCTTCTAACTGGAACTAGAATTATTTTTCCAAAAATACATTTCTTTACACTTATGCACAAAATGAGCCTCTGCCTCAAAGAGATTGTGAGTAGGCTCAAGTATCCACTTGTCCTAATAGCTTTATACTCATTCTTTTGGTATTTCAATTATCTCAAGTGTTCAGAATCATGAATAAAGTTGGGAGCAATTCATGATGATGTTAATCAATTATAAATTACTCAACAAGGGCTCCCCTTATTATACTCTCCATGAAGCTCTCTAGAGGATCAGCTCAGGTACTGGCCTCAGGCACAGTCTAGATTGAGAGAGGATTTCAAATAATTGATGGCTTTAGCCAAAATTTTGAATTCTATAAATGGATGGAAATTTGGAAATTCTAAATCAATCATAGCAAATTACAAATTATCATCAAGAAAGACTGCATAATAAAAATTTCTAAAGGTTAATGTAGAAATTAAGCTTAATTTCAAATTTAATTCTAAGGTAAATAAAACTAGGTATTCCATTTTCTTTCTTCATTATAAAATTTATAAAACCAGAATTCTCCTTCTAATGTGCGCATTTGGTGTACTTGCTTTTTATTTCCAAAAAAAGTTTCCCTAACTTAAGGACATATACAACATAAGGTACCTTAGAATTAAGGAAATATGGGAGAATGATTTTGATTACCTCCTCATGCTACATGAAAATTCATTACTTCAAATTTTCTTGAACAGTTTTTTTAAAAGATGCCAGTTACCTAACTCATACAAACACCCACATACATATGTACATCTTTCTTGTTGGGGAACAGACTTATATTAGTGTCAATAAGTGGTCATTAAAGTTAATGTGTTCATTTTATATAGTCATAATTTAAGATATAGTAGAAATTCGTTTGAACATGATATATACCTTGTAAAAATATATTAGAGACTTATAGAACCACCTCACAGTGACTATATTTGTCCATTATGAGGTTTAGAATATACTTTACTACTTAAATGAGTTGAGTATGATATTTTATCATTATACCTTTGCTTTTGTCATATATTGTGGATGTAGAGTCTTTGGTCAGAAACATACCCTCTATATTATAAAAACATCATTATAGAAAAATGTAGTATTCTTTTAATATATAATTTAACATGAAACTAGGACAGATTTTCAGCAAAAGAAGGGAGCTGCATATCGTTGGCTTTTACTGGCAGGCCTGTTTCTGCCCAGTAATTACCCAGTCTTTACATACATGTTACAGTTCAGTGCTTTGAAGGAAATCCAGCTTTCTTTGCTCTCTGATCTTTTCTTCTCACAAAATACTTAGCAAACACATAGCTATTAGCTCCATAGGAAGTGGTTGTATACATCAGGTATTTTTCCCAAGCCCACTTAACCAAGGTACCAAGTAATTTGACTAGAATCCAAACCAAATCAGTTGAAGAGCTAAGTGTGCAAAAAATCCTGTAACACACTAGATTCCAATGAGCCACAGTTTTATTAACACTGCATCACTTAGCAAACTCAGATGGGGTCTTTGGGTCTTTAGGTTGAGTTTCTTTAATTGGCAAATGCTTAAGAGCACACTTTATTGATTGATTGATTGATTGATTAAAGAATCAACTTTTTTAAAATTTATTTATTTTTGGCTGTGTTGGGTCTTTGTTGCTGCACACGGACTTTCTCTAGTTGCGGGGAGTGGGGGCTACTCTTCGTTGGGGTGCGCGGGCTTCTTACTGCGGTGCCTTCTCTTGTTGCAGAGCACGGGCTCTAGGCACGTGGGCATCACTAGTTGTGGCACACGGGCTCAGTAGTTGTGGTGCATGGGCTTAGTTGCTCCACGGCCTGTGGGATCCTCCCGGACAAGGGCTCGAACCTGTGTCCCCCGCATTGACAGGCAGATTCTTAACAACTGCGCCACCAGGGAAGTCCCTAAGAGCCCACTTTAAATGCAGTTACACAATGACATCATGATAAGAAATGCTATAGGAATATAGGCATAGAAAAAAAAATTATCATCACTCACATATGCCCTGAGCATTTTCTGCTGGAGAATCTGAACTTCATAATGAGGGTACTAATATATTACATGCTTCTGATAGTAAGTTCTTATCACTTGAGAAATATCATTAAACGTTATATCTCTGCAGCTTAATCCTTCTTAACCTGAAATATACGTTTAGAAATAATATTTTAACAGTTTGAGAAAATTCAGCTATTACATAGCTATTTACCTAAATATTTATGTGAGATAATTATGAAAGCATTCTATTAATAATTTTTTGAAGACATTGTAATAAAAATTTAGTCTTAGAATTTTAGAAAAAAAAATAAACCAATAAAGGTACTTCTTCTGGTTCAAACTGTACAAATGAAAATTCTGAAGCTAAGTAAATTGGGCAAAGTATGTTGCTGTTTCATAAGTTAATGAAAGTAAATTTATTTATTAAATTTTTATTCATTTATATTTTCATGGGTTTATAACACATAAGGTTCATGTGTATAATATTATATTTTGACATTTATATAAACTACAGTGTGCTCACCACCAAAAGGTTAGTTGTCAACTGTCATCATATTGTTGACCCCGGCATTGTGTGTCCAGCACTGTAGCTTGCTGGGCGTTGAATGGAGCTGGGTCTTGGTGTTGAGATGGAGATCTCTGGGAGATTTTCGCCATTTGATATTACATGGAGCTGGGAGGTCTCTTGTGGAACAGTGTCCTGAATTTGGCTCTCCTACCTTAGAGGCACAGCACTTACGCCTGGCTGGAGCACCAAGAGCCTTTCATCCACACGGCTCAGAATAAAAGGGAGAAAAAGTGAATGAAAAAAGAAAGAAAGAAAGAGAGAGGAAGGAAGGAAGGAAGGAAGAGGATAAAATAAAATAAAATAAAGTAATATAAAATGAAATAAAGTTATTACAATAAAATATAATTATCAAGGAATCAATTTTCTTTTTAAAGTAAAGAACAAAAATGGACGGACAGAACCCTAGGACAAATGGTGAAAGCAAAGCTTAACAGACAAAAGCTCACACAGAAGCATACAGACACACTCAGAAAAAGAGGAAAAGGGGAAAAAATAATATATCTTGCTCCCAAAGTCAACCGCCTCAATTTTGGGATGATTTGTGGTCTATTCAGGTATTCCACAGTTGCAGGGTACATCAAGTTGATTGTGGAGATTTAATCCACTGCTCCTGAGGCTGCTGGGAGAGATTTCCCTTTTTCTTCTTTGTTCGCACAGTTCCCGGGGTTCAGCTTTGGATTTGGCCCCACCTCTGCGTGTAGGTCACCTGAGGGCATCTGTTCCTCGCTCAGACAGGACGGGGTTAAAGGAGCAGATGCTTCGGGGACTCTGGCTCACTCAGGCCGGTGGGAGGGATGGTTACGGAGTGCAGGGCGAGCCTGCAGTGGCAGAGGCCGGCGTGACATTGCACCAGCCTGCGGCGTGCCGTGTGTTCTCCCGGGGAAGTTGTTCCTGGATCATGGGACCCTGGCAGTGGCAGGCTGCACAGGCTCCCGGGAGGGGAGGTGTGGATAGTGAGCTGTGGTTTCAAACAGGCTTTTTGGTGGCTGCAGCAGCAGCCTTAGTGTCTCATGCCCGTCTCTGTGGTCTATGCTCTTAGCCTCGGCTCGCTCTCTTAATCCCCTCTCCTCGCGCACCAGGAAACAAAGAGGGAAGAAAAAGTCTCTTGCCTCTTCCGCAGGTCCAGACTTTTTCCCAGACTCCCTCCCGGCTAGCCGTGGTGCACTAACCCCTTCAGGCTGTGTTCAGACCGCCAACCCCTGTCATCTCCCTGGGATCCGACTGAAGCCCGAGCCTCAGCTCCCAGCCCCCGCCTGCCCCAGCGGGTGAGCAGACAAGCCTCTCGGGCTGGTGAGTGCTGGTCGGCACCGGTCCTCTGTGCGGGAATCTCTCCGCTTTGCCCTCTGCACCCCTGTTGCTGCGCTCTCCTCCGTGGCTCCGAAGCTTTCCCCCTCCGCCAGCCGGAGTCTCTGCCCGCGAAGGGGCTTCCTAGTGTGCGGAAACCTTTCCTCCTTCGTGGCTCCCTCCCACTGGTGCAGGTCCCGTCCCTATTCTTTTGTCTCTGTTTTTTATTTTGCCCTACCCAGGTACGTGGGGAGTTTCTTGCCTTTTGGGAGGTCTGAAGTCTTCTGCCGGCGATCAGTGGGTGTTCTATAGGAGCAGTTCTAGTAAACTCAGGTAGAATAAAATTTGTTTACATTCATTATTGTAATTAAACCAACACACATTTTAATTAAAATAACAAACTTAAACTAGGTTTTATTTACTGAAGATTATCCCAGATTAACACTTGGGTTAGTTTCTATATTTCTGAGAGTTTTAGAAGACCCAATTTTTTCAAGTACTTGACCTTCAACCCAACTAAATAGAGCTCTTTTACAAATTAATTTTGGCAATACCATCCTAAGGTAGAAAAATACCACACAGATACAATGTACATATATAGACACACGTACATATATAGACACACATAAACATACAGACAGATGCAAACAGGCCTTATAACTATAGTTTTAATATTTTAGCTATGATTAAGGTACAGTAATATAAAACTCACTAGTTTATAAATGAACAGGTGGATCCAAATTTTGTTTTGGCAGTTGGAATAAGTGACGTTCACCTGCTCAGATGGCTAAAGCTTTTTATTAATATTTGTGGAGAGGACATTTAAGATTTTTTTATTTGCCCAATTTCCAATTACCATCCCTCCCCGTTTTTTGGATGAGGAACATCTCCCTAAAATTTGCATTTTAGGGAATGGCTGTTGAGTCAATAGAGATGGAGGTAGAAAATCTACATCACAGAGAAAGTATCCAAGTTTTCTCCAAGATGGAGTTTTTCAGGCATATTTTCCTGTTTTCAGAGGTCCAGGGTAATTACTATTTAAATTTTTCTTTTTCTTAAGTGCAAGACAGTTCTGTCTCCAATGTCCTGGTTTTTAACAATATCTACAAGCATTTTGAGATGAATAGGGGAGGTTTGGAGATTGGTAAAATAGGTGGAATTTGATTTGCTTCTAGAGCCACATTTCTGGTTTTTTAGAGGTTTGTAAGACAAAGATTGTTGTTTCCAATTCCCCAAAGACCTGGTTAACAGCCTATCAAGGGACTGATGTGCCCATCCTACTAAACCTGCTTCTTTATATCAGGGAGATTTCCAACTAAGATGAAAATTAAAAGATTTCTAGAGCTTGAGGGTTTAATGCAGTACGCCTTCAAAAAGTCTGTCTAAAGCATTTAAGAAAGACCTTTCTGAGTACCAAATTCAACCTCAGACCAATTCACCTTAGGGAGAAACCTGTACTATTGCTTCTACTAGCCCCTAAACATTGGCCTCCAGGTGACCCATTTCCCGATCATTTGTAGGAGGGCCTGGGAGAACTTCTGGCCATCTGTTTCCTCTGCAGCGGGGAGGTGTTCCTCAGGGGACTGCCTGGCTTGTCTGATAGCTGTAGTATAATCAAGGGTGGGAAGAACATCCCTTAACAGCCAATCTAGGTTGCTGTGAGTGTGGTTGTGAATGGCCACTAAGCTTTCCATTCCTCTCTAAATTTGGTAAGAGGTTCTGAAAGTTGAGGTAAAAGGCTTTATAACTTAGAAGATCTGCTGCTGTCTGGGGGCCATGAATTTTTTGTGGTGTGGGTCCTGGAAACAACCACAGAGGCATTGCATAGGAAGGCCTAAAGCTGGCAGAGCCTGTTTACAGAGCCCTGGAAAGTGGCAAGGGTCATAAGGGATGGAAAAATGATCCCTACCATCTGTCTCTGGTACTTGTTCTGAATTCAGTTCCTTGCTTTTAGTATTTTAATGCCTAATCTGTATACCCCAGGTCTAGAGGTTAGGCCAGAGTGCTCTCTGTAAATCTTGTAAAGAAAGGGAAGTCAAAACAGGCAACTTGATGTTTAATGGATTTGGGGGGAAGTTGGAGGAATCTGGGGACCTAAGGGAGTTCACTGAGGTGATGGAGTTGGATTTTGAGAGGTAGGGTTGAGACCAGAGGCCCAGAGAGCCAAAAGATCTGGAGGGTCAGGGACAGGGAGTTGGGGGTAAAGAAATGTATAAGAGGATGAAAAAGGGGAATTTATGTCAGGTGTAGATGTTATTTTTGTTCTGAGTCTAATTTCTGTTCTCTCGTCTTATTAAGGGAGTCCCTAACAATAGCCATTACACTTAAATATAGCCAATTCGAAGCTCCCATTGTCTGGCAATTGACAGGTAGGATCCTATCTTAATCTCAATATCAAATCAAACCAATAAGACGTTTTATGGCTTAACCATGGATGCAAGAAATGTCCCAAAGGAGACTGCAAACATGCAGCCCTAACAATATCTAGAATGAGACAATGAAGGTTGAGATGACAAAGGCCCCTTATGGCGCAGGGCCCCTTGTGACAGACTCCCCTGAGAGCTGGCATAGTCAGACAAAGAGATGCCAGTTGCAAGCCCAGATTGTTACCAGTGATTCTGATCAACTGGCTACCGCACTTGGAATCCCAGTCTTTTCAACTGGAAATGCACATAAGTATAGGTACCTTCCAGGTGGTAGAGACTAGACGTGATATTCTCACTGGTCATAAAGCTAAGCTCTTAAGCATAGAACAACACAAAAGGAAAATTTCCTGCACCTTATTTTTTTTTTTTTCATGTACACATGAATGGCTTCAGATAAGCCTTGGGTCTCTTGGAGCCAAACTGATAGCTAAGAGGCATGTGCCACTGGATTGGGGATTGTGGTATTTTACCATGTACCTCATGACATGGGAATTTTCTTGAGGTTGGTGGTGACCTAGTCAATTTAACCCATTCATGACCAACTTATCCTAACCTGGGGGTCTTGGAGTTAGGTTGCAAGTGCTCTAACAGCTTTTAAGTGCTCGACTGTGCCCACCAATTTTGTGGCTTGCTTCTGAAATTCCATTAGTCATAGCCTTTACCTCATGTGCACATTAACTCACAGTGCCTGTCTGGTGAGAACTGGGAACTCACCAGTCTGTGAGGCAGGCTCAAATGACAAGCTTATAGGACTTTTGCCTCTGTTATACACTGTGGTTTTCATCCTTATGGCAAATGACACAAAAGACATAAACAAAGAAAAGAAACAGTAGGAAAAGAATCAATAGAAAACAAGAGTACTCATATCAAATTTTTACCAGAGTAGGTGTTCCTAAGGAACGAATTCACCCAAATATTTTCTCCTGCTAATCTAAATTTAGAAAAAGCAAAGGACTCTCACCACCTTCACTTCCATCAGACCCTGCAGGCAGAGATCTGGGAGACTGACATGAGATTTCTTCTTTTGGCTTTTGTCAGAGGTCCCAGGTTCTCTCAGCTGCAGCAGCCAGAGTGAGCAGTGTCCAGCCAGTGAAGGTCGCTTCATGGTTGCCAACTCGAGTGGAAACATTTTCCTACTACCCTTCTAGGTTCTTTGGCTGGTCTAATAATCAAATTGACCTAAGACATTAACAGGAGAAAAACAAATTTAATTTTATATGTATGGGAGTCCCATAAAAATAAGAGCCCCAAAAGGCAGCCAGGGAATTGAAGCTTATATAACATTCTGAGCTAAGGAAAGGGGTAGGGGTCTGGGGGTACAAAGGGAAAGAAGGCCATTCACAGGAAGGAAGAGATGCTTAGAAAACAAAGTTTGCCCTGTTACGCAAGTAAGTCTCTTAGGTAAAAAGTTCTCTCTGGTAATAGCTTTTTTCCTGGTACAGGCTCCCTTTCCAATGTAAATTTAAGCTGTTGAGGGGCAGGTAAAGGGCTTTTCCTGAATCTGATGTATTTTGATTATCTTTCGCTCAAAATAATCCTTATGCCAAAGAGACATCTTTTGGGGTAGAAAAATGTGTTCCCCTTTAATCCTCCTATAATAAAATACAGAGTAACAGGAATAAAAAGATAATTTTAAAAATAAATTTATTTATTTTATTTTATTTATTTTTGGCCACATTGGGTCTTTGTTGCTGCATGCGGGCTTTCTCTAGTTGTGGTGAGTTGGGGATACTCTTCGTTGCAGTGTGCGGGTTCTCATTGCGGTGGCTTCTCTTGTGGCAGAGCACGGGCTCTAGGCATGCGGTCTTCAGTAGTTGTGGCTCGCAGGCTCTAGAGTGCAGGTTCAGTAGTTGTGGTGCACGGGCTTTGTTGCCCCACAGCATGTGGCATCTTCCCGGACCAGGGTTCGACCCCATGTGCCCTGCATTGGCAGGTGGATTCTTAACCACTGTGCCACCAGAGAAGTCCCCAAACAGAATTTTAATAACAGGTATACCTCCTATATACATGGGAGGTACCCAGGAAAACTGAGTATCTCCCCAAAATGGCCCAAGCCACCACCTGAGATACCATCTCCAGCTAAAGACAAAGAAGATGTTTAGTGTGGGGGGGCAGTTATGGGAGGTTACCGGGCAAAGCACAGTAAATAAAGATGTTTGTTATGCAGATTTAAGTCATTTTCCTCTCTACTGATAAGAGTTTCTAGAGATTTAGAGTCATCCTTCCTTTTCTGATATAGAGGGGGAGACACCCTTACAAATGGAGATTTTCCCTTGTAAATGTCCTTTACAAAATGGTAACTTCTACTTGGTTTTCTGAGTTTCTCCTGAGTCTGCTCTTTTTTAAAAAATAACCAGTCTAAAATAATTCTTATGCCAAAGAGGCATATTTTGGGGTCCCAAATTTTCCTCCACTTTTGTATAATGGATGATAGAATTGAATTAATGTTAATTTTCATAAGTGTGGTAGTGGTGATATGGGTTTGTATCCTCATTACAGGCATAATGAAGTATTTAGAGGTGAAGTATAATATCCTCAGGCTAATATCAGATTGTTTGATAAAAGAGACATAGGTGTGTGTGAGTGTGTGTGTGTGTGTGTGTGTGTGTGTGTGTGTGTGTGTCTGTGTTTGGAGAGTGAGAGAGAGAGAGAAAACTGGCATTGTGGTACATTAATAGTTGGTATATTTATTCATTGTACTGGTCTTTCAACATTTCTTTGAGTTTGATACTTTTCTCACAAAAATGCAAAAAATAAAATATGAATTAAAAATTTGGTTTAACTGCTTATAGACATTATCAACTGTATGTGTATTTATGCGATTTTATAGATTTTAATATTTCATCTTTTTTTCCATAAATAATTGTATACCAAAAATCTATGGAACATCAATTTGAAGGAAACACTCTAAGTACGAATACCAAAAGTGTTGCATGTAGTGAGTATCAGCTCATGTTTTTTTGTTATGTATATAGATGATTGTCAATGAATCTATCTGTGGACTCAAGGGACATTCTGATATCAGCATTCAGTTCTCTCCTTGAGTCCATAGAATAAATGTACAAAAATCATAGCTGACTATGAAAGAGAGTTTGACTTAGAATAGATTTTCAAGAAAGGTTCACAGTATTTTTAAAGAACAGTAGTAAAATTAATGCTAGAGTAGATTAATGTCTGTGAATTTGGATTTTTTTTCAAGTCTTGAGATATTTATCTCCAATTCATTTCACAGAATTATTGTATAATGTGTCACCCAAGTAGAACTAACCTTAACATATGGATGTTCATACATTATTTCAATTCTGTTTTGTTCTTTTTATACTATGCAATCTCATTATGAGGACACTGCATAATGATAGGTTTTACTAAATCTCACGGTAAGCTTAATATTCTCTTTTCATATTGTGTGCAATATTGCGGTGTGGGGGGAAATACATATTACTTTTAGAAATCATAACCAAATCGGGTATATAGAATGGATTGAAATGGGAATTAAATGATCTGGTTAAAAGTATTCTAGCAAGACCTAGTAACTGGAACGAAAATATTTTTAATAAAAACGATTATTTTGTAGTTTCATTTTCATTGCTAAAGCATATATTTCACATTTTTATGTTCAAAAAGCTAAAATTTCCATTATTCTTTCTTTCACCTTCCACACTTGAGAAACCTATTTTTCTGTACCAGCGAGTGTCCTACTTTATAATAGTAACGCAAGTGCAATTCTGATAGCATTTATGCTATCATAAAAATTGGCCTTCTACTCTCACCTCTCTTAAAAATTATACTCCTAGATTAATAGATTACCTTCGCATGCTAGATATTTAATAGTTTCCCACCAAAGTTATATATAATTGTGCACCAGTAAGTACTTTAGTCATAAAAGCTTTGGTCCCACCAGTGTTATATGATGTCACTTTCTCTACAGAAACTTTTATTTGCAAAAATAGGTCTACAGGATTCACGTCAGAATCATATTTAGAAAATTCCTGTCTACAATTTTCTGTAGTCTAGCAGTTTTCTGGAAAGACATCTAACAAAGCAATTTTTACCTAATATACTGATGCTAGTTAATTGTTTCTTTTGTTTTTAATGTTCTTTAAGCTAGCTTTCTAATTATGGTACATATTTTCACATTTACTAATGTTGAGGTACTCTGTAGCACATAACAGAGTTTATTATAGTGGTTCACTTCTTGGAAGACAATTGTGCTATTTTGTGAGGAGTTTATGTTTAGGATAATGGCTTTAGTTTGCAAAGCTCATTCATGTGAATTATTCATGTCAACACATGTTTAATGTGTACTTACTATGTTCCATATACAAGGTTATGTACTAGAGATAAAAGGAAAAGGAGGAAGAGAGAAGGACTGGCCCAAGGAGGAGGAGAAAGCATGATCTAAGACTCAGGACTTAGTAAAGGACATTGATCCATTACAGATTTTTTTTAACTTTTACTGTTTACAACTATTCAAACTTAATAAAACAGCACAGAATCACTAGTATATCCAAAACTCAGAGTCAAGATGTGATTTTTCCCTATTTGATTGGTACCTTGTTTTAGAATAAAATATTAGTGATACACATGAGAGCTCTCAAAGTCCATGGCATTTTCCTTGCTGCTTAGTTACACACGGTCTAAAGTTTGACTATACTCTAGCATCCATATTTTTGTAAATCAAGAATTTGTTTATAGTTAGAAATCCTATTCTACTCTTTTATATTTTGAACTTGCATAAATAATATATTTCCTTTTGTAACTTGCATTTTTCATTCAATGTTATGTTTTTCCCCTCAACAGATTTGGAGTTTATCTATTCTAATTCTAGATTTTTAGTAATTAAAGGTCGAACATTCCTACTTGAGTGATCACAGTCTTATATTTAATAGCTCTAACCCTTACAGAAAACAAAATTGATGAGTTTCAAAGCATTGGTTCTGATTGTATTTTATATCATCTCCATGTAATTATCATCTCTATTTTAACTGTACTTATTTATTATTATTATTATTTGAGTTTCTAATTTCTTTTTTAAAAAATATCTATATTGGAGTATAATTGCTTTACAATGGTGTGTTAATTTCTGCTTTATAACAAAGTGAATCAGTTATACATATACATATGTTCCCATATCTCTTCCCTCTTGCATCTCCCTCCCTCCCACCCTCCCTATGCCACCCCTCTAAGTGGTCACAAACCACCTAGCTGATCTCCCTGTGCTATGCGGCTACTTCCCACTAGCTATCTATGTTACGTTTGGTAGTGTATATATGTCCATGCCACTCTCTCACTTTGTCACAGCTTACCCTTCCCCCTCCCAATATCCTCAAGTCCATGCTCTAGTAGGTCTGTGTCTTTATTCCCATCTTACCACTAGGTTCTTCATGACCTTTATTTTTTCTTAGATTCCATATACATGTGTTAGCATACGGTATTTGTTTTTCTTTTTCGACTTACTTCACTCTGTATGACAGACTCTAGGTCCATCCACCTCACTACAAATAACTCAATTTCGTTTCTTTTTATGGCTGAGTAATATTCCATTGAATTGCACTTTATTTTTGACTTGGCCCCCAAATTAGTCACACAATTACACAGTGTTTAACAGTTAAACTTCTTGGATTTATCTACATGTATATCACTTTCTTTGCTCAGTTTTTTCTTTAATCCCACTTCTTCACGGTGAGTTTAATTCCCTTCAGTAAGAAACCTATTCCTTGGAAGTTTTAGTATTGAAGATCTATAGGTAGAAATTTCTGTCTTTGTCTGAAAATGTCATCTCTTTCATTTTTTAATATGGTTAGTTAAATGTTCTATTCTAGGTTAAGAGTGATTTTTCCATTAGTACTTTAAGGATAGTGCTTTCAGTTATCTTCTGGCATCTATTGTTACTGATGAGAAGATTGCTACTTGTCTCATTGCTCTTTTTATTTGATATTCTTTCTTTCTTCCAAGTTGCTTTGTAGACTTTCCTCTTTGCCATTATTTGATGTGGTTTACCAGCTGTTTTTTAGCCTTGGTTCCCCAGAAAGCAGAGCCTCAGGCCAAGAGTTTATGTGCTATTATTTAATTAGAAAGTACAATGTAAGTGAACAGGATTGCAGGGCAAAAGCAGTGAAGCAGGGAAGGATGGCGATTCAATATGAGAATGCATGATCAAGCTGGGATTTGACCTCTGGAAGTTCTCTAAACTGGATCTCAAAATTATGGGGAGGGAATGTGAAGAAAGGAGAAAGAATTCATCCATGGGTTTAGCCTGTGGGGGAACTGAAACGGTTGCATTAGGAATATTCTCACCTGCTGGAGTAAGGAGAGAGGTGGAGGATAGATTTGTTGGAATCATGAACACAGTGAGACACTGTCAGATTGTATATATAAGTAGTCTGCCAGTGTTGCACATTCTTTTAATGTGGAACAAAGGAAGGATCAGGCTGAGGTGAGGTATACGATACAGGATATAGTCATATATTTGTTTTTATTTCTTTTACTGGTGGCTCCATGCACTTCTTTTATCTGAGGATTTATTTCTAACTTAATCTCTGAGAAGTACTATTTCTTCAAATACTTGTTAAATTCACTCTAATCTCACCTTCTAAAAATATTATTAGATGAATGTGGGTCTTCCATTTTATCTTTTATTCCTTTATCATTCACATTTTCATTTAATCTCATCATTTTTTCTGGCTTATTTTCAACTTATAAAATTCAAATTTAGTTTTATCAAATATGTTATTTAAACTTTCTATGGAGTTTTGAACTCCAATGAACATACTTTTTCTGCCTTTTTCTGCATCAATTGAGATGATCTTGTGGTTTTTCTGTCCTTCATTCTGTTAATGTGGTGTATCACATTGATTGATTTTTGTCTCTTGAACCATTTTACACATAAATCTCACTTGGCCATGATGTATAATCCTTTTAATATGGTGTTCAGTTCATTTTTCTAGTTGGAGTATAGCTTATCTTTGAAGGTTCCAGCTTATCCTTGATCTTCTAACTTCAAATCATCTCTCATTCCTGACATCCAGCCCTACTGACTTCAGGACTGGCACCAAGAGGCAGGGACAGTGGATTTACATAGACTGCTTAACAAAGCCCCACTATCATGTAAGGTTTAATCTCTATAATAAAGTCCTTCTAGTGGTTCTACTTGTCCAACCAAACCTTAATATAGAGTTTATCGAATGTCATTTGATATTCTGATCAAGGAAAAATGGAGAAAGCCAAGGTATAAAGTATAGGAACAGAAAGAAAAATAACACAAAGGGAAATATATTAAATTTAGGATGATGCACGGAACATAAATATGCTGTAAAAATCTAAAAACTGGATGAAATTGATTATTTGCTAGTAAAATATATACCACCAGAATTGATTCCAGAAGAGTGTGAAAAACAAGAGAACCCTTAGAAGACATTCATTGCTACTTTTTGTGAATTTGTCCACATTTCCATCTGGTTTGGCTTGGAGATCCCACCTCCATATTCTCGTGCTGGGCATGTGACCAAGACCTGGCCAGTTAGAATTCCCTGAACTTGAGGATTTAACAGAAATCCCAAGCTGAGTCAGTCTTTTGTATAAAGGCTGTCTCTTTGCCTGGGTTGAGTAAATTGGTAATATACAAAAATAGAGTTGTGTTTGGTCATTTTTCTTGCCACCCCTTGGAGAAAGGTTTCCCCAAAATAATACAAAACAAAACAAAACAAAACAAACAAAAGAAACTGCAGAGGGAAGAATATCCAAGTCAGAGAAACATTTTCTATTTATATCCTTTGGGACACCACACTTACATGTGTCTGAAAGTATCAGCACTTTCAAACTTTGTTGAATTGTGAGTCAATAAATTCCTTTCTAGCCTTTAAACTAATTTGTAAGTGTTCTCTAAAATTACAACTTAAAATTAATACAATGAGCTTGGCAGCAATTGCATAAGATTTCAAGAAGCTAATTTTCTTGCAAAAATGAAGTTATGGGTATATACTCTTTCAAGTTCACATACTCTGAAACCCTTTCCCTCTTGCTGAATTTTTAAATTCCTTTATATTGGATTTCAATATACAAAAGAAAATGGGCTCTGCTTCAAGATGTTTGTGAATGTAAGCATACGTAGCCATTACCTTTGCCTCTCAAAAACCTATCATAATAACGGTGAAATCTGAAAGAAAGGGAAGCCCACTACTATAATATGCAAGGAGGGGGCTTCAGCTTCTGAGATATATATGTGCCCAGCAGAACTCCTGAGTAACTCAGGATGGCAAGAGGGAGACGTAGACTGAAAGTCTATGTGGGGCAGAGTTACTTCACCTACACCTTTTTCTCCAAACAAAAAGCCTGACAGAAAGGCATTTAACCACCCTCTTACCAATTCTTTCTTTTAAAAAGGAGCCTTTTAAAAAAGATATGTAAAGACTGTTTCCAGGTGATCTATAATGGCCAGTGTGTTTGTTACAGTTCCTGCCAAAGACTTATTCTTTCAACATTTGTATGTGTTTAGAATAGTGGCAGGCCTCCATCTGTTCATGGTAAAACTAAGCCTTTCAGGTTCTTTCCTAATCCATGAATTATTCCTATTTCTCCCAGGATTTATTTTGCTATTTTTAATATTTATCTTATTCTCTCTTATGTCATGCCTATCTCAAATATCTCAACAAATATTTATGGAACATCGACTTTGGGCAAGGCAGTATTTTTTGGGTGCTATGACTATTGTAGTGAAAATTACAAAACCCTTGCTTTCCTAGGAGTTTGCATTCTTCTTAACATCTAGAGATATTTTGTTTTCTCTTCATATTTACGAATGAAGACCATGAGCTCTGTGTTTATGATTATCTTTACACCTCTCATTTTTCTGTCTTGATTATCTTTGCTAGCTTCTTTATGTCTGTCTTCTTTATAATTGCTCCTGTTCCAAAGGATTCCATCCATCTCCCTCCACTACTACCATGGAACATACTTTCACAGGCAATACCTCATACTTCTTTGACTTCAGTCTGGCATCTTTATCCTAATTTTAGAAGCATACTTGATATTCCGTGATAGCTAGATGAACATTGCCACTAAAATATCACTCTGACATCTCAAATCTCAGAGATTCCAGCTGAATTGTCATCTATTCCTCTACTATGACAAACAAGTTATATTGCATTTCTTATATCAGTGGAACTTCTCACCATCTACTCAGTCACCTAAACCAGAAACTTAAGGTCATCTTTAAATTATACAAGCAGCCACCAAATTTTATTGTGCTTCTTTAATACTACTTGAATCTATATGCATCCATATCTCAACTGTCTCACCATTATATCAGGACTTTATACTTGTTTCTTCCAGTTAATGCCGTAAATCCGTAAGTGGGACAATCTAAATTTTGACAATCTGTTCATATCCCTGCTAGTATGACCATTCTAAAAATTGAAAAATTTTATTCCTATTAGAAAAATCATGTTGACTGTGCATTGCTTAGAAGATCTAGTTCAACTCTTCAGCCTGATACACAATACCACTTGTTACCTCTTTGGCCTCATCTCTTCATTTTTTGCTAATGTACTTACATCTCTTCCTCTTCTACCCCAGAGCATGATGATTCATACTTACTGTTTACTGAGCCCTAAATTTTCAGTGCATCTTTACTGTTGCATGCAGTGTTTATTTTGCTTAGAATAAAATTAATGACTTCATTTCATTGGCTAATTGCTACTAGTCCTGTAAGATATAACCCAACTTTAAGGAGGTTTGAATTATTAGTGTAGATTTCTCCTCCTAGATCATTCCATTTTATCCTGTATCTGAATCTGTGTCAGGGCATCCCTGACCTAGAGTGTTACTGTATGTTTATTCATCTGCCTTCTTTAAAATGTAATACTTTTCGTCATGATAAGTGCTGTACTTCGTAACTATAACCCTAGCACCCAGCATCGCGCATGGAACATTCTTGGTCAGCGTTGAATGCCTGAAATAGTGATTTAGAAAAGGGATGGCAGATATTATAACTTAATAGGCAAGAAACCCTATACAAATATGTTAAGTAAGTGAGAGAGATCTAGGTTGAAATACATCAAATCCAGGATGGTAGGTAACAGTATTAAAATAGGTTTTCTTTGGAGAATAAAGGGTGAAAAATAAGTCTGGGATGCTCACAGTGGCCAAAAATTCTGAAGCAGTGTGTGTGTGTGTTTGTGTGTGTGTGTGTGTGTGTGTATGCCAGTAACTGTTCTAGTTTTTAGAAATGTAGTAGTAATTAAAAAAAAAAAAGAAAGGTCTTTTGGAGCTTCTATTTTGGGATAGGAATGGGGAAGAAAACAAGCACAAGATAAATAAAAAATGTTTTAGATAGTCACAAGTGCTACTAAAGAAAAAAAAATACACTTCCAGAATAGAAGATGACAAGGCCAGGGGTGGTAGATAACTGTGTTGTGACTAGTGATGTGAGAATGGAGAACCCAGAGCCCAGAGTTGGCTTATAATTAGTGTCTGTCCTCTACGAATGGTGGATGAGAGAAAAAGGATTTTCCCAAACATGCTTTTCCAAATCTCCACATTTTTGCAGTGATGTTAAAGATGCTGGCTTGATGCTTAAAAATGGAGAGTTTTGAATATCACACAAAGGAGAGCCTCTTATTTCATAGGGAGAAAGCCTGAGTTAGGATGGTAAAGAATTTTCAAATCTTAAATGAAGTCACAGAAAAGAAATGCAGTTCAGTTTCCATTCGAAATTCTCATACCAGGAACTTCTCATTGAAGGGAGTATACATTCACCTCTCAAATAATGAAAAGACATGAAATGTTTGGTTAATTGTAGTAAAGAAGATACTGAAGATCTCAAAGTATTGCATATGGATAACAAGTAATATTACTTAACAGAAACGTCACATTTCTTTGTGAACTTTCCAGTACATGCAGTGTTTTGATGTTCATGTTGTTCGATGCTCAGGCTTGTTTGCATTTACAAAAGAATCTTTATACTTAATTCTTCATGGAATATTGAGAGCACAACTTATTTTCATGGTTAGCCAAAAAAGATAGACTTTATATTGCTATCAAAAACTTATCCACAGGCTATAACTACTTTCAAAAAGAATTTGTTATTCAGACAAGGTTTTTTTTTTTTTTGGAATTAGGCCAAAATAAACAAATGTTTTAAAAACTACCAAGAAAATACAGAGAAAATTCTTAAGATGGAAATATTTATGCTCACAACCACAGTGATGCTGTGTATTTAAACTGATATTCTGTAATGTAAAAAACGTATCAGGTTGAGCTCAGAAGATTCAGGTACAAATCTTCTCCATTTCTGATTTGTCAGGGCAGACAGAGAGGAATATGATTTGGAAGACCAATATAATACTCAGCAATCGCTTTGAGAGAAAAATAAATGGATCTATAGTTTCAAAGTCAGAGTGTTAAATTGGGTTTATGATATAAGCAGCATACACTGGTAGAATGAGATAGGGTGATGTGAAGTAAAGTTAGAGCGATAAAATATTGGTGGTTGTTCAAACAGGAAAGATACTGTCTTCTAGCAGCTTCAGTAGCAGGAATTAGGGATTCCAATTTTGGGAAAAATGGTAGAATATAATGTTATAGTGGGCCTAGAACCAAGACATTAAGCCATTTACTTGTCTAGGACTCATTATAATCATTTTCTAGGTACAGGATGGATCCTAGATGAGAAGTTGTATTAGTTGTCTGTTGCTGCATAAGAAATTAGTACAAATGTAATGGCTTAAAACAGCATCCCTTTATTAGCTCACAGTTCTACAGGTTGGGATACTGGCATGGAGTGACTAGGTTCTGTGTTCAAGGTCTTAAAGGTCTGAAATCAGCATTTTTAAACCCTTGTCAGATAATTCTAACATCTAATTCATCTCTGTTGGCATCATCTGTCACATCTTATTCAAGCTGTCATGTATCTGGTTCTTGGTATAAGTAGTGATATTTTATTGTCTTTTGGACATTTTGGCTATTATGTTAGGATACTTTGGTCCCTATTTAAAGTGTTTTGTTTTTTTTAATTTTTAGCAGGCATTCACTCTTTATAGGTTTGGCACACATTTCCTGTACTTTTATGGATGGTGGTTCCATGATCACCTAATTTTCTGACCCTTTGTGGTACTCTTATGGTCTGTTTCTCTTGTGCAGGTGGGGTTACCTCTGGTCCCTTCTCATGCTGCTTATGGGGTCTGAAGTATCTTCCCCAGGATACGGCACTTGGTGCTTCTGGTGAGGGAAGGGAATCTCTGGAACACGTGATGAAGAGTCCTTCCTGGGCCAGGCACTTGTGACAGGGTCTCCCTGGACTGTAAGGAGTGGAGGGTGCTTACCAGGTTGAGAGCTTTCTGTGGAGGGATCTCCATTGCCGGTACCAGCAAGTTGCCTGATGTTTCTGGGGAGGGGAGAGGAGTCTCAGGCCCATCTGAGGAGAGCATTGTCCAGGTGGGAGCTTTTTGTGGTAGGAGCACTTTTGCTGGGACCCTTAGCCACTGATGTGTCTGGGTGGTGAAGGGGGATCTCAGGCCCAGTGGGGAAGGAAAGCACTTTCCCTGGTCACTTAGTGTCATCAGGGCTTCCAATTGTTCGTCCTTGCAGGTTCTGCAAGGCTCGCCTGGTGTTTGGGGGATTCCCATTTGATGTGATGGAGGAAGAGCCTCTTTGAGCCACTTCCTGTTACTAAGTTGGGAGTTAGGAAATGCTGGGCCTGGATCACATTTTTTTGTTGGTAGAGGGTCATAAGGTGCCCTGCCATGAGGCTGTTCATCCTTTCTGAGGGTCCCTAGGCAATTCACTTTCTCTAGACCTTTCAGAGATCTCCTTTGGTTGTCTCATATTATTTCCAGGATATATAGTTGTGCGTATAAAGGGGGAGCAGGGAGAGGGGAGTATAAACCATCTTATCTGGATTAGAAGTCCTCTCTGTGCCTTTTAAGTGCTCACCTGATTAGGTCAGGCTCACTCTGGATAATCTCCCAATCAACTGTGCTATATATCATGATCTAATAATGGGAATGATATTCCATCACATTCACAGGTCTCATACTCAAGGGGAGGGGCTCCTACAAAGATCACTAGGCATCATCTTAGAATTCTGTCGACCACAGAAGGTGCATGTGAATGTACTGATGTATTAATTAAGCAATTATCATCCTTTGGAAGGTTTTAATCTGTTAGGATAGTATGAAAGCCAAGTACTGTTATAAGTATTCTACTCACTTTAAGTGAAGTATATCTGATATCAAAAATACTTCCTAAAAATCAGACTATTCAAACAACTTTCAGAAGTTAATGTAAATTTCAGAGGTTTGATCCAAGCCTTCATTTCTGGCCATGCAGATATCTTCTGTGTGAAAAATATGCTACCTCAAAGATGTTTTCAAAAACTTCACCACCACTCCCCATTTATATTTTGTAGTTATGTGCAAATACTGTGGCTGCCAGCAATTCACAGAGAAAAGAAAGGTCAGTGATGTTTCTGACTTTAACTTTTTAGAGAAGGTGTATACTTAACACTGCCTACATTTGTATAGGCTGCACATTGCACAAAATTTCTGATTATTGCTTTAGGTTATAATACAATGAACTCTCACCTATACCAGGATTGAAAACTTTAAGCAAAATTTTCTGGACTGGCCAATACAACCCCCCAAAAATAGTCTTCAGGCTGAATTAGGAGAAAAATCCTTCACTATGTTTAGGTTGGAAGGAAGCATGACCTAAATTTTGATTTCAAATACTCGGGGTTTTGGGTGATGGTTTTACTGGGGACAATTAGAATTGAACTATGTAGATATGTTTCTTGAAGCCAAGTTTTACCTTTAAGGCTTTCATATTGCAGCTTGTGAGGCTCCAAGCAGCAATTGGCTACTTTGGGTCATTCACACAAGGATTCAGAGTCATATATAAACCATAAAACCCTTTATAAGAAATCAGAATCTGTTTTTAAAATTAATTATATGAACTAAACATATATAGAAAGAAATTGAACCTTGAATATATTGAAGAAGCAAAAATTAAAGACATACCTATAACTGCCCTTTATCCTTAGTTGTTTACAATCACAGCAAATCAAAGTGTGACATGTTTAAGAGAAAGGTAATTAAGTTCTAAGGCTTTGTCATCTTATCACTTTTAAAAATACAAGATCTGAGTAAATGAAAGAAAATAGAGAGGGTTGTTAAAGAGCTGAGTCATAGAGTGGAATAGAGAACAAGCGGAAGTGGAAGAGGCAAGAAAGCATACACAGGCTGGGTTTGAAGAGAGTTGGGAATGCTGGTTGTGGTAGATGGTCTCTGATTTGCTTACCGGATCTACTCGCCATCCTTCTTAACCCTGCTTCGTGATTCCAGGAGGCTGATCTTTATCAGCTTCATGGACCAGTCTGTGTCTTCAGGTTGGGTTTGGTTAATATGAACTACTGATAAGTGATTAGAAGTCAGGAGGAAAGAAGGCAAGGGTATTTATTTCCATGATCTGCCCCCTTCCAAACTTTAGGTTGGCAGTGGATGCCATTTTCTAAGGTTACATCTCTTGTTGGGTGGGCTTCTCCTATAACTCGAAGACATTCTGGGTTGCAGGAACTGCTATCTCTCTATGCCCCTTCAAACCTAGTGGTTAGAATACTGGTTTCTCACAGCTGCTAGCCTCAGGGTACTTCATCATCTCTTGGTTTCCCTTCATTCTTTACACACTTTAGTCTCTTCATTAAATGCTATTCCATCACTCTTTTAAAGTGTGCCATCAGTTTTTAGCTAGAACTGACTGATACATTGGTAGTGGGGAATAGGCAAAACGTTAAGGTAGTGTTAGGGAGGTGGGATAAACTGCTGTGGAGAGAGATAGGAAGAGAAGGGTTTCAAAGCTTTTTATGGCATTCTAGGAATGTAACATGACTTCTTTATGTGAATGACTCTAATGTAGTCTTAAATGGCTTCTTAAATATTGATATTTGGTTGGGTTTCTGTTTCTTTGCATGCACAACCAGGATTGAACAGGGCTAAGAGATGTCTGGGATTTACATGACGAGATAATACTACTAGGATCTATCTAGATTCATTATATCATATTAAGACATTTCTCCCATGGAATCAGGAACATCCCAACCCAGTGCACATGCTAAGTTTTTATTGAAATTCAGTGAACTGCTATGGTGTGAAATTAATTTTTATTGTCAGTCCCCTGCGTCGGCAGGCCGACTCTCAAGCCCTGCGCCACCAGGGAAGCCCTATAACACTTTATATAGCTGAGAATTCATCGATCAGGATTTTCACTCTCATTGGAATCCACTACTTGCCTACGACAAATCGGACACGTAGAGTTCTCAGACAGCCAGCGATCAATGCAGTGAATGTGATATTCATGGGAGCAAGGTAGTATGCGAAGCTTGCTGTTTTCTGTGTACTCTGTAAGGCAAATGCTACAGGCTTTTAGTGCATCATTTTCACCAAACGATCTTACAGCCAAGCTGTCAATCTCTGCTTTGGTGAGTCCTGTAGTTTGCAGATTATGGGAGGACCCAGAGTCACTTTCATCAGATATTATTAGGCTAATTTGTATACCCCCTTGGCTGGTCTCTGATGATAAGTTTGTTTCTTCAATGCCTTCAAACATCAGTGATCTAATTCCTGAATTTTCATCACTTGAGCTGGAACCAGAAATAGGACTAGAACTGGAACTAGACGTACAATTGGGGCTTGAATGCCAACTCAGTGTGGAACTTGAATGGGTATCATAGCTAGCATTTGAATCAGAACCAAATGTACCACTACTACTACCATTAGGTGACTCTAGCCATTCCATGTTTTGACTTGGAGGTGAGACACTATGCTCTAAATTACTGTCACTGTCCATAAGGTTATTTGAGTTACTAAATTCTGTCATTGTCTGCCTTAACGTGCTCTGAGTTGGAACAGATGTTGAATCATTTAAGCTAGTATTTAACGTTCTGCAAACGGGATTTCTAATGGTATTGACATAAGCTCTCACACCTGCCTGCTCAGAATGTGAATACATATGCCTCAGTCCTCGTTCACTTTCAGAAGTGACAGTGTTGTTTGGTGTCTCAGATGTTAACTGAGTTCTACTAGCTCTGCTGTCTCTCTGAGAATATGCTCCAGAATGAACTTGTCCTACTTCAAGATTGAAGGGTATGGTTGGATATATTTCCCTCATTCCCCAAGATTCACCACTGCTGGTTGTATCTGGAGAATTTTCTCCATGAACGGCATTCCTTGTTCTAGAAGTTTCAATAAGACCGCTATTTTGCAACTCAAATCCAGTCATTTGCTGTGTCAATATTTCTTGGTGCTCAGTTCTAGAAAATGTCGCATTCTCACTTAGCAGAGGCTGCTCAAAATTCTGAGAGGGTATACTATGATTAAGTCTTTGTACAATTTCCCTAAGTGAACGTGGAGGTGACCAACTTTCAATTCTTGCTCTGGTTCTCCGATACTCTGGGCTCCTACTTCTTGCTCTTCTCTGACTTGTGGTATGTGGGAATTCCATTAATGTTTCAGTTGTATCTTGTTCAGACATAGATGGTCTTGTAAATATTGATTCAGATTGTGGACTTTCCACTTGCCTTTGGCTGTCTTCCATATTTTCTCTTCTGGGAAGTCTTGCAGATGCTACATATTCATTCTCTGGATTTGGACTCCCATTATCAAGGTTAGCATTTATTTCTAAACTGAATATGAACTGATCACTTTTAGGATTAATTTGGCTCTCTTCTCTCCAAGATTGGTTTTCTCTTTGTCCACTTGTCATATTTTCAGTTTGTCCAGAACAGTTAAGCCAGTCTATTATAGAGTCACCACTAGACACGTCATCTGAAGAGTCTCCTCTGTCTGTTAACAAAAAAAATGGGGAGGGTGCATAAAAAACCACCAAAATTAGAACCATCATAAAATAGCACTCTGAAACTTTGTTTCAAAAACAAACAAAAAATGAGAACTTAAATACTCAGATGTTTTCAACTGATTTCACATTTATAGAGTTAATATTTTATAAACTGCACTGTGTAGATTTATAAGTAAAGGTAGAAAAGTTTCGATTCCATCCAAAAAGAGTGAGCTAATCCTAGATAAACTTAGAGAATTTTTTAAAAAGGGAATCCGGAGGAAGTCTGTGTTTCAGTATTTCATCATATACACAGCCCTGTGTACCACTGTCGGAGGAATGTCAAGAGACTTTTTTTTCAGTCCACTGTCAAAACACTAATGCAATTAAACAAGGTAAACACCAGTTAAGGTACAATGCTAGTAGTTTAGTTCAGTTTACATTATTGTCTAATTTTCATTAGTCTCCAACATGACTACTTCTAGGCTCTTCACTTATGTGCTTTTGATAATAGATAAGCTGTTTTAAAATATAAGGTTTTTGCCCAAACATAAACAAGTTTTATAGGTTTAAAAGTGTTTGCATTTTGAATACTTCTTAATGTTACCAAGATTTTTAATTGACATTAAATTGAAGGTCAGATCAAATGAATAGACTGAACCTAGCATGGTACATATAAGACCATATTCAAGAACCAAAGTATTACAGTATCCTCTTCATTAGACAGCAAAATCCTCTACTTCACACTGGAAGGGAGGGCACCAGACCTGAGGTCCGACCAGAGTTTCTCAGCCTTAGCACTATTGACATTTTGGTGCTGGACAATTCTTTGTTTTGGGGAGCTATCCTGTGCATTGTGGGATATTTGGCAGCATCCCTGGCCTCTGCCCACTAGATGCTAGTAACACCCATGCCTCCCCTGTGACAACCAAAAATATCTCTAGCCATTGTCAAATGTCCCCAGGTGTTGAAGAGAGCACAATTGTCCCCAGTGGAGAATATTTGTTTGCTTTTTTTACATGTCTATGTAGAAAAAATAATTCAAGAAGTAGGAGGGACTTTCAGTTGAGGTAGAAAACCAAGAAAAATACAAATAGGCTACTTTGCACTGTTTCCCAATTAAAACAACCCAAGTGTGAATGAGGAAAACAAACAAACAGACCTTGACATGCTCACCAAAAATCAAGTAAATGCCAGTTCTTTTTATGAGAAGTTACTTACCAAATTAATGTAAGTCACTTCTGTATAATTTACTATTTACTATTATGAAGTTACTATTTCCTATTATGAAGTTCCTTATTCATCCCATCCTATTCCCTCCAAAAGCAAAATATACCTGTATTTTCATCTGAGTCTTGTGGTGCGTTTTCTTTGATTAGCTGAAGTCTTCTCAGCAACTCTTCTTCCGTACTTTCACCTGGAATGCCTAGAAGATTGTTGTCTCTCATAAGTTCGTAATCTTCTTCACTCAGATTATTTACGAACCTGGAGAAATCTTCTTCCCGAACCAATCGGTCCGTTTGACTTATGTGTTGGGCCGAAACTCCATCTCCTTCATCGTTGGAATCCGAGTTTTCCACCTTAATAAACAAGTGGAAAATTATCTGAAATTCACGACGTGATATTGAAATTCACCAATGGTCGTTTCGCTTTCTACTTCCTGCCAGAGTGTCCGGTTCCGACTCAGTCGGATGACCCTCTGCACAGATTCCTCCCTTCTCCCTTCCCGACTCAGTTCTGTGGCCCCTGGTGACGCAACAGTTGGGAGCCGCCTCTAGCCCAGAACTTGCTAGACGTTGCCTAGTCACCCATTATCTTCCCCGCTGTTACCAAGTAGGGACTGGATTCAGGTTAGGTTTCATTTCATTCAAAACCAGCCAATGTTACTGAGGGTTTATAGTGTACCAAGCACCGTGCTTCACCTCGTTTCACCCACAGGAGCCTATTCTCAGGTTTTCAGGCTCTGATATGCTCTATTTATTCGTTACATTCCATATGACTGCCTTCTTCAAAATGCCATGCCAAAGTCAGCCTAGTTCAATGCAGCAATTCTCATTTTCAGGTGCCCAGGGACCTCCGCCTTTCCTCCTCATGAATTTCTCAAATCCTAGACTCTCACTAAGAAAGCCCACAATTTTTGATAATTTACCAGGGCCCTGGCTGAGTCTCTTTAGTGTATCTTCTCCCTTTTAACTGTTAATGGCTTCATCTTGCATTATATGGTCCTTCAGTCTTGTTTCAAACAAACAAGAAACACCAAAACTTTGGCAGGCTTTTCTGCTCAGCCAGGGAATTCCTTCTCCACAAAAGCATCAGGTTCATTTTTGTCCTCCTTTCTCATAAATATTATAAATAGTACTTAAGCAAAACTAGCCAGAACATCACAGGAACTTTTAGGACAGATACATAATAGTTACTTTGTCTGCCACAGTGAGTACTGACTTTGCTGATTTTGTCGCATGTATCACCTGAAAGCCTTGGTGAAAATAAAATAACACTCATTTGCAATGCTATCTGGAGGAGACCTCTAATTCACTCTCAGTACACAGCTTAGAAGTTGAAGGAGCTGTGTAAATTCACAGTTGTTGTTTTGTTCACGGTCCACAGCAGGCTTTCTTGTTTGTTCTCAAGGAGATGGAAGGATGGTAACTTTACCGGTGTGACAGTGAAGAATCTAAGTCTATGTCCTGCTTTTGACATTTGTTCCATGCCTCATTTAACTTAAGCTAGAAAAATCAATCTTTCCCCTCTGAATCAAATCTCAGCAAGATTTTGGATGAGAACAGAATCCCCTAGACTACCCTGCCTCCTTTATGGACTTCTGAGTGTATTTGTTATCTTTTACTGAAGTTATTCTTTTCACAGGGGAAATCTGTTGTAAACTTGTTTGCTGTGCCTCAATCAAAACTAGCAGTATTATGAAAATTCAGCGTGATTTGTACTCTTGATGCAGGAAACCCTCACAATCGTTAGTGTTCTTGAGAGTGATTGATTCAGTTTAATTCAATTCAATCAATTCAAGTGTCAAGTATGTTTAGCGTTTGTTAAATGTCAGTCATATTATCGGATATTAAGATACAAAGATGAGTATATTTAAGAATCTGTTGTCATTAGAGTATAACAAACAATTGAGCTACACAGAGGTAAAATTACAGTTTTGAGGAGAAAGTGATTTGAGTGAGAGAGAAAATCGGTTTCACTGCATTTGGGTTTTAAAGGATGAATAGGAGTTTTCTAAGTGAATGAAAGGGGGAAATATTTTCAAAAGTGAGAACAGCAACTAATGACACTCATAAAACAACAAGGATAGTAGATTTTAATTACTAAAAAAAGACATTAGTTAAATTGGCCGAGCAAGGCCAAAAAATGGAGACCTTTATGACATGTTTAGAAGTTGGACTTTATCATTAGTGCAATGGAAAGATGTTGAAGTCTTTAGACAGTTGATGGTCAAATTTGCAATTTAGAAATAATATTGATAGTAGTGTTGAGGATGAATATGAAGGGCAACAGTTCAGATGGGAGGGTCAGAAATAGATAGCGGGCAGCCTAGGCTAGTGATGACAAGGATCTGAATCAGGGCAAAGGAATATGATTAAAATGAAGGACTTTAACAGATCTCTAGGCAGCAGAACTGATTAAACCTAGTAATATGTGGGAAAGAGGGAAAAGTGGGGAGGGGGAATATATGAGGGAAAGGCAGGGGTCAGGATTACTTCTGTATTTCTGTCTTTGCTTAGTGGACAGTGGTACCAATAAGAAGTAACACCTGATTCTGAAGTTGTATGGTTTAGCTTAAGAGGGAGCATGATTGCTTATGATTAGAATAGTATGCAAGTTACCTGAAGATTCAGAAAGTCTTACAGTCATTCCAAATTTAGGTACAGAAGCACATGAACTAATAGCCCCGGATGTTTGGTGTTCCCTGTAGTTGGCTCTCAGTGTCAATGACTCTAGCTTCCTGAACTATTTGTTCCTGGTTATGTCCCAATTCTGGTGCAAGTAACAGGGTATAGTGATCATCATCCCAGAGACCTACTTATTGACCTTGATTATTTAAATAGAAGCCACCAATATAGCTGTGCTTTACACTTAGTTCTCTCATGTCTTGACTTTCCTTCTGAGTATTGCATTGTAAGTTCAGTAGTTTTTCCTCTGGATGGCAATATTGCTGCTTTGGCCTTTGTTCTATCCCTTGTCTTGATATCAGAAGTCTTCTGAAGATGTTTTTTCTTCACTTCTCATTTCAGAGATGGGAGGTGCATCAGGAAGTCCGGAGGTTGACTAGAGCATCACTCGAAGTTGAGTTGGAGGGGAAGAGATTGAAGATGGAAAGCTGCTTACTTTCAATCAGAGTCAAGCACTTAAAAATTTGGCCAATCCTTTGTTTATGATGTGGTGAAAAAATGGGGTGTGTGTGAGCAGATTTGGCTGTTCTTTTATCCTGGTTGTAATAATGGAGTTTTGTAATCAAGGGTTTTCTTTTACTGACTCTGTCCAAGGAAGCTTCTGAACAGATTCTATGACTCAAAGGGAGACTGAAAATAAGCAAGAGATAGCATTCTCCCTGAATATGGGTAAAAGGAGTTCTGTGGCTTTAGAACTGTAAGAAATGATCAAGACATATATTCCAGATACCTATTGCAGTATAACAAACCAGTCCAAAACGCAGTGGTAGATACAATAGAAACCATGCTGTTATAGTCAGGACTTTGTGAGCTAAGAATAAAGATAAAGAATACTGGGGATGGCTCATCTCTGCTCCATCATGACTGGGCCTCAGCTGTGGTGGCTTGAATGATTGGAGATAGATTAGACAACTTGACTGGTGTCATATGTCTGGGGCCTTGGTTCTGGCTAAGTTTTCTTTGAGTCACATCTTTTGGTGCTGAAATGTCCAACCAAGATGGCATCTTCATTCACAAATCTGGGGCTTGAGTTGGGCTGCACAGGGTGAAAAATCTGGGGCTGGTTTTCTCTCTGTCTCTGTCTTTCTCCATGAAATTTCTCGGTGTAGTTTTGGAGTCTTAGCAACCTGGATATCTCAAAGTAGTTGAACTCTTACATAGTGAGTGGCTTCACCCAAAAGAAACATCTCATGAGACTTGGCTGGAATCTGTAAGGCTTCCTATGACTTAACCTCACAAGTGCAAGAACACCTTTTCTCTTGCATTCTGTTGATTGACTAAGCCACTGTATCAGCCCATATTCAAGAAGTGGGACACCACATTCTACCTTTCAATAGAGAGGTAACAAAGATTTTATGGTTGTATTTAATGTACTATAGCACATGATGAAAAAAATCTTATAATGATGACTTTTCAGTTCATGTGGAAATTAATCTCTCCCTCTGTTCTCTGAATTGCATTATTCTCTGGGTAAAAATAAAAAAAGGGAGGACATAAAATCTGAAGTTCTTTGCATTCAGCCTGATTTTAAAGATACCCGATTAAGGATCTTTTTATTATGTAATAGTTTTCCCACATCAGAGACCATTGGTAATATTAAGAGCTATTTACTGAGCAACTGTAATTGCTAGACACTCTGCTTGTGTTTTAACTTATTTGATCTCAAGCCCCATGCAAGAGAGGTATTACTATTCTCAGAGATAAAGGCATTGAGGCTGATGCAAATTAAGTGATTTTCTCAAAGTTACAGTAATAGATAATATGTTTAGATTCAAACAAGGTCTATAGGATGACTCTCCCTGTTTCGCTCTACTCTGCTATGTTTAATGAAAACACAATTTTAGACATCATTACACAAACGTAGTAAAATCTCAGTTAAATGAGATGCTTGAATCATGTTTGATCATTTTCGTGTGCCATTTCAATTCTGCTTTGGGGTTAGTCTAGAATATCTTCGTTTTAACTTAATAAAGAGTAATTTTAAATCAAGAAGTAAACATAATTAAAGCTTGATAAGATATTTCATATTTTTATGTCTTTTTCTTTCCCACCAGAAGGATGGGTTAAAAGCTTGAAAGCATTGATGCAGAAAAATGAATATAAATATGCATGTCTCATGGAATCTACTGGAATTGGTTCTTTGACACAAATACTTGTTTTGAATCTAAACAAGAAATTCTTGTTAATTGAAATCACACCCTTTCCACTTACATAGGCTTGACACTAGGAATTAGTTTCATCTCTTCCTTATTCTTACGTCTAATTATGGAAATAAAAATGTATTTATTTAGCAAGGTCTCATCCCTCTTATCATTTCCTTTCTTCCTGGTTCTGCTCAGATTTAGACTGTTTTTTTTTTTTTTTTTTTTTTTCGGTACATGGACCTCTCACTGTTGTGGCCTCTACCACTGCGGAGCGCAGGCTCCAGAAGTGCAGGCTCAGCGGCCAAGGCTCACAGGCCCAGCCGCTCCGCGGCATGTGGGATCTTCCCAGACCAGGGTACGAACCCATGTCCCCTGCATCGGCAGGCGGACTCTCAACCACTGCGCCACCAGGGAAGCCCAGATCTAGACTTTTGATAGCTTTTCTATTAGTGCCGTGTCAGTGGTTAGTTTGTTTCTATGCTTTCTCTAGTTTTGAGACATTTTACACACTTTCTCTGAGGCATGCTCCAGGTCTGTTATTCACAAGCAAGTTAGTTCATATTTCCGCACATTTGTTTATTTGTAAATTCTTACCTCCTAGATTATTGTAATAAATAAGTAAACTTACATATACATAAATAATATTCTGTTTGTTTGAAAAGCACTCTGACTTTTTGTGAAAGAGACTCACTTCCCAATTTTACAGCATTAATCTGAGGAACAGGGGCCTGCTGGAATACTCCCCAGGGACAGTGGCTGGCAGGTGCCATCTTCCTGCTCTCTCTCTGCCTTGATAAAACTTAAAGGTGCCATCTTTTTTCCCATTTTTCCTTTCCTGCAGGTGACAACTTTGTGCTCCAGCCAGCTGGCTCCTTCTTCCCTGCTCTTCCTCTGTCTTGCTATATATATATATTTTTCTTCTTCTTTTTCTTTTTTCTTTTCCCTCTTTCCCTTTATTCAAATGGTGTATCTTTGCACTCTTCCCACCGCCTCACTCAGCCAGTAAGCATCATCTTCACACTTTCCTTCTGATGTGCTCCAGAGAGCCAGAATCTCCAAGACAGGAGATCCCATTTTTGTGGCCTCCACTCAGGGGATGCTCCTTGATCGCCTGGCTCTGGAGGCCAGGAGGGATTTCTTTTCTGGGTCCCATGGGACTGTAACAATTGGAGAGACAGTTCTTGGCAGGATACCACCCCCAGGATGTACCACTACACATCAGACTGAGACACAGCCCCAGCCTTTACATGAGAAAAGCCTATTTGCTAGTAGGGACAAGACTTAAGAGCAGACTTCAGGTTCAGCACACATCTAGAGGCTACGGATGTGCTCTCGGGGAAGGTAGGCTGGGGGTGCCATCTCTCCACCCTCACTCTGCCTTACTACAGTTCACTGGTATCTCCCAGAATGGAGCTTGTACACTTATCTGAAGCACTGTTTTCTTGTGACTGCTCCCCGGGGAACACCTTCAGATTGCTTGCTTCTGGGGCGCAGCTGGGCTTACACTTGCAATCTCACAAGGCTAAATATATTTGCATTCTTTAAAAGCTGTTACCAAATTTTCTGGCTTCCTATCAACCTGAATCTAGGTACTGCCTGAGATCCTCCACTTTGGGTTGCTCATTTGTCTTGGCACACCCTCAACTGCTGGGATGGTGTGCCAGGTCTATTAAAAATAAACTGCTTAGACAATCACAAAGATTTGAGAGGCAACCAAGAGTAGACAGGGTTAAATGACAAGGTTCATCTGTCACACAGCTCTTCAAGACTGGGAGATGTGGCTATTTCACTTAATGCATAGAAACCAACACAGAGAGTCAAGCAAAATGAAGAAAGAGAGGACTATACTCCAAAAAAAGAACAAAATAAAACCTCAGGGAAAAATCTTAATGAAATGAACATAAGTAATTTACTTGATAAAGAGTTCAAAGTTATGGTCATAAAAATGCTCACTGAACTCAGAAGGAAAATGGATGAAAACAGTGAGAACTTCAACGAAGAAACAGAAGATATAAGAAAGTTCCAAATAGAAGTCACAGAACTGGAGAATGCAATAATTGAACTTAGAAATACAGTAGATGAAGCACAAGAAAGAATAGGTGAACTCAAAGACAGGTCAGAGGAACTCATCCAATCAGAGAATAAGGAAGAAAAAGGAATGAAAATAATGAATATAGCTTAAGGGATTTATGGCACATCAAATGGAATAACATTCACCTTATAGGAACTCCAGAAGGAGAAGAGAAAAGGGGGCAGAAAACATTTGTAGAAATAATATCTGAAAACTTTTCCTAACCTGGGGAAAGAAACAGACATCCAGATACAGGAAGCCCAGAGAGCTCCAAAGCAGGTCAACCTAAAGAGATCCATACCAAGAAATATGAAAATTAAAATGTCAACGTTAAAGATAACAAGGGAATCTTAAAATCACCGAGAGAAATACAGCTTGTTATATAACTTGTTATATACAACTTGTTATATAACTACATCAACCTAAAAAGCTTCTACACAGAACAATAAACAATCAACAAAACGAAAGGGTGAGCTACAGAATGGGAGAAAATATTTGCACATCATGTATGTGATAAGGTGTTAATATCCAATATATATGAGGAACTCATAAAATGGCTATATATATATATATCTATCTATATATAGATAGATATAGATTCTCAAACAATTCAATTAAAACTTGGGCAGAAGAACTGAATAAAAATTTTTCCAATGAAGGCATCCAAATCACCAACAGGTTCATGAAAAGATGCTCTACATCACTAATCACCAGGGAAATGCAAATCAAAACTACAATGAGATATCACCTCAAAGAGACTAAGAGGTAACAAATGTTGACAAGGATGCAGAAAAGGAAACCCTTGTGCACTGTTGGTGGGAATGTAAATTGGTACAGCCACTATGGTAAACAATACGGAGTCTCCTCAAAAAAATTAAAAAGAAAACTACCATACATTAGCAATCCTGCTTTGGGTGTATATATATCCAAAGAAAATGAAATCACTATTTCAAAGAGATATCTGCACTCGCACATTCATTGCAGCATTATTCACAATTGCCGAGAAATGGAAACAACCAAAGTGTCCATGCATGGATAAATGGATATAGAAGATGTGGTACATACATAGATGGAATATTATTCAGCCATGAAAAAGAAAATCCTGCCACTTGCAACAACATTTATGGATCCTTGGGACATTATGATGAGTGAAATAAGTCAGAGAGAGAAAAATAAATACTGCATGATGTAACTAAATTGTAGACTCTAAAACAGCCAAACCCAGAGAAACAGAGAATAGAATGGTTGTTGCCAGGGGTTGGGGTTGGGGGAAATGGGGAGATGTTGACCAAAGGGTAAAATATCCAGTTAGCACATGAATTTCTGGGAATCTAATCTACAGCATGGTGACTGAGGTTAACAGAACTGTATTATATACTTTAAAGTTGCTAAGAGAGTAGATCTTACATGTTCTCACCGAAAAAATAATGTTATTTATGCGAGGTAACGGAGTTGTGTTAACTAGCTCCGCTGTGGTAATCATTTCACAACATGTAACATACCAACAGATTGTACACCTTAAACTTACACAATGCTATATGTCAATTACATCTCAATGAAGTTAGAAAAATACAGAAAACAGACTGTTGCACAACATTCAAGCAAAAATACTAGTTTTGGGCTGCTTTTTCTTGAATTTAGTCATTGTTCCTTCTTGAATCTGTTTTGTATCACATGATAGCAGACTCATACAGGCAGCCTACTTCTGATCAGGCGCAGCCAAAAAGAAGCAACTGATGGTATATGGGAGTTTAGGGATAAGCTACGAGATTTCTCCCTTTCTTCCTCTACTTTGTGAAGATTCTCCAGCAGCAACTTTGTAACTTCCATGGCTCCAACTCCAATGAGACAGAACTGGTATGGTCTGACATTGATGATCATTTAACCTGGCCCTGGACTCCTTTACAACCCTCTGCTTAACTCTGCCTTTCCAGCATAGGGGTAAAAGTAAATTCCTGTTCCTACTAATCACTCCATTATCTAGGTGGCCCTTCTTTACTTCTCAGAAGTTTCATCACTGGTGTTCTTAATACCCTGTATTAAATTTATTTGCAAAGACTTGAAACAATTTCTATATTATTTGTTATGGGCAAATACAGTATAATAAAATTTCCAAATATTAAAAAAATATTAGAAGAGACATGAAATCTCAAAATGGGGAAATGTTAGCCACGTTTAGGAAGAAAATGTACTAATATTATTGGAGGAAAGAATTCAGGAATTGGAAGAGAACACTAATGAGTTTGGAAGGTATAAGACTGTGGAGAAGTTTGAATGGTGGGCTTCATGCCACCGGAAATAGGGAGTGATTCAAAGTTCTATAAAGATTGTGCTCACTTCAGCAGCACATATACAAAGTTTTATAAGATTAATCTGAAAGTGGTAGGCAGTTTGAAGTATGTGATGGAGTGATGTCAAAGAAAAATTGCACCAGATGGTTACACAGGCAAGGAGTACTTTACTCAAGATGATTCTGTAATAGAGGAGAGAGACTGCACTCCATTCTGCTGAAACAAAAGGCATGGAAGTTTTTAGATGCCAGGATGAGCTGTAGGAAAAATAGTAGAGGATGCTGGAGAAGAGATTGGTCAATATAATTAGACCATCTCTGTTTGCTTTGGCTCTTATCAAAGTTAGGCTCCTATACTCCCCACAGAGACTGGGAAGTAGGGGCAATACCTTTCTTGAAGGTTATATTTCAAAGAGCTGACTCCCAGGTCCTTGAGAAAGACATTTCTGGGTTGGAAAAGTATCAAGTGACTAGGAGAAAATTTACATCTCAAAGGGGCAGAGAAAGAATTTACAATTTCAAGTTTCTTAAGGTAAATGTTTTCAGAAAAGGGAGGTTAAGGGCCTATGGTAAAGAAAAAACCTGTCTGAAGTTGAGCCAAACTGAGGGACACATTAAGGCCATCTTGATCAGTAGTTAAAATTAGCATTACCTTCAGGAAGGTTATTTTATAAAGAAAAGCAATGCTTTAGAAACTTTCTCAGAAGAATCAAAAGTAACTGTCTGCTAGTTAGATACAGGTCAGGAATAATGAGAAAGGGCAGTTACAAAGTTAACTCAACTAATGTTCTATGTGTTGTAGCTTTAATAAAGATGAAATAAGTAGAAAAAAATAATCCATTGGTACACGGTGAGAGCCAATTGGATGGATTGCCCAATTAGAAATACTTCTTTATTTTCTAGTCATTATCAGTCAAGGATTAACAAACCTACTTTTATTAGATATACTTCTGTCTAGGGATTGAGAAATATCAATTATTTAAACTTAATCACTACTTTATTTCTGTGAGATTTTTAAAAATATACTTTGGGGAAAAGTAATGGAAGAGTGATATAGCACTAAAACATTGAAGTGAATGACATAATAAGACCCTATCTTTCTCAATTTAAGGAGAAAAAAAGGGAGGGCAAAAGAAATGGGCAGAAAGTAAGTTTACCTACCAGTCATTGTGTCAAGTGTTTTCATATATTTATCTAATTTAATACTCACAAAACAATGAGACATAAGGAAGATATTTATCCCATTCCGTAGGTGAAACTCTGTTTACAAAGTAATATATCAACCAATTGTAGAGCTGACCCTTGAATTTAAGGCCTTGCATCTGTGGAAATGCAAGAGCCAAACCCTGCTAATACAAGGTGCTTAGAATAGGTAGACTTCAGGGAGCAGGAAAATTAGAGCATGCGTGAACTGATGACAAGTTTTGCTGATCTAGTAGCTTTGTGAGATTTGTCTAGATTCAAAGGCCCTTGCTCTACTAAACCATCAAATTAGAGGTGGTCTCCTTCTTAAACAACCAATATTTGCAGAGCTATTCAGACTTTGGGTCATGGTATTTTTTTCAAGGATTAACTATGATCACTGGCTTTTCAAATTTTAACTTTAGAAAGTCCTTGCTTTTGTTGGAAGCAATGTTAAATTTTGATGCAGTTGTTTGCAGGGATGAAACTTGGTCGCCCTCTGGAGGCTATTCTCAGGTCCGACTAGCATACCTTAATTTTGAGAAAGAAGTCAGGGCTCAACAATTTAACAACTCATTTTAAATGTGTGGAAATTATGTATATACATTATACTTTTTTAGAAGTTACAAAACATTGAGTTCAAAATGCTCAAAATATTTTAAAATGCTGAATTAAACGTTTTATGGCATAGCATGTTTTGAATTCCTGTTCTCCCTTTGGATATGGAGATGGTCATCATTCTCCTTTTATCATGCAATATCTATACTGGGACTAAAACCGGTTATTTTTCCTCCCCTATTATAGGAACCCATGGGCAATTAGTTCTATAAATTGAATGATAAGGCATATGACACAATACTATACACTCAATTACTACCAAGATCTTTCATTTTAAGTTTTTTTTAAAAATCTCTAAATTTCCAATTAAATTTTTTTTTCTTTCTCTCAGAGATAAAACATCGGAGCTTACAAGAACCCTTAAAAACAGAATGGCTCAAAGGATAAAAATGTTTTGCTCCCTAGTTCATTCTTGTTCAGTTTTCTTTTAGAAGGTGTATTATACCAGTTATTGTAAATTATACAAGCAAAGTTCTTGCCATATATTGGTGACAGCATTTCTACATAAAGTAAGCATTTAAGGGGCTTCCCTGGTGGTGCAGTGGTTAAGAATCCACCTGCCGATGCAGGGGACACGGGTTCCAGCCCTGGTTCCCGAAGATCCCACATGCCGCGGAGCAACTAAGCCCATGTTCTGCAACTACTGAGCCTGCGCTCTAGAGTCCGTGTGCCACAACTATTGAGCCTGCGCTCTAGAGCCCATGCACCACAACTACGGAAGCCCATGCACCTAGAGCCCATGCTCCGCAACGAGAAGCCACCGTGATGAGAAGCCCACGCACTACAACAAAGAGTAGCCCCCACTCTCCACAACTAGAGAAAGCTTGCGTGCAGCAACGAAGACCCAACACAGAGCCAAAAATAATAAATAAATAAAAAAACATTTAAAAAGTAAGCAGTTATGAGCTGCTATAAACCTACTGTTTCTTTACTTGATTTAAATGAATTTAATTCTTTAAATAACTGAGCAGGTAGAGAATTTAGACTCAGCCATTATTAGAGGTACCTTACACAGCCAAAGTGGTATAAAAACCCTGTAACATGAAAGTGTTGTGGAGGTCCTTCTGGTCTTCTGAGACCGGGACACCTGGACCTTTATGTCCCATTTATAAATGTTCCTGTATAATGTTTGGGATGTTGAAATATTTGATGAGATAGATACCTCATGCCTATTACATGCCTTCCCTATATCTCTCTCAACTACATCCCTCTAATGAGTTGGTGCAGCTCCAAGGCTCTATCCAGTAAAAAGGTAGTGTCAGGCAGTGCTTGTTGTACTCAATGGCTTTTAATCCTCCAACTGCCTTGTAATCTCCTCCTTCACACCTTGATGCTTAGAAATGGCATATTTCCTGAGGAAGAGGTTTCTAGGGAGTCCTGGATACTTGCTTGAAATGGGGACAGGAGGATGGAGGAACAGAAGGGAAGATATAGGGAAGATGAACGGATTTTTTTAATATATATATTTTTTAATTTATTAATTTATTTATTTATGGCTGTGTTGGGTCTTCGTTTCCATGCGAGCGCTTTCTCTAGTTGCGGCAGGTGGGGCCCACTCTTCATCACGGTGCGCAGGCCTCTCACTGTTGCGGCCGCTGTTGTTGCGGAGCACAGGCTCCAGATGCGCAGGCTCAGTAATTGTGGCTCACGGACCTAGTTGCTCCGCGGCATGTGGGATCTTCCCAGACCAGGGCTCGAACCCGTGTCCCCTGCATTGGCAGGCAGATTCTCAACCACTGCGCCACCAGGGAACCCCGGATTTTTTTTTATATAAATTTTTCTGCCATAAAAACTATAGGTACCAAGCAAAGCAATCAGGGAAATTTATATTCATGCATTAATTTACCACCTACAATGATGAGTAGATAGAGGACATTAGATAGATTAAGGAAGTATCTAGGAGATAAAATGGATAAGATTGATAATGGATAGGATATAGTGGCTGATGCGAGAGGTTGAACTCAAGGATTATTGTTAGGTGCCTGGTTTATACAACTGGGTGAATGATATCACTACACACTAAGACAAATGAAAATGAAGGAGGAGAGATTCGGCAGTTTAGGGAGACCATGAGTATTTAGCTTTATGTATATTTTAAATGAACAGATTTAGATGTTAAATAAGCAACTGGATTTACAGAATTCAGATTAGAGGTCTCAGGTACACAAATGTCCAAAGTTTATGGAGTTGGTAACTGAAGCTGTGTGTTTCTGTGAAATCATATTATGAGTTCTAGAGTGAGAGGACATAATGGCCTAGAACTGAATTTTGCAGAATTTCAACATTTAATGTCTGAGGAGAAGGATACGTACCTGCAAAGAAGATAGAGAATGAACTGCTGCAGAGATTAAAGGAAAACCAGAAGAGTTTTTGGGTCAAGGAAAATCAAGTCTCAAAGACAGAAGCAAATCCTACTTACAGGTCAAGTAAGTAGGAGATAAAATTTTCACATCGCATCCATGGATTTGGAAATAACTTATGAAGTACCTTTTTATTGGAGTAATAAAAGATGGATTCTATTGGGAGTGGGTTGAAGCATGAGAAGGAAGTAATAAAGTGAAGATATCAAATATAGATAAACATTTTTAAACAGCTTTATGGAGGTACAACTGATGCACAAAAAATGGCACATGTTTAATGTATACTATTTGATGAGTTTGGACATATGCATAAACCCATGAGACAATTAACACAATCAAGGTAATAGAAATATCTGTCCCCTCCAAAAGCTTCCTTGTGTCCCATTTTTTCTGTGTGTGGTAAGAACACTTAACATGAAATTGACCCTCTTAACTAATTTTAAGTGCTTAACACTATTGTTAACTACAGACACTATTTGTACAGCAGATTTCTTGAATTTACTCATCTTGTATAACTGAAAATTCATACCTGTTGAACAACAGCTCCCCATTTCTCCCTTTCCCCAGCCCCTGGCAACCAACATTCTATTCTCTGCTTCCATGAAGTCTGATTATTTTAGATACCTCATATACATGGAATTATGCAGTATGTGCCCTTCTGTGACTGGCTTATTTACTTAGCATATTGTCCTCCAGGTTCATCCCTGTTGCCACAATGGTAGAACCTCCTTCTTCTTTTAAAGTTGAAAATATTCCATTGTAAATATATACTACATGTTTTGAACCATTCATCTGTCGATGGACATATTGGGAAAAACTTCTTGACATTGATCTTGGCAATGATTTATTGGCTATGACACCAAAAGCACAGACCACAGAAGCAAAAATAGACAAGTAGAACTACATCAAAATAAAAAGCTCCTGCACAACAAAGGAAACAACCAACAGAATGGAAAGGTAATCAATGGAATGGGAGAAAATATTTGAAAATCATATATCTGGTAAGGGGTAAATATCCAAAATTTATAAGGAATTCCCACAACTAAGTAGCAAATAAACCATATAACTCGATTAAGAAATGGGCAAAGAACTTGAATATACATTTTCCAAAGAACCCATATGAATAGCCAAAATGTATATGAAAAGGTACTCAGCATCGCTAATCATCAGGGCAATGCAAATCAAAATCACAAAGAGATATCACCTCACCCCTTTTAGCATGCTTACTTTCAAAAATACAGAGGTAACAAGTACTGGGGAGAATATGGAGAAATTGGATCTCTTGTACACTGTTGGTGGGAATACAAAATGGTATATAGTCACTATGGAAAATAGTATGGAGGCTTCTCGAAAAATTAAAAATAGAACTATCATATGATTTAGCAATCCCACTTCTGAATGGATATATGTAGATATATATATTTAGATATATGTGTGTCTGTGTGTGTGTATATATATGTATAAGAGAACTGAAATCAGGATCTGAAAAAGATTGCACTCTCATGTTTATTGAAGCATTATTCACAATTGCCAAGATATAGAAAAACATTTTCAAGAATTATTTTAAAAACTGTGCCTTTGAAGAAGAGATAGTGTGGTAATTAGTAATAGAGGTCAGGTGGAGAAAGGTGAGTTTGGTTTTGCTTTTCTTTTTTGCTTTACTCTTCTTTATTATTTTTCCCAATTTGGAAGATTTTAGAATGTTTAAAAAAGATAGTGGAAAAGATCCAGATTAGAGAAGGTATTGAACAAAATAAGGATCCTTAGAGAGTGCAAGGTGATGCAATCTAAATCAGGAGTAAGGGAATTGGGTTTAGTAGGAATAGAGCTTCTGTTCTCTTAAATTACCAAAGGAGATAAAGATGGCAGCAGATGTAGTAACTCTATTATGTTAATTAACAGGAAAGTTCTCCTAATGTTTTTTTCCTTTCTTTGAATTAAAAGAGATTATCTCCTGATATTATAGCAAATGGTGGGGACATGCCATTTAAGAATAGTGCAATAGCTGAATCACTTTGTTATACAGCAGAAACTAACACAACATTGTAAAGCAATTATACTCCAATAAAGATTTTTTTAAAAAAACAAAGAATAGTGCAGAAAGAGAGAACAAAGTGTAAAGAGTGGGAAATGATGGGTCCAGATTAATGTAGCAGAATTAAAGGGCAATATTAAAGGACCTTTTAGGTTAGTGACCATGAATTTATAAAGGAAACCATCTAAACTATTATACACTTTACTTGGGAAGACTTTGAAAGCTGGAGATCAAGAAAAGAGAAAGCAATGGTTTGGGTTGATCCAGCATAATTAAAAGACACTGGAACAGGGCTAGGGACAAACACACTATTAGATAATGGACATTGGAATGTAAGAGAGTAAGGAGAGATACAAAGGCAGTATCAGGAGAAAGCAAGGGAGTAAACAGACTTGCATCAAAGTACTATCATAGTGGTGGGGTATGTGAACAAGTGAACTGGAATGTGAGAAGTTATTGTAAAGGGATGGCATATTTGTGTGAATAATTTTTAAAGACTATTTCTCTTTTTCCAGCTCTGATTTTTATTTCAGAGGACTGACTCCTGAAAACTCGGTTTCCCAGGATTCACTGGCAACTAGCTTCCAATTAATTTTGAGTAAAGGAAGGACTGGTGAGAGTTTGGAAGAAGGGGATAGGGGAGAACCCAGAATGCCCTCTTTCTTTGAGTTGTACATACAACTGAGGCTTCGTCTCCCTCATGCGTCCAATTCCTGCTCAAGGGCTTCTCCCTCCATGTCCCCAGCACCCACCAGCAGTCTCTACATTCATTCCAGTTCTGCTTAGGGGATTCAGTCTTTCCAAACTCTAGGTTGCCTTCCTATTTCATTTGACTCCAGATTTTATAACTTTTGAAACAAGCTCCTTTTATTAAAATCTACTTTCTAAACTTCCTGAAGCAGATTTCCTGTCCTGCATGAGTAATCCCAGGAAAAAGATGCTCAAGATGGGACTCTGGAATAAGGTTTTGAGCTTGAATGTAGTAGTGACTCCATTGCCAATGCAAAGACAAGTGCTTCTTCCGAGTAGTGGAAGCCATAAATAAATTACCAGCAATATTTGCTTTGAACATATTGCCAGTTGAAGACAATACTTTTACATGTCAAGCGGCAGCTGATTTTGTCTATTACAGCAGTAATAACTACAAGCACCACGGGGACCATTAGCTGCTTCTTATAGCACCAGAGAGCTTACAAAATGAAAATGTTTACACTTAATGTTAAAAGGTGTTAGGTGTTTAAACTCTCAGATCGAGGCATGGGAAGGCACAGAGAGCCACACTGAGGGCCTTAAAATTTTCTCATGTCTTATAGCCACACAGCAGACATGGCTGAGGATCAAGTTTCAAATCTAAAAGTGTGAGTTGCAGAATTAAAATGCAAGTTCAAGGTACATCTGTGCTAAGTCTCACAGATTAATATCAGGACATTGATCAGGAAGAGCTGGGTATTAAGATAAGGATATATTGAGTATTTAGGATAAGTGCAGGTAGGCAGACTCAGATTAATATGAAAATTTTTAACCCAAATCTTCCTGTGGTTTCCTCGCCAAAGGAAGCCACCCTTCTTCCTCCCCATTTGAGGAAACTAACCTTCCCTTACTTAACATATCTCTAAAGACCTCATCTAAATAGGTTAGTTTTCAAGGAAATTGCTACTTTTCTCAAGACCTACCCACATCAGCACTTACTGCATCCTAATAACTACAGTCAGATTCCACCAGGCCCCAGGAGGCAAGTATAATGTCCACCCTGGTAGGAGTTAGCGTATACATCAAAAGAAATGCTATATCCTGCTAATGTGTATCAGCAGAAACCTGTAGAATGTGTGTGTGGCATATGGTTTGTTGGGTTTTTTTGTTTGTTGTTTTGCAGTACGCGGGGCTCTCACTGTTGTGGCCTCTCCTGTTGCGGAGGACAGGCTCCGGACATGCAGGCTCAATGGCCATGGCTCACGGGCCCAGCCGCTCTGCGGCATGTGGGATCCTCCTGGACCAGGGCACCAACCCGTGTCCCCTGTATCGGCAGGTGGACTCTCAACCACTGCGCCACCAGGGAAACCCTGGCATATGTTTTATAAGTGCTAGACTGAGAAAGATGGAATATAACGTTGGAAGGGGTTGAATTTATTATAAAGAACTTACCTGAGATTCAAAGTATTAGCTCTAGCTGATGGAATTGGCTCTAATCGTTGGCTTGTTTGGCTGACTGAAACATAGATTCAATAGTCAGCAACATTCAAAGAGGGCAAGATGCCATAATTTATCTGACAGAATGTAGACAAAGGAATCCATGTACTTAAAATGAGAATGTTGGAGTGGATTAATTATGTAAAACCCACTCAACTATCCCAGAGTTATGCCCCCACAGAGGTCATCGATAACATTCTTCTTCAAGACATTAAGACATTCTTTGATGAGAGAAATACAAGCATCCTTGAAAACCTCTATGGCATCTGTCTTCTGTGGGCTAAAGATGACAATGCGGGATAGCACCAATGAAATGGCCCCCATGCTTTTAACAGGAATATGGGGTTACAGAGTAGCAGAGGTTAAGTGGTAGCATTTAATATGAGAAACAAGGTGAGTGCAATTATCATAAAAGTCAGCAGGGCAGAGTGGCACTATTTTGACCCAAAGTGACTTCCAGCAGTAACAGATTAATCACATTTACACTGGGAATTACATTGATGAGCAGGCTTGAACTGTATCAATGAAAATAAAATTCAAGCACAATGAGCAGAAACCTGCATTGATTTTCCAGGAATGAAAATTACAGCCTCGCCCAGACCTAAACCAGAGATCAGGTGGCTACAACAGCTTCAGAAACTTTGCTGCAACACTGTCAAAAGTATAGAGTGTGATTTTTTTTCTCCAGGTCTACCTCAAAGGGGTTTACAATGTTCCAGGGGGAATGTTTAGAAAGAAAAGTGGAAAACTCAGAATTTTTCAGAGATTATTAAGATAAATTTACACACCTGAGGTTCCAAAACATCACTGTGGTCTTCAGGTCATAATAGGGCTTAAGGAAGCCATGTGATAATTGAAACTTTGACACAAGTTCACCTCACTAGAAATCCTGTGCAGTGACCTACTCTATATTTCCCCATATCTGAATGTACATTTGGAGTACACATACTTGGAAAATGACAGAACTCTCAAACAACGTAAGTGCTATTAAGAACGGCTACTGCCTGACATCCATTAGGATAGTTATTATTAAAAACAATAATAAATAACAAGTATTGGCATGGATGTGTAGAAATCTGAACCCTTCTCCATTGCAGTTCCTCAAAAAATTAAACAGAATTACCATACGATCTAGCTATTCTACTTCAGAGTATATATCCAAAGGAATTAAAAGCAGGGACTTGAACAGATGTTTGTAATTTCATGTTCTTAGCAGCACTATTCACAATAGCCAAAAGATGGAAACAACCTAAATGTCCATCAACAGAGGAATGGATAAACAAAATGTAGTATATACATACAATGGAATATTAATGACCCTTAAAAGATAAAAAATTCTGAAACACACTACGATACAGATGAACTTTCAAGACATTATGCTAAATGAAATAAGCCAGAACCGAAAACACAAATACTGTGATTCCAGTCATATGAGGTACTAGAGTAGTCAAATTTATATAGACAGATAATAGAATGGTGATTGCCAGGGTCTGGGTGCAGTGATGAATGGAGAAGTGTTGTTTAATGGGTACAGAGTTTCAGTTTGGGAAGATGAAAAAAGTCCTGGGGATGAATGGTAATGATGGTTGCACAACAATGTGAATGTACTTAATGCCACTAAATGGTACACCTACACATGGTTAAGATGGTAACTTTTATGTCATGCATATTTTGCCATAACTGGAAAAAAATACATAGGAAGGGCCAAGTGGAAGCTCCTGGAACTGTCCCTACATGAAAACAATACCAAAAATTAGCAATAGCACATATCTGGGGAATTGGCAGAGTCTAAAATAACCATGCAGATGGTAATCTCCATCACCTGCCCCATTTAAATAATCTGTTTGGCCTGTAAAAAAGGCAAATAAGTCATGGACAATGATTGTTCATTATCATAAGATAATGAGGTACTAATTCTAATCAAAACTGCTGGATTTTATGGGCCTTTTTTTCCTGGAACAAATCAAAACATCTCTAACTCCTGATATACAGCTATTGATCTGGCGAATAGTTGTCTCCACATCAAACAGCAAAGGTAATGGAGCAGTTCACTTCTACCTGAGAGAGACAGAAGTACACTCAAACTCTGTCTTACCAGAGTGCTATGCCAAGTCTCCCGATGTCTATAATATTATAGCCCAAAAGGAGATTAGTCATCTGGATATCACAAAAGCATTATGATAGTCCCTTGTATTGATGAGTTTATGGTGATTGGACATGAGAAAAAGTAGGAAGTACTCAAGTTGTGTCAGTAAGATACACAGATGTCAAAGAGTGGGAAATAAACTGCATGAAAATTTAGGATGTCAAATATATCACAGCCTAGGTATGATAATGCACACAAACAGAAACCAACCTCCAGAAAGCAGTGAAGATCATGTTGATTTGTTTTAAATATGGAGGCAGCACACAGCTAGGATTCCGAACGATTTTTTACACACTCCCTTTCCTAAATCCCATTCCTGATAGTGACTGCTCTTTCCTTTTACCTCTTCTCTCCTGTCCTCACCCTTCCTTTATTGTTCCCTATCCTTCTTACCCCTCTGCCCTCTTTCATTCTTCCTCATAGAGAATAGCCTGGGCTATTATTTGTATTTTTACATTCTTTGTATCTCTCTCCCGTCCACCCCCCACCTCAACAAAGGCCTTGTACCAATTAAGAAAGTAAACATTTCAAGTCTTCAGAGTATTGAGAGGAGAAAGGTTATGGGGAAATAGCAAATCCTGACAATTTAAATATTCTCTATGTATCACATAAGTATATTTATCGTAAATAAATTCATACATGCAATAATAGTACAAACAGAAAATATTCACAAGCTACCAGACTGCCAAATTCTGCGTGAGATACAAAATCACATACCCATACTATCTGCTTTTCAATTTATAATTAAAACCACGTTACCTCAGAATTTTAAAAATAGCATTTTGATAATTATAAAAAAAATTATAACTACATTAAAATTTTAAATTTCTGCACTTTTAAAGACACCATTAGAAAATGAAAGGCAAGCAACAGATTAGAGAAAATATTCATGAGATATAGATATAGATATAGATATATACATAACATAGACTGGCATCCAGGATATGTAAGATGATCTTACAACTCAATAGTGAAGTAGTATTCGGGGGAAATATTACTTCAGAATTATAAGAAACAAATATTTGTGTTTAAGCCACCCAGCCTATAGTATTTTTTATTGAGATATAGTTGAAATATAACATTATGTAAGTGCAAGGTGTACACTTGTTGGTTTGATACATTTGTATATTGCAGTCTGATTACCACCAGTAGCATTAGCTAACACCTCTATCATGTCACGCAATTATCATTTCTTTTTTTGTGGTGAGAATAATTATGATCTAGTCTCTTAGCAACTTTGAAGTTTATAGTAAAGTATTGCTGAGTGTAATCACTATGTTGTGCATTAAATCTCCAGGGCTTATTTATCTATCACTACCAGTTGCAAGTTTATATCATTTGACCAACATTTTTCCAATTTCCCCACTCCCAGCCCCTGGACCACCATTCTACTCTTTGCTTTTATGACTTTGGCTTTTTTAGATTCCATATATAAGTGATATAAGACAGAAAAAGACAGTCTATGGTATTTTTGTCATAGCAGACCAAACAAAGGAGTATTTGGGAGATGCCATATCATGTAAGCTTTTTAGTCAATGGTGAGAAATATTGATTTTATTCAATTACAATAGGATAGTGCAATGCAGAGTTGGGTTTGGAGGCTTAAACATGGGAGAAAAATGATCTAATTTATTTTTTTAAGATTATGTATTGGGGGCTGCTTCCCTGGTGGCGCAGTGGTTGAGAGTCTGCCTGCCGATGCAGGGGACACGGGTTCGTCCCCCGGTCCGGGAAGATCTCACATGCCGCGGAGCGGCCGGGCCCGTGAGCCATGGACACTGATCCTGTGCATCCGGAGCCTGTGCTCCGCAACAGGAGAGGCCACAGCAGTGAGAGGCCTGCATACCACACACATACACACACACACACACACAAAGATTATCTATGGGGAGTTTCCTATAGACAAGTAAACAAGGATTCAAGAAGAAACTTTAGAAGGCCCTTTATAAGAGTCCAGGTAAAGGATAGCAGATTAAGGTGGTAAAAATAGAAAAACATTAACTAGCAATTAACTGAGAAATAGATTTTCAGGAACTAACCCCCACACATTTAGATAATTCATCTGAAATATGCTATTTGAAAATATACCTTCTTAGGATGCATCATATCTCTGAAGGAAATGCTAAAATACCAATGGGTTGATAGTCCAAGCAATGAAGATTTACTGAGTGGTGTGTGTGTGTCTGTGTGTGTGTGTGTTTGTCATCCTCAACTGTCCTAGGTTCAAGGAAAGGCAAATAGAAATAAAACCTTCATGTTGGAATACTGTCCCACAGTGAGTAAAGGTATCATGTACTTTTAAATTATATCTATTTAAACAAAGCCTAATATAATGGGAAAAATAAACTAGACCTGGAATCAAAAGACCTGAGTTTGAATCGCAGCTTGATTAATTACCAGAATATTAAGTTCGGGCAAGTTGTCCACATTTGATCAATTTCAGGTTCCTTATTTACAAAATGGTAGGCTGGATGGAGTGATCTCTAGGCTCCCTTCTTGCATGAGATTTTGTTATTCTACAACACCATACTGGTATTCTCATTAAAGTGAATTTCAAGTGTTTGGTCAAGAAGAGACTCATTTATTTACTTCTTTTATTTCAAATTTAATAATAATGTAAGCCCTCATCCCATCAGGCAAAGAAGAAACTCTACCAGTTTGTCATCATTCAAGAATCCATTTATTTCATTAGGTCACATGAACATTCTAGAGGCTTAAAATAACCCTAGAAAGTGTGGTAGAGGCTCTGTATTTGGGCCTTAAACAAAAGATACATCTTGTTGAACTTTCATGGTGGCTTTAAATCTGCTGACTCTACTGCTTCACTGATAAACTGGAATCACAGGAAAGTTGGTGCCTGAACCCATATTACTTGCATGAAGTGCATAACCACTGTTTCTGAAATCTTTCTCTATCTCTGGAGACATGCCCTATTTTCACATTGCCATAGTGAATGTTTAAGTTTTCTGCTACATGAAGATATGTCCCTCTCTCCAGCCTCAGGGACATCTATCCCTCTTCCTTTGGAGTCTCAATGGCTCTCCTCTTTTTCCTCTCTCTCTCTCTCTCTCACCTAACATTATTCTTTCAAAGTATTTGTGCTTTTCAAAGAACAAAGGAAAATCTGTCAATTCCAGGAAACACCAGCTTTTCACCCTAACACAAATCTCCCCTGAAGTAATTAACAGCAAATGTTAACTACCATCTCGAAGTGGTGGTAATAGAGTTCTTGGGGAAAATAAACACAAATTAAAGCTTCAGTATATTATACTGCCATAAGTACAAATAATTAGCTCTTCAAGAAAACAGATTTATATATCGACAAAATCCTCACCAAATAGCCTTAGTCTTTAAGGGAACAATCAATGATCTGAAACCTATCCCTCACCAAGCATACTTTGAAAAGTTCATTCTACTATACAGCTCATTAGATCGAACTTGCAATAAATCTTAACAGATTCAGAGAAGAAAATGTTTATTTAAAGTGGTAAATTTTTCAAAACTTCACGTGGAGCCTGACCGTGTTTCCAAAGATCTGATTCCTGCATTTCGCTTCAGATCATCCCCAATCATTAGAGAGATCTCTAACCAAAAGGTATGTAAATCTTCTATGTTCATGTTGCCATATCTGACTACATATATATTCTTTTTTTTTTTTTTATAAATTTATTTATTTATTAATGGCTGTGTTGGGTCTTCATTTCTGTGCAAGGGCTTTTCTCTAGTTGCGGCGAGTGGGGGCCATTCTTCATCGCGGTGCGCGGGCCTTTCACTGTCGCAGCCTCTCTTGTTGTGGAGCACAAGCTCCAGACGCGCAGGCTCAGTAGTTGTGGCTCACGGGCCCAGTTGCTCGGCGGCATGTGGGATCCTCCCAGACCAGGGCTCGAACCCGTGTCCCCTGCATCGGCAGGCAGATTCCCAACGACTGCGCCACCAGGGAAGCCCCATATATATTCTTATTTAACACACACAAAAACTCATGCACACACTGTCTCTCGCTCTCTCACATACATACACAAAGACACACACACCCATCCCTTCAGTTCATATATTTGTAAACCTACATACTCTTTTTGTAACTGCAATTTATTTTTTAAATCCACATTATGTTATTATGATCCACCCATGTTAATACACACAAAAACATTTCATTCAATTTACCTATTGTATAATATTACTTTTGAAAACAAACCATAATTTATTTACCAATTACCTTTAAGAAGGGAATTTAGGCAACATCCACCTTATTATAAAAGGCACTACATTAAGATTCCAATGCACCTAGCTTCTAATGTAGATAAATAAGAACTTCCTTAATGATAGAGAGGCTGACCTTTCTATTATAATTTTCGTGGCCACCCAGATTTATTCTTTTGTGTTTTTATTTGTCCATTTGTCTATACTGCTGTGGAAATGTTTCAATATTAATGTCATATAATCTGTTCAGCCTTTCTTCATATGTGATTGTTTAAATGCTGTCTTTAAGAAACCTTTCCCTAATCTGATTTCATAAAGCTATATCCATATTTTGCTTTTAAAGTATTAATGTTTTTTCTTTCATATTTAATTTTTGATTTGAACTGGAATTTATTTTCTCATTTCTTTAAGATAGGGGTCTAACCCTTTGTCCATATGAATTTCCAATAATCTCAACACCATTTATTAAAAGGTTCATCCTTTCTCCACACATCTGTAATGTTACCACATTAGTCTTTTTTTTAATCTATCTATGTTCCTGGGCCCTATATTCTGTTCAATTTTGTTTGTCTATACCTTTGCTGTGCCAGTACCACACTGTTTTAATTAATATGACTTTAAGTGTTTATATCAGGTAGCATAGGTTGCCCTTTCTTCATGTTTCTTAATGTTTACACATCTTCTTCAAAAATTTTTGGCTACTTTCAACTCCCTACTTATACCTAATGGTCACCTTGGCTAAGACACGGTAACCAGACATTTGGTCAAACATTATTTATGATATTTGTGTGAAGAATTTTTTTACATGAGATTAACTTTTAACCCAATCAGTTGAAAGTCTTAATAGAAAAAAGACTGACGGCCCCTCAAAAAGAGGGAATTCTGCCAGCAGACTGCCTTTGGACTCACACCGCAATATCAGCTCTTCCCTGGGTCTCCAGCCTGTTGCCCTGCCCTGCAGATTTTTTCACATACACATCTCCTATTGGCTCTGCTTCTGTTTCTCTGGAGAACTCTGCTTAATACACTTCTCTCCCATATAAACTTTAGATTTAGCTTGTCATGGCTTATGAAAATATCTATTGCAATTTTCATTGTAATAGCAATACATACACAAGTTATTGCCATGGTCAATTATAAGATATTGATTCATGTTTTCAAAGAATGTTACAAAGTGTTCCATTTAATTTTTTACATCCTTTAAGAAAGCTTCATTTTCTCTATGAATATTTGACTCACATTATATTTATTCTCAAATACCTGATATTTATTGTTTTATTGTGAATGATATTTTTACTTAATAGTAAAAGTATTAATGGAATAGTATTTACTAATAGTAGTACATTTTCTTACTGGTTGTTGCTAATATTTTAAATTCTTATTGGTTTTTGTACGTCAGTCATCCAGCAAGTTCAGAGATTAGATTTTCTTGTATTTTGTATGCAGACATTTTCCACCTCTTTTTTTGTTTTCACATATATTTTCCACTGGCTTTTGCTTCAGTACATATAAATTAATCTTGTGTTAATATTTTATTTGGAATAGTTTTATTGATTTCTATAAATGGATGTGTTGTATATTTTATTTATTTATTTGGTTTGGTTTGGCTATTGTATATTGAAAAAGTGAGTATACCCTCTTGTTTCACTCTCTGAAAAATTTTATATAAGATAAAGGTTAATTTGAGCCCTGAAGGATTTGCAAAGTCACTTTTAAAATGTCTGGTCCTGGTGTTTTTGTTTGCTGATTTGTAGACATTTGACCAGACTATCCTATTCATGTAAAAGTTGTTAGTATACTATGTTTCTCTATTTCCTCTTAAGACAATTGTGTTAATTGTATTTTTTAATTCAATTTTTTATAAATTTTCATATTAATGGCATAATACTCTTTACTTTATTCCTATAATTAGTAAAACTCCAAATATATGTAAATAAAACCCCTTTTCTTTCATAGTTTTGTTTGTGCCTTCCTCTTCTATGAACATAAAAAAAAACATTCTTTATATTTTCAAAGAAACAAAATTGAAGTTTACTGATCCTCTCTATTGTCTATTTAGATCCCATTTTTTACTGACATATAATTCACATACCATAGAATTCACCTATTTATATATTTCAGTGATTTTGAGTATATTCTCATATAAGTGCAACCATCATTACAGTCAATTTTGAACATTTTTATCACTTCAAAAAACAAATCTAATATTCTTTAGGCATCACCTCCCTATATTCCCACCCTACTTGCCACAAGCTCTAAGCAACCACTAATCTATCTTCTGTCTCTGTAGATTTCACTATTCTGGACATTTCATAGAAAGAGAATCATACAATATAAGGTCTTTTGTGACTGACTTTTTTACTTAGCATAATATTTTGAAGGTTCATCTAGGTGATAGCATGCATCAGTATTTCATTCCTTTTTATAACCAAGTAATATTTCATTGTATGGACATACCAATTCTGTTCATCCATTTATCAGCTGATGGACATTTTGGCTGTTTCCACTTGTTTGCTACTATGAAAAATGTTGCTATAAACATTCTTCTTCAATTGGTGTGAACATAGGTTTTCATTTCTCTTGGGTATACATCTAGGAGTAGAATTGCTGGGTCATATGGTAATTTCATGTTTAACTGTTGGAGGAACTGCTTAGATGGTTTTCAATTGAGTGACACCATTTTACTGTCCTACCACTATTTTTTTAAATAGTGTGAAGTGTGAGTCCTCCTACAAGTTGGAGATTATTGATACCCTCTAAAGTTTGTTTTCTGTTTGTCCTACTTGTTTTATTAATTATCTCTTCTTCTATGGCACAATCTATTTAATTCTTATGTTGCAAACTTAGCTAATTAATTTCTAATAACTTTCCTTTCAAATGTGTGTGTGTGTGTGTGTGTGTGTGTGTGACACAGATTACAAGTATTGATTTACAGGTTCCCAGCAAGGTTTTTTTTTTTTTTTTCAGCTCTAAATATTTAGTAAATTCTGACAGAAATTGTCATTAAATAATAAAATAGAGCTTACAGTTTCAAACTTAATAGAGTAAAAGTAGACTGTTATAAATATTTCATGATTCCAGAAGAAAAAGAAAAATATGAAAGGATTTAGACAAGTAGGAAAAAAAGGAAGATTTAAACCAAATTAGTAACTACATTTAATGCAAATGGATTGGCTGCTCCAAATGAAAAGAAAATAAGTGTCAGATTGTATAAAATGACATGTAACTATGTGCTGTCTTCAAGAGACATACCCAAAGAAAGTGGAAGAAGTAAATAATAAATGCAAGAGCAGAAATTAATGACATAGAAAATAAACAAACAAATTCAAAAGCTAACACTTGGCTCCTTGAAAATACTAATAAAAATGGCTATCTACTTGAGAGGCTTCTCAAGACCAAAAAAGAATAAAAAAAGATAGAAAGCACAAGAAACCAATATCAGAAAGGTAAAAGGGTCATATATCACATACATGTTACAGACTTTACAAAGGAAAAAATGAACAAAGTGTTTTCAAATAAATTTTAAATTTTATAAAAGTCACAGTCCCCTAGAAAAATATAACATCAAAATAGATTCAAACAGAAATAGAAATTTATACATACATTTATACATTACAGACATTGAATCATCACTCACTACTCTCACCATGAAGAAAGCTGAAATCCAAGATTTTTCACTAGTGTGTTCTAAAGAAAGGAAGAATTCCAGTAGTACACAAACTCTTTGAGAATAGAAAGAGGGAACACTATTCAACTACTTTTGAATATTTTCTTCATTTCAAGACAGGAAAGGGTAGTATAAGAAAGCATAATTAGAGGTGACCTTACCCAGGAAAACAGATGATAAATATAATATAAGCAAACTGAGTCCAATATAAAAAGCTAATTTCATGACAGACAACCAAAATTATTTTACACAACAAAATTAATAAAATTAAACATACAAAGAAATTAAATCAAAAGTTTCTTATAATTTCAGCAGTCATGTATGATTTTACAAAAACCTGCAGCTAATCTTATCAAAGTAGAAACAAACTTTCTTAAATGAAAATTAACAATCTACCATAGAGTAACATTATAGATACAGGTGAGATGATGAAAGATTTAAAGATCAGGAAGAAGACAAGGATGCCCCCTGTCACCACTCTATTCAGTATTGTACTTGAGAGTTTAGCCAGTGGAGAAAGTCAAGAAAAAGAACTAAAATGTCTAAGGATTAGAAAAGAAAACACACAACTTGTTCTATTTATATATGATATGGTTGTGTACAGAGAAAATACAAAATAATGTACAGGAAATTGCTAGGATTTGTAAGAGAGCTTCTTAAGATTTCTAGATAAAAATCAATAAAAATAAATTGTGTTTTTATATAATAGCATCAAACAGAAAGTGATAGTAAAAAGAAAGAAATCCTTTTAGATAGCACCAAAAAGCTGAAGTAGCAATAAATCCAATAAGATATACAAAGCCTTTACAGACAACATTATAATAGTTTTTCAAAGGCCTTGAAGAAATCAGAAATGAATAGAGATATATTTTGTGTTTATAAGTTGGATATCTTAATAGTGAAAAGATGTTAAGTCTCTGAAGATTAAGTTATAGAGTAAGCAAAATCTAAGTGAAAATGCCAAAGATTTTGTTTTGGACCTGAAAAACTTCTTTAAAAATTTATACAGATTACAAAAGCCCACCACACACTTGAAGAATAATATAAATGTGGGAAAACTTGTTCTACTGAATATTTAGTGTTCTTATAAAGTTATAGTAACAAAGAGGGTGCAGTTTTGATACAGAGACAAACAAATGAACCAAAAGAAGACTTAATAGAGACACAGAAAAACAAACCAAAACATATATTATTAAAACAAAACCATATGTATATATATGTACACACACACACACACACATACATATGGCACCTCTGTATAACAGAGGTATCACAGCACCTCAACAAAGACATAACGAACTTTTCAATTAAAAAATGCTGAGCACTAAGGTATCCATAAAGAAAAAATAATTAAAATTGTATCATATTGTAAACAAAATTATTTCCAGATGGATTAATGACCTATATGTGAAATGGTACCAAATATATTTTAAAAGACAATATAGGAGGCTATCTTTAAGCCACAAAGTAGAAAGATGGAAAAAAGTATAAGCTTTAAAGGAAAAGATTGATGTATTTACCCACATTAAATCAAGAAATATTTTCCAACAAAAGAAAACACAAAGATAGTTAAAAGAGAGGTCATGCCACAGAGTTTGAAAAAATCATTGCAACATATAAAACCAATAGAGAGACTACTATTCAAAATATGAAAAGAACTTAAAAAGAATAAAGCTGGAGGTATCTCACGCCCTGACTTTAGAGTATAGTACAGACCTACAGTAAACAAAACAGTATGGTACTGACACCAAAACAGACATATGGAACAGAATAGAGAGACCAGAAATAAACTTATATACACTTATGGTCAATTAATCTAAGACAAAGGAGGCAAGAATGTTCAATAGGAAAAAGGTCTCTTCAATAAGTGGTGCTGGGAAAACTGGACAGCTACTTGTGAAACAATTAAATTAGAACACTTTCTCACATCATATACAAAAATAAATTCAAAATGGATTAAAGACCTAAATACAAGATCAGAAACCATAAAACACCTTGAAGAAAACATAGGCAAAACACTCTGACATAAATAATAGCAATATTATTTTGGATCTGTCTCCTAAGACAAAGGAAACCAAAGCAAAAATAAACAAATGGGACCTAAATAAACTTAAAAGCTTTTGCACTGAAAAGGAAACCACTGACAAAATGAAAAGACAACCTACTAAATGGCAGAAAATATTTGCAAATGATATGACCTATAAGGGGTTAATATCTAAAATATATGAACATCTCATAAAACTCAATTTTAAAAAACAATTAAAAATGGGCAGAAGACCTGAATAGACATGTTTCCAAAGAATACATACAGGTGGCCAATAGGCACATGAAAAGATGCACACCACTAATCAACAAAGAAATACAAATCAAAACCACCATGAGATATCACTTCATACCTGTCAGAATGGCTATCATCAAAAAGACTACAAATAACAAATGTTGGCAAGGATGTGGAGAAAAGGGAACCCTAGTACACTGCTGGTAGGAATATGAATTGGTGCAGCCACTATTGAAAACAGTATGAAGGTTTCTCAAAAACTAAAGTTAGAACTACCATAAGATCCAGCAATTCCACTCCTGGGTATATATCCAAAGAAAACGAAAATACTAATCCAAAAAGATGAATGCACCCAATGTTCACAGCAGCATTATGTACATTATTTACAATAGCCAAGATATGGAAGAAACCTAAGTGCCTGCTAACAGCCAAATGAATAAATAACATGTGGTATGATATACACACACGCACACACACACACACACAGAGAGAAATATTACTCAGCCATGAAAAAGAAAGAAATCCTGCCATTTGCAACAACATGGATGGACATGGAGGGTATTATGATTAGTGAAATAAGTCAGACAGAGAAAGACAAGTACTGTATGTTATCATTTATATGTGGAATCTAAAAAATAAAATGAATGAATATAACAAAACTGAAATAGACTCACAGTTATAGAGAACAGACTAGTGGTTACCAGTGGGGAAAGAGAAGGAGGAAGGAGCAAGATAGGGGTAGGGGATAAAGAGGTATAAAATGTGTAAAATAAATCAGCTACAAAGATATATTTACAGTTCAGGAAATATGGCCAATATTTTATAATAACTTTAAATAGAGTATAATCTATAAAAATATTGAATCACTATGTTCTACATCTGAATGTAATATAATATTGTAAATCAACTATACTTCAATTAAAAAATGAAATAAACTCTTAAAAGCAAGAATAAAAAGGCAAATAACCCAATAGAAAAGTAGGCCAAAAATTCAATAGACCCTTCAAAAAACAGCAAATCCCAAAAGCCAATAACTATATTTAAAATTGTAAAATATTTATATTTTCACTAGTAATCATGAAAACTAAAATTCACACCATAATGAGGTACCACTACACACAGATTAGATAGGAAATATTAAAATAAATGATAACAACTAATGTCAAGGAATTTAAATATCAGTCACCACCACTGTTGGAAGTGTAAGTTGATTTGACCACTTGTCATTATGTTGTGGTTTAAGGACATATATTCTCTGTGACTCAGCATCTCATGCCTGAAACTTCCCTATAACTCAGTAGTTCACTCCCTAGAGAAATGTGTTCTCCTGTGTACTAGGATACATATATAAACATGTATCTTGTTCAGCATTGTTCATGACAGCCATAAATAGAAAACAACACAAATATCTATCAACAGTATTACAGGAGTGTGCACATAAGTAATAAATCTACAAAGAAAAACAATGAATGGGTTAACATAAAAGTTAGGTAAGTGGTTATTGTTTGTGCTATGGGAGGAGGGTTTTGTGCTTATGCAAAGCATGGAGGGGATTCTTGGTTGTTGCCAATGTTCCATTTCTTGACCCGTGTGATTGTAACAATTGTTACTGCTTCATAATTTTCATTAAATGTACATAGAGTCTATAGATTTTCCATCTAAACTCACAAAGAAAAACAGCTATTGTGCTTACTACCTAGGGAGTTAAGTACACAGGACTGATGCTACAGATGAATACTTATGTCTCCACAGCGATGCTTGCTGGTCACAAAAGCTAAAGCACCAGGATAACTGCCTTTCCTTATTTTCAAATTCCAAGTCTCACATAAATGCACTGAGTTTGTGGAATTTCTTTTATATAAAGATCCCAAGCTGAAAGAGGGTTTGGGATTTTTTTTTCTTAACTTCTATCCTCTGCCTTAGGAAGGTATACTAGAAAATGCAGTAGCCCCCTTATTCTCAGGGTATACATTCCAAGACCCCAGTGGTTGCATGAAACAGCAGATAGCACCGAATCCTATATATACTGTGTTTTTTTCCTCTACTTACATACCTATGATAAAATTTATAAGATAGGCACAGTAAGAGGTTAACAATAACTAATAATAAAATGTAAAAATTATAGCAATATGCTACAATAAAAGTTATGTGAATGTGGTCCCTTCCTCTCTCAAAATATCTTATTGTACAAATTTAATGCCTTTTCCATCTTAACTAAGCACTTATCATGCACTGTGGCCATAACGTTTGCAATTTGAGGTGTGACCGCAAAACTAGCATGAATTTATTTTTCCTTCTTCACAATTTCACATACAGAAGATTCATTCTTACCATAGATCTTAGCAACCTCAGCAAATGATTTTTTCTTTCCTTATTAAACCAAGAACTTTCATCTTTTCACCTAAAGAAAGTACTTTACAGCTTCTCTTTGGCATATCCAAATTGCCAGCATCACTCCTCTTTTGCTTTGGGGCCATTATTAAGTAAGATAAGGGTGACTTGGACACAAGCACTGTGATACTGAGACAGTCAGTTCTATAAGGAAGAGGGCTACTAAGTGACTAAAGGGTGAGATACGCCAGACAAAGGGATGGTCCATACCCCGGTGGGTGGATGGATGATACAAGATTTCATCACACTACTCAGAAATTTATGAATTGTTTATTTCTGGGAGTTTCTATTTAATACTTTTGGACTTCGATTGACTGTGGGTAACTGAAACAGCAGAAAGTGAAACCTCGAATAAAGGGAAATGACTATAGATCAAATAGATGCTGAATGTCAATCCACTTATTTCACTCTAGGAGTAATCTTGGATGAATCGATTATAATACCATCTGAACTCTCCAAATATCTTTAGTTCTTTCAGATTGGTAAGAAGTGGTCTTGTTAATGAGATAAGTAATTATTTTTCCCCTTGTCAATAAACAACATGGTGCACATATTCAGTGAAGTGTGTCAAAACTCACACCTGTTAAATGACATTTTCAAATTAACTTCCTTAAGGTGATCTTGCCCTTAGAGAAGTAACTTTTCTTGCTTTTTCAGAGTCCTTAACTCCAAGAATCAAGTTTATTTTAACTATACCTACACTTCCAAATACTCTCACCAATAGCCACTGTCCCCAAAGAGTTTAGACTCTAGTGTTGCCCTGAAGCATTTTTTCAAAGGAAAAAAAAAACTGCCTAGAAAAAAGTATTTATATTCTCTTTAGGTTTAGTCTTCCTATGGGTATCAAATAATATTCACTCCTTCCTTAAATCTAACACAGACAAAAAAAATTCCTGAATCTATACCATGCCAACTTCTGAATTCTGAATTTGGGATATAGTAAATTAATGATTAATAGTTTCTTCTTCAACTTCCTTTAGTACAAACACACACACATCCTAACTTTCTTAGTCTTTTAAAATACCATCACAATTGAATAAGATTACTAACTTCGGTACTATGATATCATAATATAGGATTTCCTACTATGGTACCATAAAACATTGATCTCTGATGGCTCAATCACACTGAAAAGCTCTACAAACTCTAGGGTTCTACAGCTGTAGTTCTCCTTTTGCACTGCTTATTGAGAGGAAAAATTTGTATTCATACCTTATAACTTCTCTTTAAACTTGCCTTCCATTCTTAGGTTAATTAAGATTTTGTATATTCAAATCTGTCCATAAATTGGAGTCAAACATTACTCTGATATTTGATTAGGTGCTAAAATCAGTGGAAAATATTGTTTAAGGGACTAAAGTCAAAATTACCCTTGAAAATCTCTTAAATCAATCATAATATACACTGTCCACTAAATAATTTATATCAGTTCCTCTAAAGCTTATTTAATCAATTTCCCTTACCCATCCTCTCAATTAATTATTCAATGAATTATTTGAGAATGGCAGAGAATCATGAATTCCTAAACAATGCATTCTTCTTCTCACGTACTTACTGGCTGTCTTCTCACTAGTTTCAAGCCCTGTTTCAAATGTAGCTGGAGCCAAATACTGTATCAACTGCATTGCCCCCATCAATATTGCCATATCATTTCAGGGACTTTTCCTCCGTCTTCATAAACAATCTAATTTCCCTTCTATCATCCATTTTGGATGATGCAGATACACAAATGACCTTCCCCAGATTTCTTCCCTCTCTTCATAGCCTGATAACAGCTTGTGAATTTTTCCTATGGGAAACCAATAAACTCACTAGAAAGTATTAACCTAGGCATTCATGTTAAACCATGCATTCTCAAACTTGACAGTCGGCCAGTGCTTCCAGGCCAAGATTACTACTTTTCTCAAGTTACTCCCCTGCTGAAAGAGTATTCATTACATCAATATACAAAAGCTGTCAGCACTCCCCTTCCTCAGCAACAATCTGGTAGTTGAGATAAACGGTGGAGTATTTCTTGGCTAATTTCTATGGTAGTCTTAGATGGAGGCACAGCCATATGTTATGTCACAGTACAGTAATCTCAGACAAGACCACAAGTATATAAATTCTTATTTATGTAGACTTGAATATCTTGAAGAGCATGAAAGTGGGTCTTTTACTAGAAGAAAAGCCTACTTTACAATACAAAACACATAGAGAACAGTGGAGAGCATGGATAGTGTTGTCCTCTTTTCCATTTAAAGTCTATACAGGTTTCAGCTTAAAGCTGCATCTCTGTAGGTTCTCCCTAACTTTTCTCCTCTTCACCATGACCTTGGTTTTTTTTTTTAGCTTTCTTCTTACTCTGCAAGGCTTGATTAGCAGTCAGTAGGCTCCTTTCATCTTCTCAGCAAGATAGGCTGTGGGAGAGGTCAGGTACCTTGAAGGTCCTATGGAAGTATGTTTTAATCTTTCAGTTAAACATCTACAATCAAAATTTCTCTTTCAAATGTTGATAGCCTTTATTTGGTGTTATGACAATAGAAACTTTCTTTTCTCATCTAAGCTAAGGCTCTCTTCTAGGAGGGGGAAATGACCAAAAAAAGGGAGCGGGGACTTGGAGAAAACAGATCTTGTCTTACTGCGTAACACTGAAGACAGAGAACAGAATTATATGGCACTTTTTCTTGAGGAGATGATGACGTTGCACTGTGGTATTCTTTTTTCTTCTTTAATTAATTATTTTTTATTTATTTTTGGCTGCGTTGGGTCTTCATTGCTGCACGTGGGCTTTCTCTAGTTGCAGCAAGTGGGGGTTACTCTTCATTGCGGTGTGTGGGTTTCTCACTGCGGTATCTTCGCTTGCTGCGGAGCACGGGCTCTAGGCACGTGGGCTTCAGTAGTTGTGCCATGCAGTCTCAGTAGTTATGGCACACGGGCTTAGTTGCTCTGGGCATGTGGGATCTTCCTGGACCAGGGCTCGAACCCATGTCCCCTGCCTTTGCATGCGGATTCTTAGCCACTTCGCCACCACAGAAGTTCTGCACTGTGGTATTCTAATGAGAGAAGTGGAATTTTTTAAAATTGTTTTGCATAGAGGGAATTTACCACCATAGTGGTGATATCTGACTTCTCTTGTGTCTTAACTTCTGAGACCTAAAGCCATTCAGCAGTGTTTTCTTGGTAGCTCTTGCAATACCAGACTGTAGTAGAAGAAATTACAGACCTTTGTCCAATGTCTAAAGCCAGTTTATTAACCAGAAGCACAATTTAAGGACTCTGTACTTCCAATAAATCAAATCCTTATAGTCTCTAATTTATACATAATCTTTCAGTTCCATTATTTTTCATTTCCAAAGATAATTCTTTTTAAATCCACTAGGCTATATTTTCTACCTAAACTATATGTTCCATTAAAATAAAAGTATGGGGGTTGCTAAATGGGCCAAGATCCTCTCATGTTCTATCATGTATGTCATTAAAAATAATTTAGAAAACAATGCCATGTTTATTATCAGATTATGTGTCTGTTATAAAAGATACATTGGAAAACCAGGTTAATCATATGTGGTTTGATTGAGAAATTCAATCTTGATGAAGTAAAAAAATTTAAATGTTTAATTTTTTTCAGTAACTGCTACAAGGGAAATTTAATGCTTTTGCAGTCTAGACCAAAAATTACATCTAATTTTAAAGAATTCATTTAAGTAAACATATGGACATTTCATGTACCACTATTATTATGTTATTATTTTTACTGGGGGGATATTTGTTCAAAGCAACAACTCCAAATAGCCAAAAAGCTTCCCACATGCTCTTCTCTAAATTCCTGTTTTGTTTAATTATAACCCTGAGTTTAGAATTAAAAAGAAAAAGGGGAAAAGAGGGAGACCCTCCTCTGACTACAAGCACAATTAGCTGCCCATTAGCAGTTATGATCCTGGTCTTCTGCCTCTAATATCAGTGGCCTCTAATAACATGGGATGGGTTCACTCTGTGGCTTCAGCATGGGAAGAGTTTATGGTTCATCCTCATTCTTGCCTCTTTTACAACGGAAGAACTCCACCAAAGTGGAAGCCATGTCTTACTTTTGTCACTTCCAGCAATAACCCCCTCCAACTTATTCTCTGGGCTACTGTTTGACCACACTGAGTTCTCTTTTAAGCTCTCTGATAGTGACAGTGAACTAACCGGAGGACTGGTATTTTCATCATCTCTTACCCAGAAACACTGTTTCTTCTACCAGGTCTGACTGGTAGAACAAATGAAACAAATTTTCAAACAACTAAGTTTCAAACACACAAAACCTATCAAATGATTTGTTTCTTGCTTTGTTTTAATCTCAATAACTGTAGCTTTCATCTCTAGAAGTTAAATTTGGTTCTTTTATATATCTTCTATATTTCGACATAACTATGTTTAACATGTGTGGTACAATTATAGAAGCTATTTTGACTTCCTTATCTTCTCATTCTAACATCTGTGCCAGTTTTGGGTCACTTTCAAGTGATTATTCTTATTATAGTTCATCTTTTCCTGTCCCTTTGTATGTCTGGTAATCTTTGGTTGGATGCCATACTTATTAATTTTGCCTTGTAGTAGTGATGAATATTTTTGTATTTCTATAAATATTATTGAGTTTTGCTCTGGAACATAGTCACGTTACTTGGAAAGGTTTTCACCTTTTTGTGTCTTGCCTTTAAGATTTGTTCTGCTCTCAAAAACTTCATTAGTTCAATGTTTTATATCTATTGTTTAGATGATGAAAATGAAATTCCTAGAGAAAATGTAAAAGCCATGTACCTGGCTGTGGTAGGATCTCAAAAATTATCATTGAATAATTTGAATTCATATCCCTCTGATTCTAAAAACACCATGGTGCCACTCTTCACAACGTTCCTCTGTTTTAAGTTAACTCACTTATTAGCTAGATGAAAAGTCCCTCAAAAGTTTCTTAAATATCAAATTTAAATACTGTGCTAAAAAATATAATAATTTTCTTACCACTGGCTGTAACAATTTACTCATCTAATTCAGGCTTTTCACTTAACAGTAATTATATATGGTTATAATATGTGAGAACATGCAACGAGAACTTATGTTGGAAAAATATCTGTTCTTACATTTCATATTATAAAAATGTTTTCACTGTACAGGAAAAGCCAGACATATTCTAAAATATTTATTTGCAGGAATGTCTTGGATATATATTTTCCTTTAATAATTAATAAAACTAAGAACTGACAATAGCATTGATTGAGAAGGAGTATAATTTTGAGGTTCCTGCCTCAGAGATGGTGTTAATCTTCATGTTCACATTTCATGTAGTTTAGTTCAGAAAAAAGTTTTCATTTTCCTCTTTGTAACTAAAAGGATCCCCATTCTGCATTCAGAACAGTAACAGTAAAAAACAGAGGCCTACTTTATATAAAGTGAGAATTTATAGAGACACACACACCCATATATACATATATGGATGTGTGTGTGTGTGTGTGTGTGTGTATTTATATAAAACTTCCTTATTCTTGTTTCCAAAATATTATTGTAAAGAAAATTATGACTTCTGTGGTATTTATTCATGAATAAACTCTAATGGAGAGTTCTACTCCCCGTTCTTGTCCAGTGTGTGAACCCGTATATAAATTATGGAAATCCCCATCTTATGAGGAAGAATCTGTCTCTCGTTATACAGACTGAAAATGCCACCTACTTAATCTCTGAGTATCCTTTAAAGCCATAGGCTAGCATATGACCTTAGCTCTGACAATCAGTTATGTCCATTCTGGAGACTGGACTAGAAGCTACTGACAAGAAGAAAAGACTGCTTAGAATATATTCTGGAAGTGGAAAGCACACACTGTTTTCAGTATCCAGAACAAATGTATCAGTGATTCATATTACTGTATTTAGCATCCCCTATCATTGATATTTGTAGTTCTAGCTGAAGTGTCTCTGCCCAGTGACTCTTGCACTAGGTTGTTCCCTGGACCAATTCTACAGCATGATTCCTAGACATAAGTTTAAACTTCCAAACACCAATCCTGGTTGTTGAATCTTTTATTTAGAGATTCCATAAACTGTCCAATATCTTTTTAATAGTTTATTTTCTACTTAACTAAACCAGAGTAAGTCACCGATTGCTCTAACATAAAAATTGATACCAGGAGAGATCAGAGACAACAGCTCATTGAGGATATAGGGGAAATTGCCATCAGTTATCTAGCTTGGTTGGCACTGGAGACAGTAAATCTCTAGTTGGCAATAAGAAACAAATTGAGAAAAAATTATCCTTAGAATGTCCTGGAACTTAAAGCCTACTAGTGACCTGACTAGGGAAAATCAAGTAGTAACTTACATGCAAAAGTATGAAGGTCCTGGGACTTCCCTGGTGGTGCAGTGGTTAGGAATCCACCTGACAGTGCAAGGGACATGGGTTCGAGCCCTGGTCTGGGAAGCAACTAAGCCCACGAGCCACAACTTCTGAGCCTGTGTGCCACAACTACTGAAGCCTATGAGCCTAGAGCCTGTGCTCCACAACAAGAGAAGCCACGGCAATGAGAAGCCCACACACTGCAATGAAGAGTAGCCCTCACTCGCCACAACTAGAGAAAGCCCGTGCACAGCAATGAAGACCCAATGGAGCCAAAAATAAATAAATAAAATTATATTTTAAAAAAGTACGAAGGCCCTGGGTATTCCAAATCTGTAGGGTGTCATGGTTACTTCTAAGGGCACTGGGAGAGCATCCTTTCCCAATTGTATGCTTAGCTCCCTTGTCAATGATCAGTTGGCTGTATATGCATATGTTTATTTGTAGTCTCTTTATTCTGTTCCATTAGTCTGTCTTTTTGCCAGTACCATGCTGTTTTGAGTACTGTAGGTTTGTAATATATTTTTTGAAATCAGAAACTCTTATGCCTCCAACTTTGCTCTTTCTCAGAACTGACAAACGGTGTTGGTGAAATTGGATATCCACATGCAAAAGAATGAAACTGGACTCTTGTATCATACACAAAAATCAACTCTAAATGGATTAAAGACTTAAACATAAGATCTGAAACTGTAAAACTCCTAGAAGAAAACGTAGCAGAAAATATCCTTGACACTAATTTTGGCAATGATGTCCTATCTATATGACACCAAAAGCACAGGCAACAAAGCAAAAATAGGCAAGTAGAACTATATCAAACTAAAAACCTTCTGAACAGCAAAGGAAACAATCAACAATATGAAAAGGCAGCCTATGGAATAGAAGAAAATATTTGCAAACCCTGTATCAGATAAGGGGTTCATATTCAAAATTTATAAGAAACTCCTATGACTTAATAGCAAAAAAAAAAAAAAAAACCAAATAACCCAATTTAAAAATGGTCAGTGGGCTTGAACAGACACTTTTCCAAAGAAGAAATATAAATGGTCAACAGATATATGAAAAGGTGCTCGACATCACTAATCATCAGGAAAATGTAAATCAAAACCACAATGAGGGAATTCCCTGGTGGTCCAGTGGTTAAGACTCTGTGCTTTCACTGCTGAGGATTCAGGTTCAATCCCTGGACAGGGAACTAAGATCCCACATGCCACACAGTGCAGACCAAAAAATCCACCAAAAAACAAACAAACAAAAACCACACAATGAGATATCATCCCGAACCTGTTAGGATGGATATTATAAAAATAAAAAAAAATAAAGTATTGGTACGGATGTGGAGAAATTGGAACTACAGTGTACTGTTGGTAAGAATGTAAAATGGTACAGTTGCTACGGAAAATAATATGGAGGGTCTTCAAAACCTTAAAAATAGAATTATCACATGACCCAGCAATGCCACTTCTGTGTAGATAGTCTAAAGATTTGAAACCAAAATCTAGAAGATATTTCTGCCCTACCATGCTCACTGCAGCATTATTTATGATAGCCAAGATATGGACAAAACCTAAATTTCCATTGATGGATGAATACATTTTTAAAATGTAATATATACATACAATAGAATATTGTCCAGCCTTAAAAAAGAAGGAAAATCTGCCATGTGCAGTAACATAGATATACCTGAAGACGTTATGCTAAGTGAAATGTGCCAGTCACAGAAGAACAAATACTGCATGATTCCACTTACATGAGATATCTAAACTAGTCAAACTCGTAGAAACAAATAATAGAATGATAGTTGCCAGAGGCTGTATTATACACTTAAAAATTTGAGAGTAGATCGCATATTGTTTTCTTACCACAATAAAATTTCTTTTCATAAACTAATAAAATAAATTAAAAATAAAGACAACAGGATACACCAATGTAATAAGAATGTAATATTCCAGTCTTAAATTCCCAGCTCAAGGTAATGCCAAATATCATTACCTTTCTGTGAATGTGGTAAAAGTCTTACTTCTTGCATCCACAGGTTGAGATAGAATAACTCTAAACATTTAATTCTGATGACTGCTTTATTATGAGAGTTTAATTGGCATTTTGGAGTGGGGCATTGACTGAAAAACAACTGGACTTCTTTGTAGTGGGATGAGGATATAATGGTAGATTCCAATAAAGAAAGGACTCTCCAACCCTCACTTGCCATCTTTCTAAGGAGAAGTCAAGTTTACAATATATAGTAACTTTTTTTCGCCATGATTGGAGACATGTAATGACTTAGCCAAGAAGAGTTACCTAGAAAATGGAAGTCAATTTTTCCCATCCCAACCTCTTTAGCCTTCCATGTATTGATTCTTGGTACTTGCAATACCACTATTCTCCACTAGTCAGGGTGGAGACATGAAGATGAAATGATAAATGGCAGTTTGACTTAAGTCTGCCTCCCAGTAGGACTAGTAGGATGCCCCAAATGTCCATAAATATTTCATTAGTTTCTTAGTATATCATTAAAGTAGTACACTCAGCCACAAGCAGAATCACCATCTTGGCTGCATGTCTCAGGGAATAATATTTTTTTAGGAAGAGCCCACTAAAAGCCCCAAGAGCTTCCTCTATTTATTATAATAATATGTCAAAAGCATGATTAAATCCCTAAGAGAATCACAGTGATTAGTTTCACTACTGAAGATTTTACAAATTCAGGGTTGGTGATTTCTATCATATTCCCTTTTAAAATTTCAATTTGTCTAGTGTAGAAGTCAGAGTATTCAGGAGTAAAACAGAAGACTGTTATAAATTTGATCAGCTAGAGACAGCAAATTGAGACCGTTGTTCTATATGTGGTCTCTTCACTAGAACAAATCAATAAGGTTCTAAGGAACCTGCTTTGCTTTCTAAGTAATCGATAGCTATTGATTAGGCACATGCTTTTATTCCTTTACTCTAAAAAGCTGAGAACATCAGAACAATTTGCTTGCAAATCACAAGGCAGCAGTATTAATTTCACTGTATTGTCTCAACTTTTTCATTCTATATCACAGCTTAGCTCATAGGGACCTTGACCTTCTGGCATCACACTTATCCTCTATTTTAATGACCTCATGCTCAGAGAACCTACAGATCAGTAAATAGACTATCCAAAGTGTCTTGGCAAGACCCATGTCTGCCTGAAAGTCATAGATACATTGCATGAACCTTGTCCATTCCCTATGTTTTAGGAATCTCCCTCTTTATGAGGCAAATCCACCTTTCACCATAGAAGCTAAAGATCTCAAGTACTTGTTTTCTCAGCCTCCTCTGAAACTAGGGCATTAGCACAAAAACGGAATTCTATCAGTTGGATGCATATGCCCCAGATTTGCAATTAAAAGCTGCCAGTGAGAGAGTGGAAAACAGCAATTGTAGAATCTATTCTGGTCACACAAAAGAACCCTAGTGGAAGCAATATCCTCTTTCCAGCAGCATCTAACGTTCTGTGTTTGTGAGCTCAGCATTACAATCTGCAGAGTAATCAAGTAATCCAGCAGTAGTGGCAATCTCATCTTCACCCCATCAGACCATGAAATAAGTTTAGACATTTCTCCTGGCTGATAGTTTACACCCACGGTTCTCTGACTCTCCAAACCATTCTGTGAGCTACTCTATATCATTGTAATAAATTCATTTTCTTAAAGTTATCTAAGTTATATCATGTTGCTTAAAACCAAGAGTTCTGCTGATACACCAATTAGCATTTAGTAAGCATCTTCAACTGGCCTTATCAGACCCTAAAGGAAACTAGACAAATAGGGTACAAACTCTGTTAGTGCATATGCTTGTGGGGGAAACTGTGATGGTGTTAGAGTACACACATATATAGTAAACCATGGGAGTATACCTAAAATTTTGCTTTTCTTATGCTAATTGTGATTTCTACTTTGTGGATTATTAAAGTAAAATGCTTAATTCCTGAACATTTGGATCTATTTTTAAATAATTTTGGTTACTGATTTCTAATTCAACATCTCAATGGTCAGAAAGCATATTTTATTGTATTTCAGTCTTTGAAATATGTTGAGACTTGCTTTATGTACAACCATATAATTAATTTTGTAATACAGTCTATATATGCTTGTTAAAAGTGTGATTTCCATCATTGTTGCGTAGAGCGTTTTATATATTTCAAATTGATCAAGTTTGGTATTTGTGTTAAAAATCTTCCATGGACTTTTGGCTGGTTGTTCTACCTACTACTGAGAGAGTTGTGTTAAAATCTCTCACAAAGGGCTTCCCTGGTGGCGCAGTGGTTGAGAGTCTGCCTGCCGATGCAGGGGACGCGGGTTCGTGCCCTGTTCCGGGTAGATCCCACATGCCATGGAGTGGCTGGGCCCGTGAGCCATGGCCGCTGAGCCTGCGCGTCCGGAGCCTGTGCTCCACAATGGGAGAGGCCACAACAGTGAGAGGCCCGCGTACCGCAAAAAAAAAAAAAAAAAAAAAAAAAATCTCCCACGATGATTGTGGATTTACATATTTATTCTTCTTTTCCTGTCAAGTTTTGCTGTATGAATTTTTTAAAACATTATTGTTTGTTTGAAATCTTAGATTTATTACATTGTTTTAGAGAATTGATCTTTTATTCATTATGGTATTTGAAACAAATTCTACAGGTAAGCCATTTGAATAAGATAATTTAACAAGGTTGCTGAATCCAAGGTCAGTATTTTTAAAAATCAATTGTATTTGTACAGACCAACAACAAATAGGATATTCAGAAAACGATGCTCTTGATGGTAATATCTAAAAAGTGAAACACATAAAAATAAATCTAATGAGAGATATGGAGATTTCTATATGCAAAATTATGAAACACTACTGAGAAAAATTAAAGGATACCTAAATAAAGGGATATAGCATGTTCATGGACTGAGGGAATCAACTTATTAGAGAAATCAATACTTCACATATTAATCTCAGTTTCAATATAGTCAAGTCCCATTAATTTGGGTTTTTTTTTATTTTTGTTTTTGTGTTTGGCTGTTATATTTGTTGCATATTTGTTTGTTTGGTTTTTGTTTCTTTGTGGTGATTATCAATGGTTTTAAAATCACTGGGAAGTGTGTCCTCCTACAATTTAAAACTGCTACTCTCTTCCTCATTGATGCTTAAAATTTCATATTTAGATATACATTCTATAACTTTACCTTTCTTTGAACCTCTTAAATCTCACTCCCCACACTTCCCTGGGAGAGGCAGCACCTTAAGGCTTGTAAGCCATTTACATTTCAGTACAAGTTTGATATAAGTTTCCTAGAAGAAGTTTTGGTAGGAGAAGGAGAGAACAGAGATAAGAGGCACCTAAAAGGGCAAAGAGAAAAGAAAATGAGTTCAATAAAGACAACCACAGATTGGAGAAAGACCAGCCTTTTGCTATTTCTCAATCCTTCTTAGAACAGCTCTGTTTATTGACATTCAGAAAAACAGATGACTGCAGTATTTCTGCTTATTGATTTACTTTATATTCCACTATAAGCCACTAACAATCAAGCAGTCATCATCTGCTTAATCCAAAGTTTTATTTTAAAATTGTTTTTTATGTTGCTTTTTAAGTTGATATGACATCTGGATTCTAAAACATGACATTCTGTTCTCTTTTGGATACAGGAAAAAATATTTTGATGTTTGAGACTGTATGATTAATTTTCCAAATGGTGGAAAGAGTATTGGATTGAGAACAGAGATTTTAATACTTCTTAATATTTAATATGCAATCATCTATCTTTGGTAAATTGCTTAGCTAATCAGGCTCATAGTTTTCTCATTTGTAAAATGAAGGGACTAAAATATCTCATGAACAACGTGTTCTCAACCCCTTTAAGGGTACATGACTCTTAGTCACATGTTCATTGGATTACTCCGGAAATTCTTTCTAAGAATAAGACAGTGTAATTTTAGATGACACCTTTCTTTTAATAACATCAATTAATTTTTTCTCAAAAATTTCCAGTTAAGCAGTAGAGATAAATATCTTTTAGATATGGGGATATCAATAAAGTCTGAAGTTTTACTAAGCTTACAGAGTTGAAAGTAAAAGGATAAGTATTGTTAATATCAATATTATCATTTAGAAAATGGTTTTTACATCTTATAGGCTTAGTTCAGAAACAAATAATGTTTTAAGTCATCCCCAAATGCTCAAAGGGCAAATAATCTATTCTATATATGACAACCATATAAACACAATGCTTTGCTTCCTTAAATATGATTTCTAATTCAAACTTACCCCTCATTTATTATAAAAAAGTTCATTATTTTGATCTAAATTAATTTACTAAAATAGATATAAATTGTCTCCGTTAGATAATATTTTCATATATAACTTCCTTGTCTTACAATACCCTCATTTGAGACAGGAATATAATAGATGCATTATTAACATGCCTGCTCTTTCTACAATCTAATGGTTTTCAAAATGACTTAGTCAATCAATAAATACTTATATCAAAAGTTACTGAGACCAGGAACTTCCCTGGTGGTCCAGTGGGTAAGACTCTGTGCTCCCAATGCAGGGGGCCCGGGTTCAATACCTGGTCAGGGAACTAGATCCCGCATGCATGCTGCAACTAAGAGTCCACATGCTGCAACTAAGATTCCACATGCCACAACTAAGTAGTTTGCATGACACAACTAAGACCCAGTGCAGCCAAATAAATAAATATTTTAAAAAAAGTTACTGAGACCAGTGGTTTTTAAATTGTAGTTCTTGGAGTTTGGGGATTTTGTCAAGGACACTTATGAGTTTATGAAAGAGCGGAGGATACAAATAATCAAAGCCACACTTATTGTGTATTTCATAAAGTTATTGGGATTACACGTAAAATTTTGTTTGAAAGATGGGATATGTTGTATTAAACATTTGGATGTCACTGACTGTACAGACGCTTTTCAAATGTAGATGTTAATAATAATAGTAATAATGCATATTGAGCATTCATTAAATACCAGGCACTGTTTGAGTGCTTAAGAGACACTGTTATTTCATCCTAACATCAATCCAATGATCATTATCTCAATTTTACAGATGTAGAAATCAAGGCACAGAAAAATTAAATATCTGTCCCAGTTAGTAAATGAAAGAACAATAATCAAACTCAGGCTGTTTAACTCCAGTACGTTCACTCTTACCCACAACACTAATTCACTTTCTTAGGACCTCCTTAGAGTAGAAAAATGGACAATCTTAAAAGTCAGAAAAAAAGAGACAAAATAGACTAAATGAAGTTTCTGATCAGAAAAGCAGTAATACAAAAGTGGTATTAAAAATATTCATCTGGTAATTAAAGTAAAATAAATAATAGGAGAACCTAACAACTTTGGGTATTTGGGCTCATTCATTTATTAATGAATATTAATTGAGCTAGTTATCATCTTTTGTGATTAGGCTACATTAATGAATAAAGCATAAAGAAAATTCTGCCCCCTTGGACTTTCTAATGGATCCAGAGACTAGTTACCTTGGCCCAAAGACCTGGCCTAGGAGGATAGCAAGGAGCCTACAGAGTGTTAGTTGAAAAAACATTCAATTTTTTTTCTATCTAAAGGCTATGGCAAGATAGAAGAATGAGAAAATCAGAAAGCGGGACTAGGTTTGGAGAGAAAAATGATTTTGAATAGCTATCTTTCAAGGAATAACAAGACATCCATTTATGAATATTTAGAAGGCAATTAGCAATACAAATTTGGGGCTTTAGTGAGAGTACATTACATGGATACCATAGCCATTTCCCACTGAGGTAATAGCCAATCCAATGACAAGTTTTAGCTGGAAACATAAAATTGAATCAATAGTCTGATAGAGGAGAACCAGCACACAAAATACAGAAGTATGGTGAATTCCCAAAATAATGGAATGGGAAAAATCAAAAAGAAGCACTCAAAGTAACAAACTGATTTGCTAAATATGTGAAAAGTGTAACAGGTAGTACATAGTCAACACAATTACAGCAAAAAGATAAGAGTCATCTGTGAGGAGCAAAAAAATCAAAAGCAATTGAGATTTTAAGGTAAATGAGACAGAAGAAGAACCTTTGAATTTGGAAATTATAAAGCCATTACTGATGTGGAAAATAAAATCTTGGTGCAATGTGGAATGAAAGCAGGGTGAAAAGAGAACATAAAGAGTTTGTATATGTCATTTGTTTTGCACATATAATACAAGGAAGGAGAGGAGTAGACCATTAGGAAGAAGGTCATGCTTCATTTTGGTGGTAACTGCATCAAGAACACTACAGGATTTTGAAACCACAAATTAGCTGAGGATTAGAGAAAACTTTACTTAGCTTTGGAAAAGCTGTGCTTCAAATAGCTTACGGATAGCCCAACTAATTCCTTAGTCTTTCCACTACTATATGCTGCTTCCAGTAGAGTAATACAAACCTGTCACTTGTTTTTAATAATGCTTGCTCATTTCCCCAGCAGTTTTCTCTTAATCTACTATCTTTGACTTCCTTGCCTTAGCTTACAGTAACACTTTAATACAGGGACTATAACAATAATGCTGGACTCATTTATAATTCCATCTCTTCAAACACATTTTCCCACATGAAATGTTGTTAGGATTAAGTAAAAAAAAAGTAAAGTGACAAATAAGAAAACCCTCTTTTAAAAAGATTTTTTTAAAAACCTTTGCTCTGAAAGGCAGATATGAATCACTGACAGCACACATTTGGGTATTAGCTAGGTGTAATAAAGTTCTCACACTCTTTCACTCAAGCTTTGTTTCAGTCCAATTGTGCCCTCTACAGTCTTATCAAGTGAATGAAGGTGACTTTAGCTTGAAGGGAATCTGATAAGTCTCTGATACTCAGTCCACACTTTTCAGACAGGAAAGCAATATTTGATTCTTTATAAAATTTCCGACCTATTTAATTTGGGGAAACTCTCTAAGATAAAAGGTAATTAAATTTAACAAGTGGATACATTTGCTTGGCTGTGTGATGACCACTGGAAAAGAAAATAAAGTTTTATATAGTCTAATTGTGTCCTTCAATACTGAAAACTATTATTAGTGACAATGTTGAATTTTACCTGAGCCCTCGAATCCTGGAAAACAGCAAAAGTTAAGATATCTCTCTGCCCTTTGTGTTGTGGAAAACAGCTTAATCCTAAGAACCACCACAGATGCCTCCTCGTGTTTACCGATGGCAATGCCAGACAAAGATATTCCAAATTGCCATTTTTTTGTCTCATAAATTATCATCTGAAGTGTTTATTCCTACTAATCAATTGGAACAAACTGCTAATTAATCAAACTGTAAAGTTTCACTCCTTCCTCCAGGCTCCAGAACTCTGACTCACTGTCAGACTGAGTCAACATATAATCTCTCCTAAGAACAGGCTGAGCTCAGGGTAAAATATTCTCTGATCTACCATCCACTCAAGCTACTCTTTTATCCCATTTTCCCACAGCCTACACTTAATACCCTTGTTACTTCCTCTCAAGAGAAGAAAAACCCCTTTTGATTAACCACTGAGAGGCTTGCAGATCGTAGGGTCACAGCATTCTCCCTAATGCAATAGTTCTCCTCCCCCAATTGCAATTGACCCCTCCTCGCACTTAACCTTTTCAGTAAAGTTTCTCCTTACTATGCTGGTATTGTTTGGGTTTTTTTTTGGTTGACATTGGCAACTGATAGAAGAAGTAAATATTGCTGCATCTGGATATATGTGATAATGGGGGATTGAAAACTCTAAAAATTTTAATTAATTTTTATTGGAGTATAGTTCTTTTACAATGTTGTGTTAGTTTCTTGCTGTACAGCAAAGTGAATCAGTCATACATATACATATATCTGCTCTTTTTTAGATTTCCTTCCCATTTAGGTCACCACAGAGCACTGAGTAGAGTTCCCTGTGATATACAGTAGGTTCTCATTAGTTACCTATTTTATACATAGTAGTTATATATGTCAGTCCCAATCTCCCAATTCATCCCACCCACTGCTTCCCCCCTTGGTAACCGTAAGGTTGTTCTCTACATCTGTGACTCTATTTCTGCTTTGCAAATAAGTTCATCTCTACCATTTTTCTAGATTCCGCACATAAATGGTACTATACAATATTTGTTTTTCTCTGTCTGACTTACTTCACTCTGTATGACAATCTCTAGCTCCAACCATATCTCTGCAAATGGCATTATTTCATTCCTTTTTATGGCTGAGTAATATTCCATTGTATATATGTACCACGTCTTCTTTATCCATTCTTCTGTTGATGGACATTTAGGTTTCTTCCACGTGCTGGCTATTATAAATAGTGCTGCAGTGAACACTGGGGTGCATTCATCCTTTCGAATTATGGTTTTCTCTGGATATATGTCCAGGAGTGGGATTGCTAGGTCATATGGTAGCTCTATCTTTAGTTTTTTAAGAAACCTCCATACTGTCCTCCATAGTGGCTGTACCAATTTACAGTTCCACCAACAGTGTTGGAGGGTACCCTTTTCTCCACACCCTCTCCAGCATTTATTGTCTGTAGATTTTTTGATGATGGCCATTCTGACTGGTATGAGGTGATACCTCACTGTCATTTTGATTTGCATTTCTCTAATGCTTAGTGATGTTGAGCATCTTTTCATGTGTTTGTTGGCCACCTGTATGTCTTCTTTGGAGAAATGTCTATTTAGGTCTCCCACCCATTTTTTGATTGGGTTGTTTGTCTTTTTGATATTGAGCTGAATGAGCTATTTGTATCTTTTGGAGATTAATCCCTTGTCTGTTACTTTGTTTGCAACTATTTTCTCCCATTCTGAGGGTGTCTTTTCATTTTGTTTATGGTTTCCTTTGCTGTGCAAAAGCTTTTAAGTTTCATTAGGTCCCATTTATTTATTTTTGTTTTTATTTTCATTACTCTAGGTGGTGGGTCGAAAAAGATCTTGCTGTGGAAAACTGTAAATATTAAATGATTTGGTTCATTCAGTGAATTGTGAGTGTTAATGAATACATTAAACAGTCCACAAAGAGAGAGTTCTTTAAGCATCTGCTGTGTGTTAGGGTTTCCTCTACTAGGCCACAATTAGAAAAATCTGTTTGCTCAAAAAGCACATAGGTCAGTACAGAAGACTAACATAAAACCATCATGAGATGCATTGATAGAAATGTACACAGAGTGCTATGTTTACATTTGATAAAGTCATTTACTATGAGTGCCTAAGGTCTATGGCAGGAAAATAATGTGACAAGAAAAGTTTTATAGTAAAGGTGATATCTGAGAAGACCAGCAAAGAATAAGCACGACTTTGTCAGATGAACAAACTGTGAAGAATCTGTGTTTGGCATTGGGAACAAAGTGATCACCAAAAACCCAAGTAATACCATGGTTCCTCTGGAGAGCAAAAGTAGTTGGAACTGACTCAACTGTAGCTCACATATGTAAGACAACTGAAGGGGAGCTGGAAAGATGAGCAGATACAAAGCAGCACAGCCTTTTACAACTATGAAAGTTGGGGACTCCACAACTCCAGGGGGTACCATTTATAACAATGTCAATGTGAATGACACATGCTGGAGTTGTGTACAGCCCTGAGCAAGACCTCTGAGCAGGTACCAAATTAGTAGAGTATTTTTATGCCAAGTGTATAAGTTAGGATGCTTTTGGTAGCAAAAAATGGAAACCGAATCTGTCTGTCCTCAACTTTAAGAGGATTTTGGAAAGAACATCAGGGCTCATGTAACAGAGGAGGACCCTATGGGGCCTTCCTAGGATAGACCCCTCCCCCATATCCTCTACTTTAGCTCCTCTCTGAAGTGCATAGATAACAGTATTTGATGCATATTTCCTGCTTTACAGATGCTAAAACCCCCACCAAATGGAAGGTTAACTACTTAATGACCATAAGCACATAGCCCCCAGGCCTACTGGAGCCAAAGAATTGATGACCTTAACCCCTGGGACACTGTCCTGTAACCTCCCCATCAACCAAACAGAGAGCTGTGCACAAGCTGATCACATACACTGGGACTCCCCTCCCTCACCTTGCCTTTAAAAACACTTTGCTGAAACCCATCAGGAAAATGAGGCTTTTTGAGTACTAGCTGTTCCGGACTCTTTGTATGGCGCCTTACAATAAAAACAGCACTTTCTTTCACCACAACCCAGTGTCAGTAGATTGGGTTTACTGCATGTGGATAAGTGGACCCAAGTTTGGTTCAGTGACACTCACAGTAGTGCTATGGGGCTTTTGCACAGCAATGGAAACCATAAACAAGACGAAAAGACAACCCTCAGAATGGGAGAAAATATTTGTGAGTGAAGCAACTGACAAAGGATTCATCTCCAAAATTTGCAAGTAGCTCACGCAGCTCAATATCAAAAAAACAAACAAACAACCCAATCCAAAAATGGGCAGAAGCCCTAAATAGACATTTCTCCAAAGAAGACATACAGATTGCCAACAAACACATGAAAGGATGCTCAGCATCACTAATCATTAGAGAAATGCAAATCTAAACTACAGTGAGGTATCACCTCACACCGGTCAGAATGGCCATCATCAAAAAATCTACAGACAATAAATGCTGGAGAGGGTGTGGAGAAAAGGGAACCCTCCTACACTGTTGGTGGGACTGTAAATTGGTATAGCCACTATGGAGAACAGTATGGAGGTTCCTTAAAAAACTAAAAAAGAGAACTACCATACGACCCAGCAATCTCACTACTGGGCATATACCCTGAGAAAGCCATAATTCAAAAAGAGTCATGGACCACAATGTTCATTGCAGCTCTATTTACAATAGCCAGGACATGCAAGCAACCTAAATGTCCATCAACAGATGAATGGATAAAGAAGGTGTGGCACATATATACAATGAAATATTACTAAGCCATAAAAAGAAACGAAATTGAGTTATTTGTAGTGAGGTGGATGGACCTAGAGTCTGTCATACAGAGTGAAGTAAGTCAGAAAGAGAAAAACAAATACTGTATGCTAACAAATATACATGGAATCTAAAAAAAAAAAAAGGTTCTGATGAACCTAGGAGCAGGACAGGAATAAACACAAAGACATAGAGAATGGACTTGAAGACACAAGGAAGGGGGAAGGTTAGGCTGGGACGATGTGAGAGAGTAGCATGGACATATATACACTACCAAATATAAAAAAAATAGAGAGCTAGTGGGAAGCAGCCGCATAGCACAGGGAGATCAGCTGGGTGCTTTGTGACCACCTAGAGGGGTGGAATAGGGAGGGTGGGAGGGAGATGCAAGAGGGAGGGGATATGTGGATATATGTATACATATACCTGATTCACTTTGTTATACAGCAGAAACTAACACACCATTGTAAAGCAATTATACTCCAATAAAGATGTTTCAAAAAAAGAAAAAGAAAAGAATGGAGGTTTTGTAAAGAAAAGGGAAAAGCCAAAAAGTGCTGGATATAATTGAGGATTTCTGTATTAGAGATTCTGCAGCACTGAAGTACAAGAAAATTGAGTAGGGGGATGAAGATTTAAGAATGTTCAACTTTTTATGAATTTAATTCCTTTCACCTTTTTTTTATGAGTAATGGTTACAATTTGAATTCCTTTATAAATTACTTTTGGGTGATTAACTGTGGTTTTTAAAATGCATCTCTGTACAAAGACTCTCTCTGAAATTTATTACGGTGGCCTAAATAAATTAATACATCTTGAAGGTCTTAGTGGTAAATCACCACGTTTAATTCCAAGAGAATTTAAAAGGTAAAGAAAAATTAGTTTCAAAAATATTTTCAACAAGTTGACATTTATGAAAAAATTTGAAAGATGAGCAGCTATGGGCATACCACCTTATTTTAGCTGATGAACTAATGAATATAGACTTCACACATTTTCAAAGTACTGAACTGCCTTTTCTTCTATAGCAATCCTCAACATATACCAGGTTAAAAAAACTAATAATCTTAAATCATGATTTCTTCCCTAAAATCCCCTTTCTACTCATTTATAAATCCTCCTTAACATTAATTTTTTCCTATCATATTTCTTAGCCTTGATTATTTCATGTATTTGATGTACAAATGTATTGAACACTTACAATATGTACAAGATACTTTTTTTTTTAAAGCTACATGTTAGTTGACTCTTTTGTGCTTGGCACTGGAAGATACACTGTTGGAAGATTCAGCCCCTGCACTCAATTTTCTCACAGGTTAAAGAAGATTCAGACAAGTAAATCCACAATTCAACACTCTGCTATAAAAGATATGAGAAAGGGTAGCCCAGGGTGTTTTGATTGTAAAGAGCAGGAGAAACTATCTTTTCCTGGGTATGGGAGGATTCCTAGAGGAGATGTTACCTGAGAAAAGGAAGATGAAAAGAAATTGCCAGGTGAATAAGGGATATTTTTTAGCTTTTATTTCTCTTCAAACTCACAAAGAAAGGAAAACTCAAAAAAATAAATGAAGGTATATGACTCTCAGAGCTCCTTAGGCTCTTTGGTATCTATATTTGTAGCTGGAGATACATGTGCCACAATTATGTTCTAAGTTAAGGGAGTCTGCGTGTGTCATGCATCAAGCATGTAGCGCAAGCTCATGTTAATAAAAATAGCCATTCAAGCATAATCAAGGTAGAAAAGCAACAACTCACTACATATTCACTGATACCTTTCCTCTAGTCTCCTCTCCCGTGTTCCTTTCACCCACCCAAATGTTTTGGTGTGTAAGCTTTCCTCTCAAGACAATGGAGTCCACAGCATGGCCATCACAAGTTTGAGTGTTGAACAATAGGTGAGATCCCTAGTGAACAATTATACCCAGTTGGAGAAGACTAAACAGTGCTTGGAGGCAGGTGAGAGAAATAGCGTTTGGCTTATCTGCTCTGAAATAATATGTGAAAGACTCAATCCATAAAGTTTCCATATGGTTGAAAGCAAGTTGAAGAGTGAACACTGGGTCTTAACGTTATGTGTGTGTGTGTTTGTGTGTGTATGTTCTGATTCATCAAATGTTAGGGAGAAACATTTTATGATAGAAAGAGCATTGGCCCCAGAGGCATGGGTTTAAAGTTCTATATCTGTCACTCTCTTGCCAGGAGGCTTTTTTAAAAGCTCATTTAATGACTCAGTTAATGCTTTTTTACATTTGAAAAAGAATGAGGCTTTTTCCAACTTTAAAGTTTGATGATTTTATGGTCACTTTTATTTGCAGCTTTTTAAGACTCCCCATCTAAATAAACTCTTAGGCTCCATGACGTGTGCCCAACCTAGACATGCCGAAGGGGCTTTGAAATCCTGGCCTGCTTTCAGCCAACTTTATCCATTTATATCAGCTGATTTGTTACTTGATAAACATGTTCAGGATAATGCAGTCACTTTTTTAAATGCTGTAGAAAAGACCACTTCAGAAACAGATTAGAACAGCCATGATAATGGACCGGAGTCCTGAGGCATTGAGCTGAGAATTCCATCTCCCCCTGCATGAGAGAGGCAGATCATTACCCTCTACAGCATCTGAAGTTGGGGATTTGCTCCCTACCCCCCTAACTCTGGCTAACAGCTTCCCATCAGCCTACCATCTGTGAATGAATCTGGACCTGCAGATTTATAGTCTCAGTTGGTACCGTGTCTTAGGATGTGGAGGACAGCTTGCATTATTTTTCTCTAATGCTGCTTCTCCTCAATCTTAAGAGCTAACTCAAGATTTAGTGAATAATCTATACACACGTTACATGTGCTATTCAGATTCCCTCCCACATCGTGTCTTCCAGACTGAGGAGTTCTTCCAACTGCCTATTCTCACACGGAAGTTCCTCCTCTCCCTCGATGGTTTTTGCTTCCCTCTGTATTTTAAGGTGTACTTATCAAAACTTCCTAAGAACTTCTAGGTTCAAGCAAATTTCTATTTTGTCCAAGGGTAAGACAATACCTTTCACTTTGTTTCCAATAACCTTTGTGATAATGTCCAACAAATTTGGTCAGTGTTGGTTTCCTGGTCGTAATCTTAGACTGAACCTTCAGGCAACGGCGTCCTTAGGCTTTCTTCCGCAGTGATAATCAGTTCTCAGAGGCTTCCATCTCATAGAAGTTGTTCAATGATTTTACCTGAACTGTTTCTCCCTGCTCTCATTAGAGCTCCTCTGCTCATTTCAACTCCTGTTCATCCTACTTTCATGATATTTTTATTACCTGGAAGAACTTAGTTCTGTGCACAAATTTGGAAATTCTCCCATGGTACTTCTTATCTTGATCCCTTGAAAAAAATGTTAAATAAGGCCAGTTCAATATGCCTTCTTAGGGGTTCCTATTATAAACCCTTTTCCTTCCAGAGAAAATGATCATTTATCCCAACTCTTCATTTACTCTCTAAGATAATTCTCTCTCCATCTCAAAACATTGTCTCTAATCCCAAGAAAACTCAATTATTTAGCTTTAGTGAGGTATAATTGATATATAATAAACTGTACACATTTAAAGTAAAATAAATAAATAAACTCTCAACTATTTCTAAACTTCCAAGTATATATAGATAGCTGATTACTTGTGACCTCTCACCGATGGGCCTGTTCCACTCAACTAAAGACAACTATGCCGCAGAAATGCACTCAGTCTGTGTAGACTACAGATCTAAATGTCTACCCACTCATGGAGTCATAATATATACTTAATAAAATGCTCTGTAATATTCATGACTGTGGTCTTTAGTGTCCCATGAACCTAAACATGTTGATTAACGGAGTAAAATGTAGATTTCACTGTGTGTTATTTACAGGAGCTTTATTTTTATTAAGGTCATTGCTAGAAAAATATGTTTCTGCTAATAGTATTTATACTATACATCAAAAGTTAAAGTTATGATTTTGGCAAGATCAGACTCCTGATACTCACTTATTTAGTACTGCCCAGTAAATTTTCAATATTAGAATTCTTTATCGATGAAGAATAAAGAATTCATGATACTTTTATTATTCACCTTTTACATTTGTATCCACTAAGAAGCATTTTCACAATACATGCATATGAATATTTGTGGATTATTTTAACGTATCTTTCACAATGTTAAAATCTCTTTCAAGACCCATTTGCTGTTAAGAGGTCTTACCTCTTTAATAATAGATGATAGATGATTTATTGTCATATTTGCCAATGAAAAGGAAAACCATGGCCAGAATTTGTGATGTCACTCTATGTAGACACATATGCATGGAAATAAACTGTAGGTGTTACACACACACATATATAGTCCTATATATATAAGTATATATTTGTATATGTATATATTGTGCATACATATGTATGTATATGTATATGTGTGTGTATGTACTCACTTATCTTTCCACCCACCCATATATGCATCCATTGATCTATCTAGCTATCTTCCAACACACAGTACCCCTACAATGATAAAATAGGATCAGAGTTTCATAGAAATATAGAGCCCAAAAGATCCTTAGACATAGTTTAAAAACAAAGAATGTTATTCTTAGAGGTGTAACTCTCCAAGATAGCACCAGTAGAAAGAACTCAGCTGGAACCTAATCCCCATATTCCAATTACAAGTTCAGTTTTCATTCCACCATACCACACTGTCTTTCGCACAGGTATCTATTATACAGATGGATAGATACTGATCCTTAGAAGACAGTGTCAGTGCTGAAACTATTTTCTGTACTGAACACCCTGCTGTCAACTAAATTCTCGTTTGAGTTTTGAAGTTTACTGATGGTTTCTGTCAGTCCCAAGCCCTCCTAGGCATTTTTACACATAATCAATATGAGGGGAACTTCCTGTCTGGCATCAATCAGTTCTTTAAACAACAATTATCTATTAAACTATTGTTCTTAAGTCAGGAAAAATGGATGTTAGTGTCAAACACAGCTTTGCTCACTCTCTCACACACACACAATCACGCAAATTACAAATAGTATTCGACTGCTCTATATTTCAGGCTATTCAATAACTAGATAAATGAAATATACTTTCTGTCTACATATTTTTTTTTTACTATGCCAAGGCATACACACTAGTTGTTCCCTGCAGTACCTGCCAAATGCAACTAAATTTGCAACAGAGTTAATCACTGGTGCAGCTGAATATTTTAAGAGATTTCTCCTCTAGTAGGAAATTCATCTTTTTTCCAAGAATAGGGCATTTACCCACTCCTTCATATCCAACTGAAGTAGTTCCGTGATTTCCTTCCTTTCTCTGATTTCCACGCTCCAATTCCCAAAGACAAGCTCATCTCTGATGACCTTTCAGTCTATGAGTATTTGGGGTAGGAGTGGGGGTAGTCCACAGTTAAAATAAAGTTTGTATACAATCACTTTCTATGTTGTTATGAAATTATTCTAAGCTTCCCTAATAATAAACTTACAAAGAAGCCATGCAAATGGTTCAGATGTGCATATGGAGATAACTATTATCTAGAAAGCATCCAGATTTCTTAAAAAGCCAAAAGAAAGAGACTGACTCACTCAGGATATATGGAAATACAAGTGAGGTAGGTGGGCTAGAGTGTATGTCATTATCAATAAAGCCCTAGGAGAAAATCATAATTTGAAAAGATACATGCACCCCAATGTTCAGTATAGAACTATTTACAATAGCCAAGACATGGAAGCAACCTAAATGCCCACCAACAGATGAATGGATAAAGAAAACGTGTCATATATATATATACACACACACACACACACACACACACACACACATATACACACACAATGGAATATTACTCAGCCATAAGAAAGAATGAAATAATGTCATTTGCAGCAAGATGTATGGACCTATCATACTAAGTGAAGTAAGCCAGACACAGAAAGACAAATATAGGGGCTTCCCTGGTGGCGCAGTGGTTGAGAGTCCGTCTGCCGATGCAGGGGACACGGGTTCGTGCCCTGGTCCGGGAGGATCCCACATGCCGTGGAGCGGCTGGGCCCGTGAGCCATGACCGCTGAGCCTGAGCGTCCAGAGCCTGTGCTCCACGGCAGGAGAGGACAGAGCAGTGAGAGGCCCGCGTACCACAAAAAAAAAAAAAAAAGAATGAAAGACAAATATAATATGATATCACTTATATGTGGAATCTAAAAAAAATTATACAAATGAACTTATATATGAAACAGAAATAGACCCACAGACATAGAAAACAAACTTATGGTTAGCAAAGGGAAAGGGGGTGAGGGATAAATTAGGAGTTTGGGATTAACATATAAACACAACTACATATAAAATCGAGGGCTTCCCTGGTGGCGCAGTGGTTGGGAGTCCGCCTGTCAATGCAGGGGACACGGGTTCGTGCCCCAGTCCAGGAGGATCCCACATGCTGCAGAGTGGTTGGGCCCGTGAGCCGTGGCCACTGAGCCTGCACATCCACAACAGGAGAGGCCACAACAGTGAGAGGCCCACATACTGCAAAAAAATAAAAAATAAAAATAAAATAAAATCGATAACCAACAAGGACTTCCTGTATAGCATAGGGAACTATATTCAATATTTTGTAATAACCTATAAGGGAAAAGAATCTGAAAAAGAATATACATGTGTATATATATATATATATATATATATATATATATATATATATATATATATATATATATATATATATATATAACTGAATCACTTTGCTGTATACCAGAAACTTATACAATATTGTAAATGAACTATACTTCAAGAAAGAAATTAAATTAAATTAAAACTAAAAAATAAAATAAACCCCTAGATATATTTTTGCATAACTGAATTAAATTCTTAAAACCCCAAAAATGAATGTTTTAACTGAATTTGAGAAATGAAGACTAACTTAAATCTTGGGTTTAGAATTAATTTGATTCATAATGGAAGGAAGTTAGAAAATAACATTTATTAAGAACAACACTGTTTAGCAATCCTATATGAAGATATAACACACAAAATATCTCCTATTACTTCCCTGTTAGAAGAGCTCTTTGCTTTAATACTTACACTACAGAGAATTTAATTAGTTCTCAATCAAATATTCTTCAGCCAGTGATTATACAGCAATAAAACATATCTGCATCTGCAAACTCAAGGTAACTTTTATAAGAACACAGTGGTTGGAGAAAATCTTGAGTTACATTCCAAATACATTGGGTAAAACTTCAGATTCCTCTGTAGACATTTTGAAAAGCCTGCAAAGTGTCACAGAAGAGGATGTGCAACTCTGATGTTACTGGGATTAAGAGAGGCCATGTTACTGCAAAGCAATGTTTGTTAAAACCATATTAATTATTAGGTGATTAGGATATGATGATTTTAAATATCTATATCATAACAATTTTTTGTTTCTTTTGTTTCATTGTGTATCAGGAAATTTGTTGGGGTTGTTGGGCAAACATATAAAACATATTAAAGGTTTCCATTAAAATAATAGGAAATTTTTTCCTCGTTACATTTTAACAAAAATGGCTTGATTTTTACAAATGGATTCCTGACCTTAAGCAGGAGACACCTTTACATATAGTATCACATTTACTTTATTTTACATAGAATGTCACTAAAGTTTACTACAACCCATTTAGTTATCATTGACTTTTACAAATAATGAAACTAAAACTGAGAGATTAAATAACTTACCCAATGTCACACAGCTCATGAGTGGGGGAGATCAGAATCCAATTCAATAGCCTTTGAATTTTTCACTATATAGTAGGACCATAGTTCAACTAATCCGGTATTTATTGAGTTTCTAACTGTGCATAACATTTGGTGTTAGGCATTAGAGGGGCACATAATGATGCCTACTTCTTGCATCACTACAGTTTACAATCTAGTAGAAGGCAAGTGCACACATTGTTCTATTTAAGAGTCTAAGAGGAAACAGGAAGGTGAAAAATGGCAAATATTTATGCAAACAGGAGTTTTACAGGCCATCTTGAAGGGCAGTGTATTTAATACAGGACTAGAAGGGTATAGATATTGCAGAGAGGTTCGATAAGAACTAGGGAAGGAATCACCCTAGTGACTAGGAATCACCTTGGAAGGTGATTAGGTCATGAGGGTGGCACCCTCATGAATGGGATTAATGCCTTTTATTTCAGATTTTTTGTGACTATTATTATTATTTTCTTTGAAATATAGTTGGTATACAATATAAGCTACAGCTGTACAATATAGTCATTTGCGATTTTTAAAGGTTATACTCCATTTATAGTTATCATAAAATATTAGCTATAGTCCCTGTGCTGTACAGTATATCCTTGTAGCTTATTTTATACATAATAGTTTGTACCTCTTAATCCCCTATCCTCTCCCCTTCCCTCTCCCCACAGGTAACCACCAGTTTGTTCACCACATCTGTAAGTCTGTTTCTTTCTCGTTATATTCACTTGTTGGTTGTATTTTTTAGATTCCACAAATTCCTTCATGAAAGGGATCAATGTCTTTTAAAAGAGGCTCCAGAGAGCTCACTAGCCCCCTTCCACCATGTGAGGACACAGCAAGAAGGTTCTGGCTATGAATCAGGAAGAGGGCTTTCACCAGAATGAGACCATGCTGCTATCTTGATTTGGACTTCAGGCCTCCATAACATTACAAAATAAAGTTCTGTTTTTTATAAGCTACCCAGTCTGTGGCATTTTGTTACAGCAGCCAGAATGAAAAAAGATGGAGAGAGAATCTTTGCCAGAGGCCCTTCCTTCCTCCCTTCCTCCCTCTGGCCTTTCTTCCTTACTTTACTTATTTCACTCTCCAACGCATATTCATTTAGTATCTACTTTAAGGAACTGAATAGATGGAAAACACAGGTTGAGCTATAAAGATCACTACTCTTATAGTAAACAGTTTATTGGAGGAAGAGATAAGCGTCTGTGACAGAGCATGACATGCACAATTTTATTTTAGATAAACTGGTCAGGAAGACCTTTCCATGGAAGTGACATTTAAACTGAAGTTTTAAAGATGAAAATGTAGTAATGTTGGCAAATCTAGAGTGATTTTTGTAAGGACTTACTACACATTTTACTTTATTCTATATGCAATAAGTTGTCAAATGTGTTTGAAGATAGAGGATGCATTCTAATAGTGTGGATAAGAGCTTGCATTTAGCCTGAATATTAAAGAGGCCCCAGGAAATCCGACCATAAGGAAACCCGAACTCTGCTCCCAATACAAATGCTACTTTTTAAAGAACTTTCACCCTTTGGTCAACCTACTGTCCATTGAATTTGTTGAGGTTTGTGGATATTGAGACTTAAGCAAGAGAGGCAACTTGATTATAGTACAGTAGTTTGAATTTAAGCAAAATGGTATGCCTGAAATGTAGGGGCCTTTTTGTAATGTAATTTGAAAATGTGGTGAGTTTCTTTGAATAGGCAACCCAGACTGACCATTCAATAACTCTCCATAAGAGCGACTACAACACCCAACTAGCACCATAAAAGGGAGAGTCGACATGACAGAGATGTGAGGTGACCATTTTTACCCACACCACACGCTGCCATTGTGGTTACACCTACTGGTGTAAATACTTGGTGAAAGAGGCGGTGCACCTCCCTGTGTCTGCAGGCTACTGAACAAAATCACCAACCTCCCTTCAATAGGAGCATATAAAATTCTAGGCCTGGAGAAGAACAAGTAATAAAGGAACTATTTAATCTCCCTGAGTTCATTATCCTCTTCTCTTCTCCCTACTGGGTCGAAGGAAGGCAGAAGATAGCATTAAAGCTCATTTTCAGGGTCTGCATGTTCAGTTGTACAGGTGGTGCACTGTATATTTATAGGAGTGTCATTCACTTTCTTCTTTACATGAATGGTGCCCCCTGGGAATTTTAGAGTGCACAACCTGTGAATCTGTATACAGCAGGCCTGCTTAATTTGGTTTTGCTCATATATTGTGAGCTTTTGTGTTGCTTATTCATTTTGTGTTCTCTGTGTTCATTTGTTTTGAGAAACAAACCTGATATCCGTTTCATCCTTGGAACCGTAAAATTCATCTTTAAATATATCTATATAGGTAACAAACAGAATATTATTTATGTATATGTAAGTTTATTTATTTATTACAATAATCTAGGAGGTAAGACTTTACAAATAAACAAATGTGCGGAAATATGAACTAACTTGCTTGTGAATAACAGACCTGGAGCATGCCTCAGAGAAAGTGTGTAAAATGGCTCAAAACTAGAGAAAGCATAGAAGCAAACTAACCACTGACACGGCACTAATAGAAAAGCTATCAAAAGTCTAAATCCGAGCAGAACCGGGAAGAAAGGAAATCATAAGAGGGATGAGACGTTGCTAAATAAATACATTTTTATTTCCATAATTAGAGGTAAGCATAAGGAAGAGATGAAACTAATTCCTAGTGTCAAGCCTATGTAAGTGGAAAGGGTGTGATTTCAATTAACAAGAATTTCGTGTTTAGATTCAAAACAAGTATTTGTGTCAAAGAACCAATTCCAGTAGATTCCATGAGACATGCATATTTAGATTCATTTTTCTGCATCAATGCTTTCAAACTTTTAACCCATCCTTCTGGTGGGAAAGAAAAAAAACATAAAAATATGAAATATCTTATCAAGCTTTAATTATGTTTACTTCTTGATTTAAAATTACTCTTTAGGGCTTCCCTGGTGGCGCAGTGGTTGAGAGTCTGCCTGCCGATGCAGGGGACACGGGTTCGTGCCCCGGTCCAGGAAGATCCCACATGCCACGGAACGGCTGGGTCTGTGAGCCTTGGCCGCTGGGCCTGTGCGTCCGGAGCCTGTGCTCCGCAACGGGAGAGGCCACGGCAGTGAGAGGCCCACGTACCGCAACAACAACAACAACAACAACAACAAAAATTACTCTTTATTAAGTTAAAACGAAGATATTCTAGACTAACCCCAAAGCAGAATTGAAATGGCACACGAAAATGATCAAGCATGATTCAAGCATCTCATTTAACTGAGATTTTACTACGTTTGTGTAATGATGTCTGATATTGTGTTTTCATTAAACATAACAGAGTAGAGCGAAACAGGGAGAGTCATCCTATAGAACTTGTTGGAATCTAAACATATTATCTATTACTGTAACTTTGAGAAAATCACTTAATTTGCATCAGCCTCCATGCCTTTATCTCTGAGAATAGTAATACCTCTCTTGCATGGGGCTTGAGATCAAATAAGTTAAAACACAAGCAGAGTGTCTAGCAATTACAGTTGCTCAGTAAATAGCTCTTAATATTACCAATGGTCTCTGATGTGGGAAAACTATTACATAATAAAAAGATCCTTAATCGGGTATCTTTAAAATCAGGCTGAATGCAAAGAACTTCAGATTTTATGTCCTCCCTTTTTAAATTTTTACCCAGATAATAATGCAATTCAGAAAACAGAGGGAGAGATTAATTTCCACTTCAACTGAAAAGTCATCATTATAAGATTTTTTTCATCATGTGCTATAGTACATTAAATATAACCATAAAATCTTTGTTATCTCTCTATTGAAAGGTAGAATGTGGTGTCCCTCTTCTTAAATATGGGTTGATCCAGTGGCTTATTCAATCAACAGAATGCAAGAGAAAAGGTGTTCTTGCACTTGTGAGGTTAAGTCATAGGAAGACTTACAGATTCCAGCCAAGTCCCTTGAGATGTTTACTTTGGGTAAAGCCACTCACTATGTAAGAATTCAACTATTTTGAGATATCCAGGTTGCTAAGACTCCAAAACTACACCAAGAAATTTCATGGAGAAAGACAGAGACACAGGGAAAACCAGTCCCAAATTTTTCAGCCTGTGCAGCCCAACTCAAGCCCCAGATTTGTGAATGAAGATGCCATCTTGGTTGGACATTTCAGCACCAAAAGATGTGACTCAAAGAAAACTTAGCCAGAACCAAGGCCCCAGACATATGACACCAGTCAAGTTGTCTAATCTATCTCCAATTATTCAAGCCACCACAGCTGAGGCCCAGTCATGATGGAGCAGAAATGAACCATCCCCAGTATTCTTTATCTTTATTCTTAGCTCACAAAGTCCTGACTATAACAACATGGTTTCTATTGTATCTACCACTGCATTTTGGAATGGTTTGTTATACGGCAATAGGTATCTGGAATATATGTCTTGATCATTTCTTACAGTTCTAAAGCCACAGAACTCCTTTTACCCATATTCAGGGAGAATGCTATCTCTTGCTTATTTTCAGTCTCCCTTTGAGTCATAGAATCTGTTCAGAAGCTTCCTTGGACAGAGTCAGTAAAAGAAAACTCTTGATTACAAACCTCCATCATTACAACCAGGATAAAAGAACAGCCAAATCTGCTCACACACACCCCATTTTTTCACCACATCATAAACAATGGATTGGCCAAATTTTTAAGTGCTTGACTCTGATTGAAAGTAAGCAGCTTTCCATCTTCAACCTCTTCCCCTCCAACTCAACTTAGAGTGATGCTCTAGTCAACCTCAGGACTTCCTGATGCATCTCCCATCTCTGAAATGAGAAGTGAAGAAAAAACATCTTCAGAAGACTTCTGATATCAAGACAAGGGATAGAACAAAGACCAAAGCAGCAATATTGCCATCCAGAAGAAAAACTACTGAACCTACACTGCAATATTCAGAAGGAAAGTCAAGACATGAGAGAACTAAGTGTAAAGCACAGCTGTATTGGTGGCTTCTATTTAAATAATCAAGGTCAATAAGTAGGTCTCTGGGATGATGATCCCTATACCCTGTTACTTGCACCAGAATTGGGACATAACCAGGAACAAATAGTTCAGGAAGCTAGAGTCATTGACACTGAGAGCCAACTACAGGGAACACCAAACATCCGGGGCTATTAGTTCATGTGCTTCTGTACCTAAATTTGGAATGACTGTAAGACTTTCTGAATCTTCAGGTAACTTGCATACTATTCTAATCATAAGCAATCATGCTCCCTCTTAAGCTAAACCATACAACTTCAGAATCAGGTGTTACTTCTTATTGGTACCACTGTCCACTAAGCAAAGACAGAAATACAGAAGTAATCCTGACCCCTGCCTTTCCCTCATATATTCCCCCTCCCCACTTTTCCCTCTTTCCCACATATTACTAGGTTTAATCAGTTCTGCTGCCTAGAGATCTGTTAAAGTCCTTCATTTTAATCATATTCCTTTGCCCTGATTCAGATCCTTATCATCACTAGCCTAGGCTTCCCTCTATCTATTTCTGACCCTCCCATCTGAACTGTTGCCCTTCATATTCATCCTCAACACTACTATCAATATTATTTCTAAATTGCAAATTTGACCATCAACTGTCTAAAGACTTCAACATCTTTCCTTTGCACTAATGATAAAGTCCAACTTCTAAACATGTCATAAAGGTCTCCATTTTTTGGCCTTGCTCTGCCAATTTAACTAATGTCTTTTTTTAGTAATTAAAATCTACTATCCTTGTTGTTTTATGAGTGTTAGCAGTGGCTGTTCTCACTTTTGAAAATATTTCCCCCTTTCATTCACTTAGAAAACTCCTGTTCATCCTTTAAACCCCAAATGCAGTGAAACCGATTTTCTCTCTCACTCAAATCACTTTCTCCTCAAAACTGTAATTTTACCTCTGTGTAGCTCAATTGTTTGTTATACTCTAATGACAACAGATTCTTAAATATACTCATCTTTGTATCTTAATATCCGATAATATGACTGACATTTAACAAACGCTAAACATACTTGACACTTGAATTGATTGAATTGAATTAAACTGAATCAATCACTCTCAAGAACACTAACGATTGTGAGGGTTTCCTGCATCAAGAGTACAAATCACGCTGAATTTTCATAATACTGCTAGTTTTGATTGAGGCACAGCAAACAAGTTTACAACAGAGTTCCCCTGTGAAAAGAATAACTTCAGTAAAAGATAACAAATACACTCAGAAGTCCATAAAGGAGGCAGGGTAGTCTAGGGGATTCTGTTCTCATCCAAAGTCTTGCTGAGATTTGATTCAGAGGGGAAAGATTGATTTTTCTAGCTTAAGTTAAACAAGGCATGGAACAAATGTCAAAAGCAGGACATAGACTTAGATTCTTCACTGTCACACCAGTAAAGTTACCATCCTTCCATCTCCTTGAGAACAAACAAGAAAGCCTGCTGTGGACCATGAACAAAACAACAACTGTGAATTTACACAGCTCCTTAAACTTCTAAGCTGTGTACTGAGAGTGAATTAGAGGTCTCCTCCAGATAGCATTGCAAATGAGCGTTATTTTATTTTCACCAAGCCTTTCAGGTGATACATGCGACAAAATCAGCAAAGTCAGTACTCACTGTGGCAGACAAAGTAACTATTATGTATATGTCCTAAAAGTTCCTATGATGTTCTGGCTAGTTTTGCTTAAGTACTATTTATAATATTTATGAGAAAGGAGGACAAAAATGAACCTGATGCTTTTGTGGAGAAGGAATTCCCTGGCTGAGCAGAAAAGGCTGCCAAAGTTTTGGTGTTTCTTGTTTGTTTGAAACAAGACTGAAGGACCATATAATGCAAGATGAAGCCATTAACAGTTAAAAGGGAGAGGACACACTAAAGAGACTCAGCCAGGGACCTGGTAAATTATCAAAAATTGTGGGCTTTCTTAGTGAGAGTCTAGGATTTGAGAAATTCATGAGAAAAGGCGGAGGTCCCTGGGCACCTGAAAATGAGAATTGCTGCATTGAACTAGGCTGACTTTGGCATGGCATTTTGAAGAAGGCAGTCATATGGAATGTAACGAATAAATAGAGCATATCAGAGCCTGAAAACGCCTCCTGAAAACCTGAGAATAGGCTCCTGTGGGTGAAAAGAGGTGAAGCACGGTGCTTGGTACACTATAAACCCTCAGTAACATTGGCTGGTTTAGAATGAAATGAAACCTAACCTGAATCCAGTCCCTACTCGGTAACAGCGGGGAAGATAATGGGTGCCTAGGCAACGTCTAGCAAGTTCTGGGCTAGAGGCGGCTCCCAACTGTTGCGTCACCAGGGGCCACAGAACTGAGTCGGGAAGGGAGAAGGGAGGAATCTGTGCGGAGGGTCATCCGACTGAGTCGGAACCTGACACTCTGGCAGGAAGTAGAAAGCGAAGAAAACGAAACGACCACTGGTGAATTTCAACACCACGTCGTGAATTTCAGATAATTTTCCACTTGTTTATTAAGGTGGAAAACTCGGATTCCAACGATGAAGGAGATGGAGTTTCGGCCCAACACATAAGTCAAACGGACCGATTGGTTCGGGAAGAAGATTTCTCCAGGTTCGTAAATAATCTGAGTGAAGAAGATTACGAATTTATGAGAGACAACAATCTTCTAGGCATTCCAGGTGAAAGTACGGAAGAAGAGTTGCTGAGAAGACTTCAGCTAATTAAAGAAAACGCACCACAAGACTCAGATGAAAATACAGGTATATTTTGCTTTTGGAGGGAATAGGATGGGATGAATAAGGAACTTCATAATAGGAAATAGTAACTTCATAATAGTAAAGAGTAAATTATACAGAAGTGACTTACATTAATTTGGTAAGTAACTTCTCATAAAAAGAACTGGCATTTACTTGATTTTTGGTGAGCATGTCAAGGTCTGTTTGTTTGTTTTCCTGATTCACATCTGGGTTGTTTTAATTGGGAAACAGTGCAAAGTAGCCTATTTGTATTTTTCTTGGTTTTCTACCTCAACTGAAAGTCCCTCCTACTTCCTGAATTATTTTTTCTACATAGACATGTAAAAAAAGCAAACAGAAATATTCTCCACTGGGGACAATTGTGCTGTCTTCAACACCTGGGGACATTTGACAATGGCTAGAGATATTTTTGGTTGTCACAGGGGAGGCATGGGTGTTACTAGCATCTAGTGGGCAGAGGCCAGGGATGCTGCCAAATATCCCACAATGCACAGGATAGCTCCCCAAAACAAAGAATTGTCCAGCACCAAAATGTCAGTAGTGCTAATGCTGAGAAACCCTGCTCGGACCTCAGGTCTGGTGCCTTCCCTTCCAGTGTGAAGTAGAGGATTTTGCTGTCTAATGAAGAAGATACTATAATACTTTGGCTCTTGAATATGGTCTTATATGTACCATGCTAGGTTCAGTCTATTCATTTGATCTGACCTTCAATTTAATGTCAATTAAAAATCTTGGTAACATTAAGAAGTATTCAAAATGCAAACACTTTTAAACCTATAAAACTTGTTTATGTTTGGGCAATAACCTTATATTTTCAAACAGCTTATCTATTATCAAAAGCACATAAGTGAAGAGCCTACAAGTAGTCATGTTGGAGACTAATGAAAATTAGACAATAATGTAAATTGAACTAAACTACTAGCATTGTACCTTAACTGGTGTTTACCTTGTTTAATTGCATTAGTGTTTTGACAGTGGACAGAAAAAAAAGTCTCTTGACATTCCTCCGACAGTGGTACACAGGGCTGTGTATATGATGAAATACTGAAAAATAGACTTCCTCCGGATTCCCTTTTTAAAAAAATTCTCTAAGTTTATCTAGGATTAGCTCACTCTTTTTGGATGGAATCGAAACTTTTCTACCTTTACTTATAAATCTACACAGTGCAGTTTATAAAATATTAACTCTATAAATGTGAAATCAGTTTAAAACATCTGAGTATTTAAGTTCTCATTTTTTGTTTTTGAAACAAAGTTTCAGAGTGCTATTTTATGATGGTTCTAATTTTGGTAGTTCTTTTATGCACCCTCCCCATTTATTTTGTTAACAGACAGAGGAGACTCTTCAGATGACGTGTCTAGTGGTGACTCTCTAATAGACTGGCTTAACTGTTCTGGACAAACTGAAAATATGACAAGTGGACAAAGAGAAAACCAATCTTGGAGAGAAGAGAGCCAAATTAATCCTAAAAGTGATCAGTTCATATTCAGTTTAGAAATAAATGCTAACCTTGATAATGGGAGTCCAAATCCAGAGAATGAATATGTAGCATCTGCAAGACTTCCCAGAAGAGAAAATATGGAAGACAGCCAAAGGCAAGTGGAAAGTCCACAATCTGAATCAATATTTACAAGACCATCTATGCCTGAACAAGATACAACTGAAACATTAATGGAATTCCCACCTACCACAAGTCAGAGACGAGCAAGAAGTAGGAGTCCAGAGTATCGGAGAACCAGAGCAAGAATTGAAAGTTGGTCGCCTCCACGTTCACTTAGGGAAATTGTACAAAGACTTAATCATAGTATACCCTCTCAGAATTTTGAGCAGCCGCTGCTAAGTGAGAATGTGAGATTTTCTAGAACTGAGCACCAAGAAATATTGAGACAGCAAATGACTGGATTTGAGTTGCAAAATAGCGGTCTTATTGAAACTTCTAGAACAAGGAATGCCGTTCATGGAGAAAATTCTCCAGATACAACCAGCAGTGGTGAATCTTGGGGAATGAGGGAAATATATCCAACCATACCCTTCAATCTTGAAGTAGGACAAGTTCATTCTGGAGCATATTCTCAGAGAGACAGCAGAGCTAGTAGAACTCAGTTAACATCTGAGACACCAAACAACACTGTCACTTCTGAAAGTGAACGAGGACTGAGGCATATGTATTCACATTCTGAGCAGGCAGGTGTGAGAGCTTATGTCAATACCATTAGAAATCCCGTTTGCAGAACGTTAAATACTAGCTTAAATGATACAACATCTGTTCCAATTCAGAGCACGTTAAGGCAGACAATGACAGAATTTAGTAACTCAAATAACCTTATGGACAGTGACAGTAATTTAGAGCATAGTGTCTCACCTCCAAGTCAAGACATGGAATGGCTAGAGTCACCTAATGGTAGTAGTAGTGGTACATTTGGTTCTGATTCAAATGCTAGCTATGATACCCATTCAAGCTCCACACTGAGTTGGCATTCAAGCCCCAATTGTACGTCTAGTTCCAGTTCTAGTCCTATTTCTGGTTCCAGCTCAAGTGATGAAAATTCAGGAATTAGATCACTGATGTTTGAAGGCATTGAAGAAACAAACTTATCATCAGAGACCAGCCAAGGGGTTAGATAAATTAGCCTAATAATATATGATGAAAGTGACTCTGGGTCCTCCCATAATCTGCAAACTACAGGACTCACCAAAGCAGAGATTGACAGCTTGGCTGTAAGATCGTTTGGTGAAAATGATGCACTAAAAGCCTGTAGCATTTGCCTTACAGAGTACACAGAAAACAGCAAGCTTCGCATACTACCTTGCTCCCATGAATATCACATTCACTGCATTGATCGCTGGCTGTCTGAGAACTCTACGTGTCCGATTTGTCGTAGGCAAGTAGTGGATTCCAATGAGAGTGAAAATCCTGATCGATGAATTCTCAGCTATATAAAGTGTTATAGGGCTTCCCTGGTGGCACAGGGCTTGAGAGTCGGCCTGCCGACGCAGGGGACTGACAATAAAAATTAATTTCACACCATAGCAGTTCACTGAATTTCAATAAAAACAGCATGTGCACTGGGTTGGGATGTTCCTGATTCCATGGGAGAAATGTCTTAATATGATATAATGAATCTAGATAGATCCTAGTAGTATTATCTCGTCATGTAAATCCCAGACATCTCTTAGCCCTGTTCAATCCTGTTTGTGCATGCAAAGAAACAGAAACCCAACCAATTATCAATAATTAAGAAGCCATTTAAGACTACATTAGAGTCATTCACATAAAGAAGTCATGTTACATTCCTAGAATGCCATAAAAAGCTTTGAAACCCTTCTCTTCCTATCTCTCTCCACAGCAGTTTATCCCACCTCCCTAACACTACCTTAACGTTTCGCCTATTCCCCACTACCAATGTATCAGTCAGTTCTAGCTAAAAACTGATGGCACACTTTAAAAGAGTGATGGAATAGCATTTAATGAAGAGACTAAAGTGTGTAAAGAATGAAGGGAAACCAAGAGATGCTAGCCTGAGGCTAGCAGCTGTGAGAAGCCAGTATTATAACCACTAGGTTTGAAGGGGCATAGAGAGATAGCAGTTCCTGCAACCCAGAATGTCTTCGAGTTATAGGAGAAGCCCACCCAACAAGAGATGTAACCTTAGAAAATGGCATCCACTGCCAACCTAAAGTTTGGAAGGGGGCAGATCATGGAAATAAATACCCTTGCCTTCTTTCCTCCTGACTTCTAATCACTTATCAGTAGTTCATATTAACCAAACCCAACCTGAAGACACAGAGAGACTGGTCCATGAAGCTGATAAATATCAGCCTCCTGGAATCACGAAGCAGGGTTAAGAAGGATGGCGAGTAGATCCGGTAAGCAAATCAGAGACCATCTACCACAACCAGCATTCCCAACTCTCTTCAAACCCAGCCTGTGTATGCTTTCTTGCCTCTTCCGCTTCCGCTTGTTCTCTATTCCACTCTATGACTCAGCTCTTTAACAACCCTCTCTATTTTCCTTTCATTTACTCAGATCTTGTATTTTTAAAAGTGATAAGATGACAAAGCCTTAGAACTTAATTACCTTTCTCTTAAACATGTCACACTTTGATTTGCTGTGATTGTAAACAACTAAGGATAAAGGGCAGTTATAGGTATGTCTTTAATTTTTGCTTCTTCAATATATTCAAGCTTCAATTTCTTTCTATATATGTTTAGTTCATATAATTAATTTTTAAAACAGATTCTGATTTCTTATAAAGGGTTTTATGGTTTATATATGACTCAATCATATGATTAAGAGTGAATTCATGTGAATGACCCAAAGTAGCCAATTGCTGCTTGGAGCCTCACAAGCTGCAATATGAAAGCCTTAAAGGTAAAACTTGGCTTCAGGAAACATGTCTACATAGTTCAATTCTAACTGTCCCCAGTAAAACCATCACCCCAAACCCCGAGTATTTGAAATCAAAATTTAGGTCATGCTTCCTTCCAACCTAAACATAGTGAAGGATTTTTCTCCTAATTCAGCCTGAAGGCTATTTTTGGGGGGTTGTATTGGCCAGTCCAGAAAATTTTGCTTAAATTTTTCAATCCTGGTATAGGTGAGAGTACATTGTATTATAACCTAAAGCAATAATCAGAAATTTTGTGCAATGTGCAGCCTATACAAATGTAGGCAGTGTTAAGTATACACCTTCTCTAAAAAGTTAAAGTCAGAAGCATCACTGAACTTTCTTTTCTATGTGAATTGCTGGCAGCCACAGTATTTGCACATAACTACAAAATATAAATGGGGAGTGGTGGTGAAGTTTTTGAAAACATCTTTGAGGTAGCATATTTTTCACACAGAAGATATCTGCATGGCCAGAAATGAAGGCTTGGATCAAACCTCTGAAATTTACATTAACTTCTGAAAGTTGTTTGAATAGTCTGATTTTTAGGAAGTATTTTTGATATCAGATATACTTCATTTAAAGTGAGTAGAATAATTATAACAGTACTTGGCTTTCATGCTATCCTAACAGATTAAAACCTTCCAAAGGATGATAATTGCTTAATTAATGCTTCAGTACATTCACATGCACCTTCTGTGGTCGACAGAATTCTAAGATGATGCCCAATGATCTTTGTAGGAGCCCCTCCCCTTGAGTATGAGACCTGTGAATGTGATGGAATATCATTCCCATTATTAGATTATTATATATAGCACAGTTGATTGGGAGATTATCCAGAGTGAACCTGACCTAATCAGGTGAGCACTTAAAAGGCACAGAGAGGACTTCTAATCCAGATAAGATGGTTTATACTTCCCTCTCCATGTTCCCCCTTTATATGCACAACTATATATCCTGGAAATAATATGAGACAACCAAAGGAGATCTCTGAAAGGTCTAGAGAAAGTGAATTGCCTAGGGACCCTCAGAATGGATGAACAGCCTCATGGCAGGGCACCTTATGACCCTCTACCAACAAAAAAATGTGATCCAGGCCCAGCATTTCCTAACTCCCAACTTAGTAACAGGAAGTGGCTCAAAGAGGCTCTTCCTCCATCACATCAAATGGGAATCCCCCAAACACCAGGCGAGCCTTGCAGAACCTGCAAGGACGAACAATTGGAAGCCCTGATGACACTAAGTGACCAGGGAAGGTGCTTTCCTTCCCCACTGGGCCTGAGATCCCCCTTCACCACCCAGACACATCAGTGGCTAAGGGTCCCAGCAAAAGTGCTCCTACCACAAAAAGCTCCCACCTGGACAATGCTCTCCTCAGATGGGCCTGAGACTCCTCTCCTCTCCCCAGAAACATCAGGCAACTTGCTGGTACCGGCAACGGAGATCCCTCCACAGAAAGCTCTCAACCTGGTAAGCACCCTCCACTCCTTACAGTCCAGGGAGACCCTGTCACAAGTGCCTGGCCCAGGAAGGACTCTTCATCACGTGTTCCAGAGATTCCCTTCCCTCACCAGAAGCACCAAGTGCCGTATCCTGGGGAAGCTACTTCAGACCCCATAAGCAGCATGAGAAGGGACCAGAGGTAACCCCACCTGCACAAGAGAAACAGACCATAAGAGTACCACAAAGGGTCAGAAAATTAGGTGATCATGGAACCACCATCCATAAAAGTACAGGAAATGTGTGCCAAACCTATAAAGAGTGAATGCCTGCTAAAAATTAAAAAAAAAACAAAACACTTTAAATAGGGACCAAAGTATCCTAACATAATAGCCAAAATGTCCAAAAGACAATAAAATATCACTACTTATACCAAGAACCAGATACATGACAGCTTGAATAAGATGTGACAGATGATGCCAACAGAGATGAATTAGATGTTAGAATTATCTGACAAGGGTTTAAAAATGCTGATTTCAGACCTTTAAGACCTTGAACACAGAACCTAGTCACTCCATGCCAGTATCCCCACCTATAGAACTGTGAGCTAATAAAGGGTTGCTGTTTTAAGCCATTACATTTGTACTAATTTCTTATGCAGCAACAGACAACTAATACAACTTCTCATCTAGGATCCATCCTGTACCTAGAAAATGATTATAATGAGTCCTAGACAAGTAAATGGCTTAATGTCTTGGTTCTAGGCCCACTATAACATTATATTCTACCATTTTTCCCAAAAATGGAATCCCTAATTCCTGCTACTGAAGCTGCTAGAAGACAGTATCCTTCCTGTTTGAACAACCACCAATATCGTATCGCTCTAACTTTACTTCACATCACCCTATCTCATTCTACCAGTATATGCTGCTTATATCATAAACCCAATTTAACACTCTGACTTTGAAACTATAGAGCCACTTATTTTGCTCTCAAAGCGATTGCTGAGTATTATATTGCTCTTCCAAATCATATTCCTCTCTGTCTGCCCTGACAAATCAGAAATGGAGAAGATTTGTACCTGAATCTTCTGAGCTCAACCTGATACGTTTCTAACATTACAGTATATCAGTTTAAATACACAGCATCACTGTGGTTGTGAGCATAAATATTTCCATCTTAAGAATTTTCTCTGTATTTTCTTGGTAGTTTTTAAAACATTTGTTTATTTTGGCCTAATTCCAAAAAAAAAAAACCTTGTCTGAATAACAAATTCTTTTTGAAAGTAGTTATAGCCTGTGGATAAGTTTTTGATAGCAATATAAAGTCTATCTTTTTTGGCTAACCATGAAAATAAGTTGTGCTCTCAATATTCCATGAAGAATTAAGTATAAAGATTCTTTTGTAAATGCAAACAAGCCTGAGCATCGAACAACATGAACATCAAAACACTGCATGTACTGGAAAGTTCACAAAGAAATGTGACGTTTCTGTTAAGTAATATTACTTGTTATCCATATACAATACTTTGAGATCTTCAGTATCTTCTTTACTACAATTAACCAAACATTTCATGTCTTTTCATTATTTGAGAGGTGAATGTATACTCCCTTCAATGAGAAGTTCCTGGTATGAGAATTTCGACTGGAAATCTGAACTGCATTTCTTTTCTGTGACTTCATTTAAGATTTGAAAATTCTTTACCATCCTAACTCAGGCTTTTTCACCATGAAATAAGAGGCTCTCCTTTGTGTGATATTCAAAACTCTCCATTTTTAAGCATCAAGCCAGCATCTTTAACATCACTGCAAAAATGTGGAGATTTGGAAAAGCATGTTGGGGAAAATCCTTTTTCTCTCATCCACCATTCGTAGAGGATAGACACTAATTATAAGCCAACTCTGGGCTCTGGGTTCTCCATTCTCACATCACTATTCACAACACAGTTATCTACCACCCCTGGCCTTGTCATCTTCTATTCTGGAAGTGTATTTTTTTTTCTTTAGTAGCACTTGTGACTATCTAAAACATTTTTTATTTATCTTGTGCTTGTTTTCTTCCCCATTCCTATCCCAAAATAGAAGCTCCAAAAGACCTTTCTTTTTTTTAAAAATTTCTACTACATTTCTAAAAACTAGAACAGTTACTGGCATACACACACACACACACTCACACACACACACACACACACTGCTTCAGAATTTTTGGCCACTGTGAGCATCCCAGACTTATTTTTCACCCTTTATTCTCCAAAGAAAACCTATTTTAATACTGTTACCAACCATCCAGGATTTGATGTATTTCAACCTAGATCTCTCTCACTTACTTAACATATTTGTATAGGGTTTCTTGCCTATTAAGTTATAATATCTGCCAACCATTTTCTAAATCACTATTTCAGGCGTTCAACACTGACCAAGAATGTGCCATGCCCAATGCTGGGTGCTAGGGTTATAGTTACGAAGTACAGCACTTATCATGACGAAATGTATTACATTTTAAAGAAGGCAGATGAATAAACATACAGTAACACTCTAGGTCAGGGATGCCCTGACACAGATTCAGATACAGGATAAAATGGAATGATCTAGGAGGAGAAATCTACACTAATAATTCAAACCTCCTTAAAGTTGGGTTATATCTGAGTTGTATCTTACAGGACTAGTAGCAATTAGCCAATGAAATGAAGTCATTAATTTTATTCTAAGCAAAATAAACACTGCATGCAACAGTAAAGATGCATTGAAAATTTAGGGCTCAGTAAACAGTAAGTATGAATCATCATGCTCTGGGGTAGAAGAGGAAGAGATGTAAGTACATTAGCAAGAAATGAAGAGATGAGGCCAAAGAGGTAACAAGTGGTATTGTGTATCAGGCTGAAGAGTTGAACTAGATCTTCTAAGCAATGCACAGTCAACACAATTTTTCTTTTCCTTTTTTTTTAATTTTTTTTATCAGTTTCTGCTTTATAACAAAGTGAATCAGTCATACATATACATCCGTTCCCACATCCCTTCCCTCATGCATCTCCCTCCCTCCCACCCTCCCCATCCCACCCCTCCAGGCAGTCACAAAGCACAGAGCTGATCTCCCCATGCTCTGCGGCTGCTTCCCACTATCTATCTACCTCACGTTTTGTAGTGTATATATGTCCATAACTCTCTTTCGCTTTGTCACAGCTTACCCTTCCCCCTCCCCATATCCTCAAGTCCATTCTCAAGTAGGTCTGTGTCTTTATTCCCGTTTTACCCCTAGGTTCTTCATGACATTTTTTTTTTAATTCCATATATATGTGTTAGCATACGGTATTTGTCTTTCTCTTACTGACTTACTTCACTCTGTATGACAGACTCTAGGTCTATCCACCTCATTACAAATAGCTCAGTTTCGTTTCTTTTTATGGCTGAGTAATATTCCATTGTATATATGTGCCACATCTTCTTTATCCATTCATCCGATGATGGACACTTAGGTTGTTTCCAGCTCCGGGCTATTGTGAATAGAGCTGCAATGAACATTTTGGTACATATCTCTTTTTGAATTATGGTTTTCTCAGGGTATAGTGGGATTGCTGGGTCATATGGTAGTTCTATTTTTACTTTTTTAAGGAACCTCCATACTGTTCTCCATAGTGGCTGTACCAATTCACATTCCCACCAGCAGTGCAAGACTGTTCCCTTTTCTCCACACCCTCTCCAGCATTTATTGTTTCTAGATTTCTTGATGATGGCCATTCTGACTGGTGTGAGATGATATCTCATTGTAGTTTTGATTTGCATTTCTCTAATGATTAATGAGTTTGAGCATTCTTTCATGTGTTTGTTGGCAGTCTGTATATCTTCTTTGGAGAAATGCCTATTTAAGTCTTCTGCCCATTTTTGGATTGGATTGTTTGTTTTTTTGCTATTGAGCTGCATGAGCTGCTTATAAATTTTGGAGATTAATCCTTTGTCAGTTGCTTCATTTGCAAATATTTTCTCCCATTCTGAGGGTTGTCTTTTGGTCTTCTTTATGGTTTCCTTGGCTGTGCAAAAGCTTTGAAGTTTCATTAGGTCCCATTTCTTTATCTGTGTTTTTATTTCCATTTCTCTAGGAGGTGGGTCCAAAAGGATCTTGCTGTGATTTATGTCATAGAGTGTTCTGCCTATGTTTTCCTCTAAGAGTTTGATAGTTTCTGGCCTTACATTTAAGTCTTTAACCCATTTTGAGCTTATTTTTGTGTATGGTGTTAGGGAATGATCTAATCTCATACTTTTACATGTCCCTGTCCAGTTTTCCCAGCACCACTTACTGAAGAGGCTGTCCTTTCTCCACTGTACATTCCTGCCTCCTTTATCAAAGATAAGTTGACCATATGTGCGTGGGTTTTTATCTGGGCTTTCTATCCTGTTCCATTGATCTATCTTTCTGTTTTTATGCCAGTACCACACTGTCTTGATTACTGTAGCTTTGTAGTCTAGTCTGAAGTCAGGGAGCCTGATTCCTCCAGCTCCATTTTTCGTTCTCAAGATTGCTTTGGCTATTTGGGGTCTTTTGTTTTTCCAAACAAATTTTGAAATTTTTTGTTCTAATTCTCTGAAAAATGCCAGTGGTAGTTTGATAGGGATTGCATTGAATCTGTAGATTGCTTTGGGTAGTAGAGTCATTTTCACAATATTGATTCTTCCAATCCAGGAGCATGGTATATCTCTCCATCTATTTGTATCATCTTTAATTTCTTTCATCAGTGTCTTATAATTTTCTGCATACAGGTCTTTTGTCTCCTTAGGTAGGTTTATTCCTAGATATTTTATTCTTTTTGTTGCAATGGTAAATGGGAATGTTTTCTTGATTTCATTTTCAGATGTTTCATCATTAGTGTACAGGAATGCCAGAGATTTCTGTGCATTAATTTTGTATCCTGCTACTTTACCAAATTCATTGATTAGCTCTAGTAGTTTTCTGGTAGCATCTTTAGGATTCTCTATGTATAGTATCATGTCATCTGCAAACAGTGACTGCTTTACTTCTTCTTTTCCAATTTGGATTCCTTTTATTTCCTTTTCTTCTCTGATTGCTGTGGCTAGAACTTCCAAAACTAGGTTGAATAAGAGTGGTGAGAGTCGGCAGCCTTGTCTTGTTCCTGATCTTAGTGGAAATGGTTTCAGTTTTTCACCATTGAGGACGATGTTGGCTGTGGGTTTGTCATATATGGCCTTTATTATGTTGAGGAAAGTTCCCTCTATGCCTACTTTCTGCAGGGTTTTTATCATAAATGGGTGTTGAATTTTGTCGAAAGCTTTCTCTGCATCTATTGAGATGATCATATGGTTTTTCTCCTTCAACTTGTTAATATGGTGTATCACATTGATTGATTTGCGTATATTGAAGAATCCTTGCATTCCTGGAATAAACCCCACTTGATCATGGTGTATGATCCTTTTAATGTGCTGTTGGATTCTGTTTGCTAGTATTGTGTTGAGGATTTTTGCATCTATGTTCATCAGTGATATTGGCCTGTACTTTTCTTTCTTTGTGACATCCTTGCCTGGTTTTGGTATCAAGGTGATGGTGGCCTTGTAGAATGAGTTTGGGAGTGTTCATTCCTCTGAAAATGTTTGGAAGATTTTGAGAAGGATGGGTGTTAGCTCTTCTCTAAATGCTTGATAGAATTCGCCTGTGAAGCCATCTGGTCCTGGGCTTTTGTTTGTTGGAAGATTTTTAATCACAGTTTCAATTTCAGTGCTTGTGATTGTTCTATTCATATTTTCTATTTCTTCCTGAGTCAGTCTTGGCAGGTTGTGCATTTCTAAGAATTTGTCCATTTCTTCCAGGTTGTCCATTTTATTGGCATAGATTTGCTTGTAGCAATCTCTCATGATCTTTTGTATTTCTGCAGTGTCAGTTGTTACTTCTCCTTTTTCATTTCTAATTCTATTGATTTGAGTCTTCTCCCTTCTTTTCTTGATGAGTCTGGCTAATGGTTTGTCAATTTTGTTTATCTTCTCAAAGAACCAGCTTTTAGTTTGGTTGATCTTTGCTATCGTTTGCTTCATTTCTTTTTCATTTTTTTCTGATCTGATCTTTATGATTTCTTTCCTTCTGCAAACTTTGGGGGTTTTTTGTTCTTCTTTCTCTAATTGCTTTAGGTGCAGGGTCAGGTTGTTTACTCGAGATATTTCCTGTTTCTTAAGGTGGGATTGCATTACTATAAACTTCCCCCTTAGAACTGCTTTTGCTGCGTCCCATAGGTTTTGGGCCGTTGTGTCTCCATTGTCATTTGTTTCTAGGTATTTTTTAATTTCCTCTTTGATTTCTTCAGTGATCACTTCGTTATTGAGTAGTGTATTGTTTAGCCTCCATGTGTTTGTATTTTTTACAGATCTTTTCCTGTAATTGATGTCTAGTCTCATAGCATTGTGGTCGGAAAAGATACTTGATACAATTTCAATTTTCTTAAATTTACCAAGGCTTGATTTGTGACCCAAGATATGATCTATCCTGGAGAATGTTCCATGAGCACTTGAGAAAAATGTGTATTCTGTTGTTTTGGGATGGAATGTCCTATAAATATCAATTAAGTCCATCTTGTTTAATGTATCATTTAAAGCTTGTGTTTCCTTATTTATTTTCATTTAGGATGATCTGTCCATTGGTGAAAGTGGGGTGTTATAGTCTCCTACTATGATTGTGTTACTGTCGATTTCCCCTTTTATAGCTGTTAGTATTTGCCTTATGTATTGAGGTGCTCCTATGTTGGATGCATAAATATTTACAATTGTTATATCTTCTTCTTGGATTGATCCCTTTATCGTTATGTAGCGTCCTTCTTTGTCTCTTCTAATAGTCTTTATTTTAAAGTCTATTTTGTCTGATATAAGAATTGCTACTCCAGCTTTCTTTTGATTTCCATTTGCATGGAATATCTTTTTCCATCCCCTTACTTTCAATCTGTATGTGTCTCTAGGTCTGAAGTGGGTCTCTTGTAGACAGCACATATATGGGTCTTGTTTTTGTATCCATTCAGCCAATATGTGTCTTTTGGTGGGAGCATTTAGTCCATTTACATTTAAGGTAATTATTGATATGTATGTTCCTATTCCCATTTCCTTAATTGCTTTGGGTTCGTTATTGTAGGTATATTCCTTCTGTTGTGTTTCTTGCCTAGAGAAGTTCCTTTAGCATTTGTTGTAAAGCTGGTTTGGTGGTGCTGAACTCTCTCAGCTTTTGCTTGTCTGTAAACGTTTTAATTTCTCCATCAAATCTGAATGAGATCCTTGCTGGGTAGAGTAATCTTGGTTGCAGGCTTCTCTCCTTCATCACTTTAATTATGTCTTGCCACTCCCTTCTGGCTTGTAGAGTTTCTGCTGAGAGATCAGCTGTTAACCTTATGGGGATTCCCTTGTGTGTTATTTGTTGCTTTTCCCTTGCTGCTTTTAATATGATTTCTTTGTTTTTAATTTTTGACAGTTTGATTAATATGTGTCTTGGCGTATATCCCCTTGGATTTATTCTGTATGGGACTCTCTGTGCCTCCTGGACTTGATTAACTATTTCCTTTCCCATATCAGGGAAGTTTTCAACTATAATCTCTTCAAATATTTTCTCAGTCCCTTTTTTTTCTCTTCTTCTTCTGGAACCCCTATAATTCGAATGTTGGTGCATTTAATGTTGTCCCAGAGGTCTCTGAGACTGTCCTCTGTTCTTTTCATTCTTTTTTCTTTATTTTGCTCTGCATCAGTTATTTCCACTATTTTATCTTCCACCTCACTTATCCATTCTTCTGCCTCAGTTATTCTGCTACTGATCCCATCTAGAGTATTTTTCATTTCATTTATTGTGTTGTTAATCGATGCTTGATTCATCTTTAGTTCTTCTAGGTCCTTGTTAACTGTTTCTTGCATTTTGTCTATTCTATTTCCAAGATTATGGATCTTGGAAATAGAATCTTGGATCAGCTTTACTATCATTATTCTGAATTCTTTTTCAGGTAGACTGCCTATTACCTTTTCATTTGTTACGTCTGGTAGGTTTTTATCTTGCTCCTTCACCTGCTGTGTGTTTTTCTGTTTTCTCATTTTGCTTATGTTACTGTGTTTGGGGTCTCCTTTTTGCAGGCTGCAGATTTGTAGTTCCCGTTGTTTTTGGTGTCTGTCCCCAGTGGCTAAGGTTGTTTCAGTAGGTTGTGTAGGCTTCCTGGTGGGGGTGACTAATGCCTGTGTTCTGGTGGTTGAGGCTCGATCTTGTCTTTCTGGTGGACAGGTCCACGTCTGGTGGTGTGTTTTGGGGTGCCTATGGCCTTATTATGTTTTTAGGTAGCCTCTCTGCTAATGGGTGGGGTTGTGTTCCTGCCTTGCTAGTTGCTTGGCATAGAGTGAACAGCACTGTAGCTTGCTGGTCATTGACTGAAGCTGGGTGCTGGTGTTGAGATGGAGATCTCTGGGAGATTTTCGCTGCTTGATATTATGTGGAGCTGGGAGGTCTCTTGTGGACCCGTGTCCTGAAGTTGGCCCTCCCACTTCAGAGGCACAGCACTGACTCCTGTCTGCAGCACCAAGAGCCTTTCATCCACCCGGCTCAGAATAACAGGGAGAAAAAGCAGAAAGAATTAGTAGAAGAAAGAAAGAGAGAGGGAAAGAAAGGAAGAAGGGAAGAAAGGAAGGAAGGAAGAAAGAAAGAAAGGGAGGAAGGAAGGAAGAAAGAATGAAAGGAGGGAAGGAGGGAGGAAGGATGGAAAGAAAGAAAGGAGGGATGGAGGGAGGAGTGAAAGCAAAAGGAAGAGTGAATGGAAGAAGGGAGGGAGGGAGGGAGGAAGGAAAGAAAGAAAGAAAGACAGGAGGGAGGGAGGGAGGAAGGAAAGTAAAAGAAAGTGGAAAGAAGTGTGGGAGGCAGGGAGGGAGGAAAGAAAAAGAAAGAAGGAAAGGAGGAGCAGAAGGAGGGAGGGAGGTAGGGAAGGTAGGAAAAAAAGAAAGATCAGGTAAAGTAAAATAGAATAAAGTATGAAATATAGTAGTGTTATTAAAATTAAAAAGTAATTATTGAAAAAAAACGGACAGATAGAACCATGGGACATATGGTGGAAGCAAAGCTATACAGAGAGAATCTTACACAGAAGATTACACCTACACATTCACAAAAAGAGAGCAGGGGGAAAAATCAAAAATCTTGCTCTCCAAGTCCACCTCCTCAATTTGGGATAATTCGTTGTAAAAAGAGGAAAAGGGCAAGAAGTCTGAAATCTTGCTCTCTAAGTCCACCTCCTTAATTTGGGATAATTCGTTGTAAAAAGATGAAAAGGGGGGAAAGTCTTAAATCTTGTCCTCAAAGTCCACTTCCTCAATTTGGGATGATTCGCTGTCCATTTATGCACTCCACAGACACAGGGCACATCAAATGGACCGTGAAGCTTTAATCCGCTGCCTCCGAGGCTGCACAGAGAGATTTCCCTTTCTCTTCTCTGCTCTCACAGCTCCCGGGTCTCAGCCTTGGACCTGGCCCTGCCTCTGCGTGTAGGTCGCCGGAGGGCGTCAGTTCTTCACTCAGACAGGACGGGTTTAAAGAAGCCGCTGATTTGGGGGCTCTGGCTCACTCAGGCAGAGGGGAGGGAGGGGCGCGCAGTGTGGGGCGGGCCTGCAGCGGCAGAGGCCGGCGTGACATTGCAGCAGCCCGAGGCGCTCCGTGCGCTTTCCCAGAATAGCCGTCCCCGGGTCCCGGGACCCCAGCAGTGGCGGGGTGCAAGGCCCCCCGGAAGGCGGGGCGGACAGTGACCCGCACTCGCACACAGGCCCTGCAGTGGCGGCAGCAGCAGCAGCCCCAGCGTCCCACGCCCGTCTCCAAGGTCCGCGCCTGTCTCTGGCGCTTCCCCAAGCAGCCCTCTTAATGCCCTCTCCTGGCGCACCAGGAAACAAAAGGGAAAAAAGTCTCTTGCCTCTTCAGCAGCTCCAGACCCTTTCCCCAGTCTCCCTCCGGGCTAGCCGTGGTGCACTAACCCCTTCAGGCTCTCTTCCTGCCGCCAGCCCCAGTCCTCTCCCTGCGCTCTGACTGAAAGCTGATACCCGAGCCTCAGCTCCCAGACCCCCCCCCCGCCACGGCGGCCGAGCAGACAAGCCTCTCGGGCTGGTGAGTGCCTAAGAGCACCGATCCTCTGTGCCGGAATCTCTCCGCTTTGCCCTCCACACCCCTGTTGCTGTGCTCTTCTCCGCTACTCTGAAGCTTTCCCCCTCCGCCACCTGCAGTCTCCGCCCGCGAAGGGGCTTGTAGTGTGTAGAAACCTTCCCTCCTTCACGGCTCCCTCCCACTGGTGCAGGTCCCGTCCCTATCCTTTTGTCTCTGTTTATTCTTTTTTCTTTTGCCCTACCCAGGTATGTGGGGAGTTTCTTGCCTTTTGGGGGGTCTGAGGTCTTCTGTCAGCGTTCAGTAGGTGTGCTGTAGGAGTTGTTCCACGTGTAGATGAATTTCTGATGTATCTGTGGGGAGGAAGGTGATCTCCGCGTCTTACTCTTCCGCCATCTTCCTCCGGGGTCCGATTTTTCTAATAGGAATAAAATTTTTCAATTTTTAGAATGATCATACTAGCAGGGATATGAACAGTTTGTCAAAATTTAGATTGTCCCACTTATGGTGTTACGGCATTAACTGGAAGAAAAAAGTATAAAGTCCTGATATAATGGTGAGACAGTTGAGATATGGATGCATATAGATTCAAGTAGTATTAAAGAAGCACAATAAAATTTGGTGGCTGCTTGGATAATTTAAAGATGACCTTAAGTTTCTGGTTTAGGTGACTGAGTAGATGGTGAGAAGTTCCACTGATATAAGAAATGCAATATAACTTGTTTGTCATAGTAGAGGAATAGATGACAATTCAGCTGGAATCTCTGAGATTTGAGATGTCAGAGTGATATTTTAGTGGCAGTGTTCATCTAGCTATCACGGAATATCAAGTATGCTTCTAAAATTAGGATAAAGATGCCAGACTGAAGTCAAAGAAGTATGAGGTATTGCCTGTGAAAGTATGTTCCATGGTAGTAGTGGAGGGAGATGGATGGAATCCTTTGGAACAGGAGCAATTATAAAGTAGACAGACATAAAGAAGCTATCAAAGATAATCAAGACAGAAAAATGAGAGGTGTAAAGATAATCATAAACACAGAGCTCATGGTCTTCATTCGTAAATATGAAGAGAAAACAAAATATCTCTAGATGTTAAGAAGAATGTAAACTCCTAGGAAAGCAAGGGTTTTGTAATTTTCACTACAATAGTCATAGCACCCAAAAAATACTGCCTTGCCCAAAGTCGATGTTCCATAAATATTTGTTGAGATATTTGAGATAGGCATGACATAAGAGAGAATAAGATAAATATTAAAAATAGCAAAATAAATCCTGGGAGAAATAAGAATAATTCATGGACTAGGAAAGAACCTGAAAGGCTTAGTTTTACCATGAACAGATGGAGACCTGCCACTATTCTAAACACATACAAATGTTGAAAGAATAAGTCTTTGGCAGGAACTGTAACAAACACACTGGCCATTATAGATCACCTGGAAACAGTCTTTACATATCTTTTTTAAAAGGCTCCTTTTTAAAAGAAAGAATTGGTAAGAGGGTGGTTAAATGCCTTTCTGTCAGGCTTTTTGTTTGGAGAAAAAGGTGTAGGTGAAGTAACTCTGCCCCACATAGACTTTCAGTCTACGTCTCCCTCTTGCCATCCTGAGTTACTCAGGAGTTCTGCTGAGCACATATATATCTCAGAAGCTGAAGTCCCCTCCTTGCATATTATAGTAGTGGACTTCCCTTTCTTTCAGATTTCACCGTTATTATGATAGGTTTTTGAGAGGCAAAGGTAATGGCTACGTATGCTTGCAGTCACAAACATCTTGAAGCAGAGCCCATTTTCTTTTGTATTTTGAAATCCAATATAAAGGAATTTAAAAATTCAGCAAGAGGGAAAGGGTTTCAGAGTATTTGGACTTGAAAAAGTATATACCCATAACTTCATTTTTGCAAGAAAATTAGCTTCTTGAAATCTTATGCAATTGCTGCCATGGTCATTGTATTAATTTTAAGTTGTAATTTTAGAGAACACTTACAAATTAGTTTAAAGACTAAAAAGGAATTTATTGACTCACAATACAACAAAGTTTGAAAGTGCTGATACTTTCAGACACAGGTAAGTGTGGGGTCCCAAAGGATATAAATAGAAAATGTTTCTCTGACTTGGATATTCTTCCCTCTGCAGTTTGTTTTGTTTGTTTTGTTTTGTTTTGTTTTGTATTATTTTGGGGAAAACTTTCTCCAAGGGGTGGCAAGAAACATGACCAAACACAACTCTATTTTTGTATATTACCAATTTACTGAACCCAGGCAAAGAGACAGCCTTTGTACAAAAGACTGACTCAGCTTGGGATTTCTGTTAAAACCTCAAGTTCAGGGAATTCTAACTGGCCAGGTCTTGGTCACATGCCCAGCACGAGAATATGGAGGTGGGATCTCCAAGCCAAACCAGATGGAAATGTGGACAAATTCACCAAAAGTTGCAATGAAGGTCTTCTAAGGGTTCTCTTTTGTTTTTTACACTCTTCTGGAAACAATTCTGGTGGTATATATTTTACTAGGAAATAATCAATTTCATCCAGTTTTTAGATTTTTACAGCATATTTATGTTCCATGCATCATCCTAAATTTAATATATTTCCCTTTGTGTTATTTTTCTTTCTGTTCCTATACTTTATACCTTGGCTTTCTCCCTTTTTCCTTGATCAGAATATCAAATGACATTCGATAAACTCTATATTAAGGTTTGGTTGGACAAGTAGAACCACTAGAAGGACTTTATTATAGAGATTAAACCTTACATGATAGTGGGGCTTTGTTAAGCAGTCTATGTAAATCCACTGCCCCTGCCTCTTGGTGCCAGTTTTGAAGTCAGTAGGGCTGGCAGTCAGGAATGAGAGATGATCTGAAGTTAGGAGATCAAGGATAAGCTGGAACCTTCAAAGATAAGCCATAATCCAATTAGAAAAAATGAACTGAACACCATATTAAAAGGATTATACATCATGGCCAAGTGGGATTTATGTGTAAAATGGTTCAACACACAAAAATCAATCAATGTGATACACCACATTAACAGAATGAAGGACAGAAAAACCACATGATCATCTCAATTGATGCAGAAAAAGGCAGAAAAAGTATGTTCATTGGAGTTCAAAACTCCATAGAAAGTTTAAATAACATATTTGATAAAACTGAATTTGAATTTTATAAGTTGAAAATAAGCAAGAAAAAAATGATGAGATTAAATGAAAATGTGAATGATAAAGGAATAAAGGATAAAACGGAGGACCCACATTCATCTAATAATATTTTTAGAAGGTGAGATTAGAGTGAATTTAACAAGTATTTGAAGAAATAGTACTTCTCAGAGATTAAGTTAGAAATAAATCCTCAGATAAAAGAAGTGCATGGAGTCACCAGTAAAAGAAATGAAAACAAATATATGACTATATCCTGTATCGTATACCTCACCTCAGCCTGATCCTTCCTTTGTTCCACATTAAAAGAATGTGCAACACTGGCAGACTACTTATATATACAATCTGACAGTGTCTCACTGTGTTCATGATTCCAACAAATCTATCCTCCACCTCTCTCCTTACTCCAGCAGGTGAGAATATTCCTAAAGCAACCCTTTCAGTTCTCCCACAGGCTAAACCCATGGATGAATTCTTATTCCTTTCTTCACATTCCCTCCCCATAATTTTGAGATCCAGTTTACAGAACTTCCAGAGGTCAAATCCCAGCTTGATCATGCATTCTCATATTGAATCGCCAGGCTTCCCTGCTTCACTGCTTTTGCCCTGCAATCCGGTTCACTTGCATTGTACTCTCTAATTAAATAATAGCACATAAACTCTTGGCCTGAGGCTCTGCTTTCTGGGGAACCAAGGCTAAAAAACAGCTGGAAAACCACATCACATAATGGCAAAGAGGAAAGTCTACAAAGCAACTTGGAAGAAAGAAAGAATATCAAATAAAAAGAGCAATGAGACTAGTAGCAATCTTCTCATCAGTAACAATAGATGCCAGAAGATAACTGAAAGCACTATCCTTAAAGTACTAACGGAAAAATCACTCTTAACCTAGAATAGAACATTTAACTAACCATATTAAAAAATGAAAGAGATGACATTTTCGGACAAAGACAGAAATTTCTACCTATAGATCTTCAATACTAAAACTTCCAAGGAATAGGTTTCTTACTGAAGGGAATTAAACTCACTGTGAAGAAGTGGGATTAAGGAACAAACTGAGCAAAGAAAGTGATATACAGGTAGATAAATCCAAGAAGTTTAACTGTTAAACACTGTGTAATTGTGTGACTAATTTGGGGGCCAAGTCAAAAATAAAGTGCAGGGGCTTCCCTGGTGGTACAGTGGTTGAGAGTATGCCTGCCGATGCAGGGGACACGGGTTCGTGCCCCGGTCTGGGAAGATCCCACATGCCACGGAGCAGCTGGGCCCATGAGCCAAAATTACTGAGCCTGCGCGTCTGGAGCCTGTGCTCCGCAACAAGAGAGGCTGCGATAGTGAGAGGCCCGCGCACCGCGATGAAGAGTGGCCCCCGCTCTACAACTGGAGAAAGACCTTGCACAGAAACGAAGACCCAACAGAGCCAAAAAATAAATAAATAAATAAAGCAAAACTGTCAACAAGTAAAAATAAACACTAAAAAATAAAAAATAAAATAAATAAAATAAAATAAAGTGCAATTCAATAGAATATTACTCAGCCATAAAAAGAAACGAAATTGAGTTATTTGTAGTGAGGTGGATGGACCTAGATTCTGTCATACAGAGTGAAGTAAGTCGAAAGAGAAAAACAAATACCGTATGCTAACACATGTATATGGAATCTAAGAAAAAATAAAGGTCATGAAGAACCTAGTGGTAAGATGGGAATAAAGACACAGACCTACTAGAGCATGGACTTGAGGATATTGGGAGGGGGAAGGGTAAGCTGTGACAAAGTGAGAGAGTGGCATGGACATATATACACTACCAAACGTAACATAGATAGCTAGTGGGAAGTAGCCGCATAGCACAGGGAGATCAGCCAGGTGGTTTGTGACCACTTAGAGGGGTGGCATAGGGAGGGTGGGAGGGAGGGAGATGCAAGAGGGAAGAGATATGGGAACATATGTATATGTATAACTGATTCACTTTGTTATAAAGCAGAAATTAACACACCATTGTAAAGCAATTATACTCCAATATAGATATTTTTAAAAAAAAGAAATTAGAAACTCAAATAATAATAATAATAAATAAGTACAGTTAAAATAGAGATGATAATTACATGGAGATGATATAAAATACAATCAGAACCAATGCTTTGAAACTCATCAATTTTGTTTTCTGTAAGGGTTAGAGCTATTAAATATAAGACTGTGATCACTCAAGTAGGAATGTTCGACCTTTAATTACTAAAAATCTAGAATTAGAATAGATAAACTCCAAATCTGTTGAGGGGAAAAACATAACATTGAATGAAAAATGCAAGTTACAAAAGGAAATATATTATTTATGCAAGTTCAAAATATAAAAGAGTAGAATAGGATTTCTAACTATAAACAAATTCTTGATTTACAAAAATATGGATGCTAGCTATAGTCAAACTTTAGACAGTGTGTAACTAAGCAGCAAGGAAAATGCCATGGACTTTGAGAGCTCTCATGTGTATCACTAATATTTTATTCTAAAACAAGGTACCAATCAAATAGGGAAAAATCACATCTTGACTCTGAGTTTTGGATATACTAGTGATTCTGTGCTGTTTTATTAAGTTTAAATAGTTGTAAACAGTAAAAGTTAAAAAAAATCTGTAATGGATCAATGTCCTTTACTAAGTCCTGAGTCTTAGATCATGCTTTCTCCTCCTCCTTGGGCCAGTCCTTCTCTCTTCCTCCTTTTCCTTTTATCTCTAGTACATAACCTTGTATATGGAACATAGTAAGTACACATTAAACATGTGTTGACATGAATAATTCACATGAATGAGCTTTGCAAACTAAAGCCATTATCCTAAACATAAACTCCTCACAAAATAGCACAATTGTCTTCCAAGAAGTGAACCACTATAATAAACTCTGTTATGTGCTACAGAGTACCTCAACATTAGTAAATGTGAAAATATGTACCATAATTAGAAAGCTATCTTAAAGAGCATTAAAAACAAAAGAAACAATTAACTAGCATTAGTATATTAGGTAAAAATTGCTTTGTTAGATGTCTTTCCAGAAAACTGCTAGACTACAGAAAATTGTAGACTGAGGAATTTTCTAAATATGATTCTGATGTGATTCCTGTAGACCTATTTTTGCAAATAAAAGTTTCTGTAGAGAAAGTGGCATCATATAACACTGGTGGAACCAAAGCTTTTAAGACTAAAGTGCACAATTAGTGGTGCACAATTATATATAACTTTGGTGGGAGACTATTAAATATCTAGCATGCGAAGGTAATCTATTAATCTAAGAGTATAATTTTTAAGAGAGGTGAGAGTAGAAAGCCAATTTTTATGACAGCATAAATGCTATCAGAATTGCACTTGCGTTACTATTATAAAGTAGGACACTCGCTGGTACAGAAAAATAGGTTTCTCAAGTGTGGAAGGTGAAAGAAAGAATAATGGAAATTTTAGCTTTTTGAACATAAAAATGTGAAATATATGCTTTAGCAATGAAAATGAAACTACAAAATAATCGTTTTTATTAAAAATATTTTCTTTCCCGTTACTAGGTCTTGCTAGAATACTTTTAACCAGATCATTTAATTCCCATTTCAATCCATTTTATATACCCGATTTGGTTATGATTTCTAAAAGTAATATGTATTCCCCCCCACACCGCAATATTGCACACAATATGAAAAGAGAATATTAAGCTTACCAGGAGATTGAGTAAAACCTATCATTATGCAGTGTCCTCATAATGAGATTGCATAGTATAAAAAGAACAAAACAGAATTGAAATAATGTATGAACATCCATATGTTATAGTTAGTTCTACTTGGGTGACACATTATACAATAATTCCGTGAAATTAATTGGAGAGAAATATCTCAAGACTTGAAAAAAAAATCCAAATTCACAGACATTAATCTACTCTAGCATTAATTTTACTACTGTTCTTTAAAAATACTGTGAGCCTTTCTTGAAAATCTATTCTAAGTCAAACTCTCTGTCATAGTCAACTATGATTTTTGTACATTTATTCTATGGACTCAAGGAGAGAACTGAATGCTGATATCAAAATGTCCCTTGAGTCCACAGATAGATTCATTGACAATCATCTATATACATAACAAAAAAAATCATGAGCTGATACTCACTACACGCAACACTTTTGGTATTCATACTTAGAGTGTTTCCTTCAAATTGATGTTCCATAGATTTTTGGTATACAATTATTTATGGAAAAAAAGATGAAATATTAAAATCTATAACATCACATAAATACACATACAGTTGATAATGTCTATAAGCAGTTAAACCAAATTTTTAATTCATATTTTATTTTTTGCATTTTTGTGAGAAAAGTATCAAACTCAAAGAAAAGTTGAAAGACCAGTATAATGAATAAATATACCAACTATTAATGTACCACAGTGCCAGTTTTCTCTCTCTCTCTCACTCTCCAAACACAGACACACACACACACACACACACACACACACACACTCAAACACACCTATGTCTCTTTTATCAGACAATCTGATATTAGCCTGAGGATATTATACTTCACCTCTAAATACTTCATTATGCCTGTAATGAGGATACAAACCCATATCACCACTACCACACTTATGAAAATTAACATTAATTCAATTCTATCATCCATTATACAAAAGTGGAGGAAAATTTGGGACCCCAAAATATGCCTCTTTGGCATAAGAATTATTTTAGACTGGTTATTTTTAAAAAAAGAGCAGACTCAGGAGAAACTCAGAAAACCAAGTAGAAGTTACCCTTTTGTCAAGGACATTTACAAGGGGAAATCTCCATTTGTAAGGGTGTCTCCCCCTCTATATCAGAACAGGAAGGATGACTCTAAATCTCTAGAAACTCTTATCAGTAGAGAGGAAAATGACTTAAATCTGCATAACAAACATATCTTTATTTACTGTGCTTTGCCCGGTAACCTCCCATAACTGCCCCCCCACACTAAACATCTTCTTTGTCTTTAGCTGGAGATGGTATCTCAGGTGGTGGCTTGGGCCATTTTGGGGAGATACTCAGTTTTCCTGGGTACCTCCCATGTATATAGGAGGTATACCTGTTATTAAAATTCTGTTTGGGGACTTCTCTGGTGGCACAGTGGTTAAGAATCCACCTGCCAATGCAGGGCACATGGGTTCGAGCCCTGGTCCGGGAAGATGCCACATGCTGCGGGGCAACAAAGCCCGTGCACCACAACTACTGAACCTGCGCTCTAGAGCCTGCGAGCCACAACTACTGAAGACCGCATGTCTAGAGCCCATGCTCTGCCACAAGAGAAGCCACCGCAATGAGAACCCACGCACTGCAACGAAGAGTATCCCCAACTCACCACAACTAGAGAAAGCCCACATGCAGCAACAAAGACCCAATGTGGCCAAAAATAAATAAAATAAAATAAATAAATTTATTTTTAAAATTATCTTTTTATTCCTGTTACTCTGTATTTTTTTATAGGAGGATTAAAGGGGAACACATTTTTCTACCCCAAAAGATGTCTCTTTGGCATAAGGATTATTTTGAGTGAAAGATTATCAAAATACATCAGATTCAGGAAAAGCCCTTTACCTGCCCCTCAACAGCTTAAATTTACATTGGAAAGGGTGCCTGTACCAGGAAAAAAGCTATTACCAGAGAGAACTTTTTACCTAAGAGACTTACTTGCATAACAGGGCAAACTTTGTTTTCGAAACATCTCTTCCTTCCTGTGAATGGCCTTCTTTCCCTTTGTACCCCCAGACCCCTACCCCTTTCCTTAGTTCAGAATGTTATATAAGCTTCAATTCCCTGGCTGCCTTTTGGGGCTCTTATTTTTATGGGACTCCCATACATATAAAATTAAATTTGTTTTTCTCCTGTTAATGTCTTAGGTCAATTTGATTATTAGACCAGCCAAAGAACCTAGAAGGGTAGTAGGAAAATGTTTCCACTCGAGTTGGCAACCATGAAGCGACCTTCACTGGCTGGACACTGCTCACTCTGGCTGCTGCAGCTGAGAGAACCTGGGAACTCTGACAAAAGCCAAAAGAAGAAATCTCATGTCAGTCTCCCAGATCTCTGCCTGCAGGGTCTGATGGAAGTGAAGGTGGTGAGAGTCATTTGCTTTTTCTAAATTTAGATTAGCAGGAGAAAATATTTGGGTGAATTCGTTCCTTAGGAACACCTACTCTGGTAAAAATTTGATATGAGTACTCTTGTTTTCTATTGATTCTTTTCCTACTGTTTCTTTTCTTTGTTTATGTCTTTTGTGTCATTTGCCATAAGGATGAAAACCACAGTGTATAACAGAGGCAAAAGTCCTATAAGCTTGTCATTTGAGCCTGCCTCACAGACTGGTGAGTTCCCAGTTCTCACCAGACAGGCACTGTGAGTTAATGTGCACATGAGGTAAAGGCTATGACTAATGGAATTTCAGAAGCAAGCCACAGAATTGGTGGGCACAGTCGAGCACTTAAAAGCTGTTAGAGCACTTGCAACCTAACTCCAAGACCCCCAGGTTTGGATAAGTTGGTCATGAATGGGTTAAATTGACTAGGTCACCACCAACCTCAAGAAAATTTCCATGTCATGAGGTACATGGTAAAATACCACAATCCCCAATCCAGTGGCACATGCCTCTTAGCTATCAGTTTGGCTCCAAGAGACCCAAGGCTTAGCTGAAGACATTCATGTGTACATGAAAAAAAAAAAAGAGGTGCAGGAAATTTTCCTTTTGTGTTGTTCTATGCTTAAGAGCTTAGCTTTATGACCAGTGAGAATATTACGTCTAGTCTCCACCACCTGGAAGGTACCTATACTTATGTGCATTTCCAGTTGAAAAGACTGGGATTCCAAGTGCGGTAGCCAGTTGATCAGAATCACTGGTAACAATCTGGGCTTGCAACTGGCATCTCTTTGTCTGACTATGCCAGCTCTCAGGGGAGTCTGTCACAAGGGGCCCTGCACCATAAGGGGCCTTTGTCATCTCAACCTTCATTTTCTCATTCTAGATATTGTTAGGGCTGCATGTTTGCAGTCTCCTTTGGGACATTTCTTGCATCCATGGTTAAGCCATAAAACGTCTTATTGGTTTGATTTGATATTGAGATTAAGATAGGATCCTACCTGTCAATTGCCAGACAATGGGAGCTTCGAATTGGCTATATTTAAGTGTAATGGCTATTGTTAGGGACTCCCTTAATAAGACGAGAGAACAAAAATTAGATTCAGAACAAAAATAACATCTACACCTGACATAAATTCCCCTTTTTCATCCTCTTATACATTCCTTTACCCCCAACTCCCTGTCCCTGACCCTCCAGATCTTTTGGCTCTCTGGGCCTCTGGTCTAAACCCTACCTCTCAAAATCCAACTCCATCACCTCAGTGAACTCCCTTAGGTCCCCAGAATCCTCCAACTTCCCCCCAAATCCATTAAACATCAAGTTGCCTGTTTTGACTTCCCTTTCTTTACAAGATTTACAGAGAGCACTCTGGCCTAACCTCTAGGCCTGGGGTATACAGATTAGGCATTAAAATACTAAAAACAAGGAACTGAATTCAGAACAAGTACCAGAGACAGATGGTAGGGATCATTTTTCCATCCCTTATGACCCTTGCCACTTTCCAGGGCTCTGTAAACAGGCTCTGCCAGCTTTAGGCCTTCCTATGCAATGCCTCTGTGGTTGTTTCCAGGACCCACACCACAAAAAATTCATGGCCCCCAGACAGCAGCAGATCTTCTAAGTTATAAAGCCTTTTACCTCAACTTTCAGAACCTCTTACCAAATTTAGAGAGGAATGGAAAGCTTAGTGGCCATTCACAACCACACTCACAGCAACCTAGATTGGCTGTTAAGGGATGTTCTTCCCACCCTTGATTATACTACAGCTATCAGACAAGCCAGGCAGTCCCCTGAGGAACACCTCCCCGCTGCAGAGGAAACAGATGGCCAGAAGTTCTCCCAGGCCCTCCTACAAATGATCGGGAAATGGGTCACCTGGAGGCCAATGTTTAGGGGCTAGTAGAAGCAATAGTACAGGTTTCTCCCTAAGGTGAATTGGTCTGAGGTTGAATTTTGACTCAGAAAGGTCTTTCTTAAATGCTTTAGGCAGACTTTTTGAAGGCATACTGCATGAAACCCTCAAGCTCTAGAAATCTTTTAATTTTCATCTTAGTTGGAAATCTCCCTGATATAAAGAAGCAAGTTTAGTTGGATGGGCACATCAGTCCCTTGATAGGCTGTTAACCAGGTCTTTGGGGAATTGGAAACAACAATCTTTGTCTTACAAACCTCTAAAAAACCAGAAATGTGGCTCTAGAAGCAGATCAAATTCCACCTATTTTACCAATCTTCAAACCTCCCCTATTCATCTCAAAATGCTTGTAGATATTGTTAAAAACCAGGACATTGGAGACAGAACTGTCTTGCACTTAAGAAAAAGAAAAATTTAAATAGTAATTACCCTGGACCTCTGAAAACAGGCAAATATGCCTGAAAAACTCCATCTTGGAGAAAACTTGGATACTTTCTCTGTGATGTAGATTTTCTACCTCCATCTCCTCTATTGACTCAACAGCCATTCCCTAAAATGCAAATCTTAGGGAGATGTTCCTCATCCGAAAAACGGGGAGGGATGGTAATTGGAAATTGGACAAATAAAAAAAATCTTAAATGTCCTCTCCACAAATATTAATAAAAAGCTTTAGCCATCTGAGCAGGTGAACGTCACTTATTCCAACTGCCAAAACAAAATTTGGATCCACCTGTTCATTTATAAACTCGTGAGTTTTATATTACTGTACCTTAATCATAGCTAAAATTTTAAAACTATAGTTATAAGGCCTATTTGCATCTGTCTGTATGTTTATGTGTCTATATATGTACGTGTGTCTATATATGTACATTGTATATGTGTGGTATTTTTCTACCTTAGGATGGTATTGCCAAAATTAATTTGTAAAAGAGCTCTATTTAGTTGGGTTGAAGGTCAAGTACTTGAAAAAATTGGGTCTTCTAAAACTCTCAGAAATATAGAAACTAACCCAAGTGTTAATCTGGGATAATCTTCAGTAAATAAAACCTAGTTTAAGTTTGTTATTTTAATTAAAATGTGTGTTGGTTTAATTACAATAATGAATGTAAACAAATTTTATTCTACCTGAGTTTACTAGAACTGCTCCTATAGAACACCCACTGATCGCTGGCAGAAGACTTCAGACCTCCCAAAAGGCAAGAAACTCCCCACGTACCTGGGTAGGGCAAAAGAAAAAACAGAGACAAAAGAATAGGGACGGGACCTGCACCAGTGGGAGGGAGCCACGAAGGAGGAAAGGTTTCCGCACACTAGGAAGCCCCTTCGCGGGCAGAGACTCCGGCTGGCGGAGGGGGAAAGCTTCGGAGCCACGGAGGAGAGCGCAGCAACAGGGGTGCGGAGGGCAAAGCGGAGAGATTCCCGCACAGAAGACCGGTGCCGACCAGCACTCACCAGCCCGAGAGGCTTGTCTGCTCACCCGCCGGGGCAGGCGGGGGCTGGAAGCTGAGGCTCGGGCTTCAGTCGGATCCCATGGAGATGACAGGTGTTGGCGGTCTGAACACAGCCTGAAGGGGTTAGTGCACCACGGCTAGCCGGGAGGGAGTCTGGGAAAAAGTCTGGACCTGCGGAAGAGGCAAGAGACTTTTTTTTCCTTCTTTGTTTCCTGGTGCACGAGGAGAGGGGATTAAGAGCGCGAGCTGCGGCTAAGAGTGCGGACCACAGAGACGGTCATGAGACACTAAGGCTGCTGCTGCAGCCACCAAGAAGCCTGTTTGAAAGCACAGGTCACTATCCACACCTCCCCTCCCTGGAGCCTGTGCAGCCTGCCACTGCCAGGGTCCCATGATCCAGGAACAACCTCCCCGGGAGAACACACGGCACGCTGCAGGCTGGTGCAACGTCACGCCGGCCTCTGCCACCGCAGGCTCGCCCTGCACTCCGTAGCCCTCCCTCCCACCGGCCTGAGTGAGCCAGAGTCCCCGAAGCATCTGCTCCTTTAACCCCGTCCTGTCTGAGCGAGGAACAGATGCCCTCAGGCGACCTACACGCAGAGGCGGGGCCAAATCCAAAGCTGAACCCCGGGAACTGTGCGAACAAAGAAGACAAAGGGAAATCTCTCCCAGCAGCCTCAGGAGCAGTGAATTAAATCTCCACAGTCAACTTGATGTACCCTGCAACTGTGGAATACCTGAATAGACAACAAATCATCCCAAAATTGAGGCGGTTGACTTTGGGAGCAAGATATATTATTTTTTCCCCTTTTCCTCTTTTTCTGAGTGTGTATGTATGCTTCTGTGTGAGATTTTGTCTGTTAAGGTTTGCTTTCACCATTTGTCCTAGGGTTTTGTCCGTCCATTTTTGTTCTTTACTTTAAAAAGAAAATTGATTCCTTGATAATTATATTTTATTGTAATAACTTTATTTCATTTTATATTACTTTATTTTATTTTATTTTATCCTCTTCCTTCCTTCCTTCCTTCCTTCCTCTCTCTTTCTTTCTTTCTTTTTTCATTCACTTTTTCTCCCTTTTATTCTGAGCCGTGTGGATGAAAGGCTCTTGGTGCTCCAGCCAGGCGAAAGTGCTGTGCCTCTAAGGTAGGAGAGCCAAATTCAGGACACTGTTCCACAAGAGACCTCCCAGCTCCATGTAATATCAAATGGCGAAAATCTCCCAGAGATCTCCATCTCAACACCAAGACCCAGCTTCATTCAACGCCCAGCAAGCTACAGTGCTGGACACCCAATGCTGGGGTCAACAATATGATGACAGTTGACAACTAACCTTTTGGTGGTGAGCACACTGTAGTTTATATAAATGTCAAAATATAATATTATACACATGAACCTTATGTGTTATAAACCCATGAAAATATAAATAAATAAAAATTTAATAAATAAATTTACTTTCATTAACTTATGAAACAGCAACATACTTTGCCCAATTTACTTAGCTTCAGAATTTTCATTTGTACAGTTTGAACCAGAAGAAGTACCTTTATTGGTTTATTTTTTTTTCTAAAATTCTAAGACTAAATTGTTATTACAATGTCTTCAAAAATTATTAATAGAATGCTTTCATAATTATCTCACGTAAATATTTAGGTAAATAGCTATGTAATAGCTGAATTTTCTCAAACTGTTAAAATATTTTTTCTAAAGGTATATTTCAGGTTAAGAAGGATTAAGCTGCAGAGATATAACGTTTAATGATATTTCTCAAGTGATAAGAACTTACTATCAGAAGCATGTAATATATTAGTACCCTCATTATGAAGTTCAGATTCTCCAGCAGAAAATGCTCAGGGCACATGTGAGTGATGATAATTTTTTTTTCTATGCCTATATTCCTATAGCATTTCTTATCATGATGTCATTGTGTAACTGCATTTAAAGTGGGCTCTTAGGGACTTCCCTGGTGGTGCAGTGGTTAAGAATCCGTCTGTCAATGCGGGGGACACAGGTTCGAGCCCTGGTCCGGGAGGATCCCACATGCCGTGGAGCAACTAAGCCCATGCACCACAACTACTGAGCCCGTGTGCCACAACTAGTGATGTCCACGTGCCTAGAGCCCGTGCTCTGCAACAAGAGAAGGCATCGCAATGAGAAGCAAACGCACCACAATGAAGAGTAGCCCACACTCCCCGCAACTAGAGAAAGTCCGCATGCAGCAACGAAGACCCACCACAGCCAAAAATAAATAAATTTAAAAAAAAGATGATTCTTTAATCAATCAATCAATCAATCAGTAAAGTGTGCTCTTAAGCATTTGCCAATTAAAGAAACTCAACCTAAAGACCCAAAGACCCCATCTGAGTTTGCTAAGTGATGCAGTGTTAATAAAACTGTGGCTCAATGGAATCTAGTGTGTTAAAGGATTTTTTGCACACTTAGCTCTTCAACTGATTTGGTTTGGATTCTAGTCAAATTACTTGGTACCTTGGTTAAGTGGGCTTGGGAAAAATACCTGATGTATACAGCCACTTCCTATGGAGCTAATAGCTATGTGTTTGCTAAGTATTTTGTGAGAAGAAAAGATCAGAGAGCAAAGAAAGCTGGATTTCCTTCAAAGCACTGAACTGTAACATGTATGTAAAGACTGGGTAATTACTGGGCAGAAACAGGCCTGCCAGTAAAAGCCAACGATATGCAGCTCCCTTCTTTTCCTGAAAATCTGTCCTAGTTTCATGTTAAATTATATATTAAAAGAATACTACATTTTTCTATAATGATATTTGTATAATATAGAGGGTATATTTCTGACCAAAGACTCTACATTCACGATATATGATAAAAGCAAAGGTATAATGATAAAATATCATACTCAACTCATTTAAGTAGTAAAGTATATTCTAAACCTCATAATGGACAAATATAGTAACTGTGAGGTGGTTCTATAAGTCTCTAATATATTTTAAAAAGGTATATATCATGTTCAAACGAATTTCTACTATATCTTAAATTATAACTATATAAAATGAACACATTAACTTTAATGACTACTTATTAATACTAATATAAGTCTGTTCCCCAACAAGAAAGATGTACATATGTATATGGGCGTTTGTATAAGTTAGGTAACTGGCATCTTTTAAAAAACTGTTCAAGAAAGTTTGAAGTAATGAATTTTCATGTAGCATGAGGAGGTAATCAAAATCATTCTCGCATATTTCCTTAATTCTAAGGTACCTTATGTTGTATATGTCCTTAAGTTAGGGAAACTTTTTTTAGAAATAAAAAGCAAGTACACCAAATGCGTACATTAGAAGGAAAATTCTGGTTTTATAAATTTTATAATGAAGAAAGAAAATAGAATACATAGTTTTATTTACCTTAGAATTAAATTTGAATTTAAGCTTAATTTCTACAGTAACCTTTAGAAATTTTTATTATGCAGTCTTTCTTGATGGTAATTTGTAATTTGCTATGATTGATTTAGAATTTCCAAATTTCCATCCATTTTTAGAATTCAAAATTTTGGCTAAAGCCATCAATTATTTGAAATCCTCTCTCAATCTAGACTGTGCCTGAGGCCAGTACCTGAGCTGATCCTCTAGAGAGCTTCATGGAGAGTATAATAAGGGGAGCCCTTGTTGAGTAATTTATAATTGATTAACATCATCATGAATTGCTCCCAACTTTATTCATGATTCTGAACACTTGAGATAATTGAAATACCAAAAGAATGAGTATAAAGCTATTAGGACAAGTGGATACTTGAGCCTACTCACAGTCTCTTTGAGGCAGAGGCTCATTTTGTGCATAAGTGTAAAGAAATATATTTTTGGAAAAATAATTCTAGTTCCAGTTAGAAGATGGTGAACTCAGAGATTTCATTTATCACTGCTCAAAGTGTTTAGAGCCATTGAAAACATTTCCCCCTAGACATTGACATGATGGACTTATTTAAATCAGCAATTACAAAAGTTGACCAAGTGCCAGGCATCAGTGAGTAGATTATTGGGCAAAAATCCGTTTTTTCCCCTTGTACAAAACCTGGATGCATCCTGTCCAAGGACAGACTTAAACAGGCAAGGGAAAGTTTATTGAAAACTTGCAATTGGAGAGAGAGATTGGACTAAACTCTGCTGAAACAAAAGGTGGGACAGTTTATCAATTCTGGAGTGAGCTAGTGGACTGGTACTGGAGGACATTAGGAGGAGACTGGTTAATGTGATTAGGCCATCTGTGTTTGCTAATCAGCACTTATTGAAGTTAGACTCTTTCCCTCCCACAGAGAATGTGGTGCCATCTTTCTTGATGATTACATTTCGAAAACTGGCTCCCATGTCCGTGAGAAAGACATTCCTGGGTTGTAAATCTGGCAAGATGACTAGAAGAAGATTTACATGTCAAAGGGGTGAAAAAAAGAATTTCCATGTTTTTTTAGAGTAAATGTTCTAAATAAGGGGAGGTCAAGGGCCTATAAGTCAGGAAGAAACCTGTCTAAACTTTTATTAAGCTGAAAGGAATGTTAAGGCTGTCTTGGTCAATCTAAACCTTGAACACAGGTACAGATGTTTGCCAACTCTAGAGAAAAGCCTACAAGTATGGCAAGCTCCTTTATCTTTAATCTCCCATCCTCCCTAATCTGATTTAGATATTTCACTTGTGTTGTCACAGGCTTACCAATATAACAGAATTTATCAGGTCAAATTGCAATTTTTTGTCTGTTTACTACTCTTGACACTAGACTGTAAGGTACCTGAGAACAGGGATCCTGTTTGCATTTGTAACCACAGGACCTACTGTAATTCCCCTTACCTCAATTAATGCCTGATAAAATAAACTGAATTCTAAAAAAATAACAGAAAAGTAGCTGAGATAGGAAATAAGAATGTGGGAATTACAAAAAAATTAAGAGCCTTTAGGTTAGTAAAATGAAGATGGTAAGGGAATATGATCAGAAGCCATATATTCCTAGAAGGTATGAAATTTTCTAGTAAATCCTAGAAAACTAGAAGTTGGCCACACCCAGTGGAGATAGGAAAGAGGGCTCACATTTAATGTACACTATATGGTAGACACTATGTTAGCATATCAAATTTAATCGTTTCTCTGTGAAGAAAGCACTGCAAACCCTATTTCATAAGTAAGAAAACTGATACCTGGAGTGGCCATATACCACCTACAGAACAGTGAACCAAGATTGAAACACTCCCCTTTATGGCCCCAAGTCATAAAGCTATTAAACTTGGCTGCCTTAAACATAAATTATAATAGTTTAAGTTTAGGAGAGAAAAATGATCAATACTTTTAACTTTGCATATGAGATGATATCCCTAAGAAGGGATCACCCTCAAAATATAAATAGAATCAATAAGTATCAGATGTATCTTTAAATACTAGAGACAAGCCAGGGTGTAAAGAAAACTGGTGATGTTTGGGGGTACCTTCCAAAACTTTTGAAGGTGGTGTCCCCACAAGGAGACTCTGTCTCTTGGTAGCACCATCAGCTCTGCTTCTGGATTGGATGGATATTGAGATGACGTTATAAGTGCTCTTCTCTTAGAGTTAGGACATTCTCGGATTTTTTAGTAATGAAATAACTTTGATTCTTTGCTTTATCACCAAAAAAGATTGTTTAAAGGAACAACCTTTTTGTTTTTCCAGATACACACTAGGAATGCTATTTACCAACACTCAATACATGCTAGAGATATGATGGTAGTCCCCTTATATATCCCAGTATACCGTACAGAAAATATTAAGGCTACTGGCATCAGTTCCATATGGTTAAATAAGCTGTTTAAAGGAGGATATTCCTGAACTGGAGAGGGATGTCTGGGACAAGAGCAAGCAGGATGGAGAGGATTTAATCAACAATTTAGTTTTATCTGGAAGCCTGATAAAATTCAAATACCCATGTCTCGCTTACATGGGACTTATTTTTCAACATAATATGGCTTGACAATTTTTCTTAAGAATTTGGGATGAGAAGGAAAAACATAATAATTTAATCTAGTCAATAAAAGGAATATTGATGTTCCTCTTATTTCTTTGAAATCCTTTGGTAAATTTCTTGACTTGTCATCTGACTGACTTTTACCCTTTTCTAGACAAAAAGCATACCGGGAGGAAGTAAGACCTAGTGCTTTTTAGTGTACTCTTGGCATTCTTCCAACTCTTCTGGAAAACATCATTCTATCACTTATATTCCTATAGAACTGTAAGTTGAAATGAAGAACCCTCTTACCCAGCCTCTTACACAAAAGTATCATGATATTCTTTAAAAGACCCTATCCAAACAGACACATTTTAAATAATCATTAGTTCACCATCATGACCCAACAAGACTGCAAGGTTGCTTAGCAACAGAATCAGGCACTCTTAACAGGAACATGCATGGGAACAATGGTGAAAAGTGATGGAGATCTTACAAAGGTAAATTCTTTGAATTAAATCTTTGTGAAAAGACATCATAGGGAAAATGATTTTTTTAACCTAAGAATTGTTTCCTGAGATTGATACATTATTTCATAGCTTAACATCAACCACTTTCCGTAGAATAGATAGAACAATGGAACTTTTAGTCTTTACATAATTTAGGGCACTTACAAAACATTATTTATCAGTGTTAGCTTGAAAATGAATAATATTTCTGTGTCATCCCATTATCTTTAAAACTGTATAGATATATAAAGAAAGGAAGTTACTTACAAAAATAAATACTGCAAATGTATTTGATTAACGATGTTCTATTTTTATGTCATACATAATTAGACTATAAAATTGTATTCTTTTAAATTTGAACAAGATATAAGTATATATATATATATATATATATATATATATATATATATATATATATACATACATACACACAAACATGCATTATCTATGTAATTCCCATTTCCAGTGGAAAAGAAAAGAAAAGAAAAGAAAAAGCCTGCAAAGCATTGTCTCTTTGGGACTCCTAGATTGACTAATTTTTGGCTGAATGGGCTGATTTTATACTACAATACCTGTAAAGGCACTAACTTGCTTCTATTAGTAAATGGAAGAAAATCCAGTACATATAGGCTCTGTTGATGCAATATGTAAACACCCAGCAAGTTCAAAGAGTAAGCTTAACATCCGGGAAGAAGACCTCAACTTTGACCCTAGTCCCATCTCTGGCTTGGACAATTCACTTAACCACCATAGACCTCATATTCCTCATCTCTAAAAGGAGGCCTCCAAGATTATTTTCAGCTCTAAAATTCCTAAAGTTCATGTCCATCAACTCTAAGTAGCATCATTCTTTTTTCTCACAGAAGAATTGTTTGTTTTAGTGCATTGGTTATTTGACTACTGTCTTTATGTAAATACTAGAAGTAGCAGGCTTGTTCGCCAATACATTCACGTATCAGGCAGAAAATTTTCAGTACTGGGTTTTTGTTTGTTTCTTTCTTTCTTCATGGCTGATTGCATGTTGCAGAGGTGATTTTTAGTTTCTGGAAGTTAAAAACATGCAGGTGTAGATATAATATGCTGCAGCCATTTATATCACCAGCCATAATGTTTTAAAACAACTGGCTTTTTTGCATAGTCTTTTTAATCCCACTAGTTGATGCCAGGCCAGGTTTTTGATTATACAACTGAGGATGTAGCTCTATAGTCCTGACAGCTGAGTAGTAGAGAAGATGCAGTTTTCTTCCCACAAAAATACCACTTCTCCTACTAACAATTCTAAAGGGAGAGAAAGCCTTTAACAGAGAACACATTAAAGGAGAGTCACAGTTATTTAAAACCAGAAACTTAAATATTGATGGAAGAAGCAAGTAGGTTTAGGAAGAGAGCAAGCTTCAGAAATTGATAAAAGCTTTGCACTTTTAGTTGAAATTTTTTAAATTATAAACAAAAATGAAGAATTCTCTGCAATTTGTATTTTATCCAGTATTCAACTAAGTGGCCTATTAGTTTAGTAGGATGAAAAGTATCGTGCTGGCAAATGTGGAAACTAATACTGAAACAAAAAGATAAGGCAGAGACATATTTTTGTAGCAAAGGATTTCACCAGCTTTGTCAAGGTTGACACAAGAATCATATTATAGTTATACTTAATATAAATGTTAGATTATGTAATACATAAATGTATATTCAGTAGAAATAGTCAATAAATTGTACATAATGTACTACAGTAGTAAATGTTAGGTTCTTTTCAATGAATACTTTATAGTGTTTTTGCGATCTTTATAAAGAGCCTAGTTTTTAAATAAATACTATTTCAAATTTGGGGAATGAGAAGTTTAAAATAAGATGAACCAGATTTCTACAATCCATTTTCTGATGCTCAAAGTGGGCAGACTACAAAATGGAGCATGGCTGAGGCCATGTGGTAATCTGTGTGTTCCTTGCACTGTTTGAATTATATTATACATCCGTAATATGCAGGGGCACAAATCACTCATAGGTTATGCTTTTTAGGCAAACTTTTACACACAAATAACAACTAATTAGAATAGACCTTAGCAAAACCGTGATGTTTGCTTGTTTCATCAGGCTCCACTTTCTGACATTCCCCTGTGAGTCTATTTATTGCTCTGTCTTCTCTATTCCCTAATACCCTCTGCAGAACACTTATGCCCTCAAGTTGTCTTCCCTCTTGCACATCATCAAAACTTGCTTTTGGATCATTCAGGCTGAGGTAAAAATGACTACGATTTAAAGCACAACCAGTATTTGAATTTTAATGGGAAAAAAAGATTCAAGCTAAAGGGATGAGATTCCGAGATAAAGGGATGAGAGTTGAGTGCCAACCATCAGTTAGTAGATGAGAAGACATTTTTAGGCATCAAAACTTTTCTGCATCTCTAGTCATAATACTAATTCTGCAAGCTATATAGTTGGAGAGATGCAGTCATATGAAAGGCTCAAGATATCAGAAAATAGAAACCAAAACTATTTCTTCTTATTTCATAAATAGGGTGTAGGTTTACTAAAGAGGACATTAAAATTGCTCCCTGTTTCCTGAACCCAATCCAACCAGCAAGGGAAAGGAGTTGAATAATGTGGCATTTGAGTTGGTTAATGGCAGGGAGTATTCAGAGTGGAATTACAGATATAAAATGGATATCAGGATGTTATTTGTATGTATGTGTCCATTGAGTATGTGTATAGAAGCCACCTCTGTCATCTAGGAAAAGACATTTAAATCTTCCAGAGTTACAAATTCACTGAGAAGAAACGATAAACTTCAGCATCATTTTGTTGCTCAATTGGGTCCTATTTGAGGGATGAATCAATAACAATGATTTCCTTGAATGGTCTCTCAAGGCTATTGTTTTTTTATGGCCCTGGTATGCAAGGGGGTTGTTCTGAAAGGACACAAACAGGTAATTCTCTCTTTCAAGGATTTTGGTCGTAGGAGTTGAGCAAAAACTACAGTATGATAGAAAGCAGTTCATTTTCTTTGTCTCATATACAGAGTTAAAATTAAAAAGTGAAAAGACCCTACGTTTTATCATTTTATATTCAACACTGATCTACATAAGTGTTAAAACAAATTGATCTTACTACCCATTATGATTATTAAGGAACCAAAAAAAATTCACTTTGAAAACGATTCCTGAATATGGATACATTTTGTATTCAGAATCACATGGAAAAAGAAGCCTCTTAATTTACATGGGCCAGTGTCCCATAGTTATTGATCATTATTCATGGGAAATAAATTAATTTTCTAACATTCCATCATTTGCTATTTTTTTAACAAAAGAGGGATTTTGTTGTTCAGCACAGGGAAATATAGCCATCACTTTATAATAATTAAATGTAGTATAATCTATAAAAATATTGAATCACTATGTTGTACACCTGAAACTAATATAATATCGTAAATCATCTATACATCAATAAAAAGAGGTATTTTAGTTTTCTTATCAGCTGTTCTGTTCTTTGTTAAGAAGTGAGGAAAAAAACACTTACTGATTCTAAGGAAGTCAGATCCTTTATTTGCCTGATGATTATGAATATGAAAAATGTGTTCTCTTCAGAACAGTAGCTCTTAATCAAAAAAGGCCGGCTCTAGCATATTCTACAAAGAAGAGTGTGCCAAGATATAACGATGCTTTTTGATTCTTTTGAAGTTTAAACAAATAGTGTACTCTGCATGAATTTTATCTTTCAACTAAATCATTCTACTGGAATTTATGATGCTATAGTACTAGTTTACGAAGAAAGTGTAGTAGGCTCCACATATCTCCATATCTTATATTGATGGCATTTAAATTCTAATACCAAACTGTTATTGTTTCATAAACTAGGAGAAAATTACGCTTATAACAAGCAGGAGAAGCTGGAAGAAGCAATAGATTTTCTATTCTTTGCTTTCTATTGTTTGTAAGCCTAATTACCCTAGTCGACCAATTAATGACATCACATGATGAAATTTTCCTGACTGCTAATTAATCAGCTCTAATTTCACTAGCTTTGTTACTGCTAAGGCTTCCACTAATTCTATGTGTGAATGTCTTCTTACCCTACTCCTCCTACTTTCCCCTTTGAACTTCCTCCTATGTAGAGAACCCATTTGATTGACTTAAGCATCAGAAGATACTTATAATCAGAGAAAAAGCAAAAAAGAATGACTATAATGCCAATTAGTATATCTATTAATTAGAAATTATGTTTTGAGGATTTTCAGACAGAAGAGTAGTAGAAATGATAATAGTTTAGTTTTAGGAAAGCTGTAGTACACAAAGAGAACCCCAAATCACACCACAGAGAATTTTGCAGGAATTTAATATATCTGATATACACTCAATTTGTGCCCATGAATGGTGAGCAACTAGAAGTAAAGGAGAATCACATAGTTACATTTCTGGACAAATCAGGTTATCAGAATGATGTAATAATGGCAGGTTTTTTTATGGCCCTGGTATGCAAGGGGGTTGTTCTGAAAGGACACAAACAGGTAATTCTCTCTTTCAAGGACCACGGTAAGGATTAAAAATATTATAATGTTTGGATCCAGAAAGGGCATTCATTACCTCATTTAATGTAAACTCTTAGATAATCTGATTGAGTTTTGAGAATCTGATAACGGCTCTGCATCCTTTTGCAATAACAACAAAATCCCTCTTTTGTTAAAAAAATAGCAAATGATGGAATGTTAGAAAATTAATTTATTTCCCATGAATAATGATCAATAACTATGGGACACTGGCCCATGTAAATTAAGAGGCTTCTTTTTCCATGTGATTCTGAATACAAAATGTATCCATATTCAGGAATCGTTTTCAAAGTGAATTTTTTTTGGTTCCTTAATAATCATAATGGGTAGTAAGATCAATTTGTTTTAACACTTATGTAGATCAGTGTTGAACCTCAATCACTTCATAGGCTTTCTTATTTACTATGCTAAATGTTAAATGAGATTTCTGAGTAAAAGCATTACAATGACTTCAGCATTGTGGGACATGAAACACAGTGAGAACTCAGAGCAAGGAAGGAAATAAGTCAGGTAAGAAGGAAAAAGAATTGAAAGAGCTGAAAGATGTATTACTTGGCTGTCAGGTGTTAGGAGAGTTTATTTGTGCTTTTTCTTAATCTTCATAACGCTCTTGTCAGAATGGTAGTAACATACCCATTTTTTTTAGATGAGCGACCTTTAACTGTAGGTTACACGTGATTGTCTGCCAGGTTTTCAAGTCTGTGATGGGGACAGTAATGTCAGAAATTTCAATCCCAGTCAAATCAAGACCTGGTAGAAACACCATTATGGCAGTGCATAGTTTTGACCCAAATTTGACCACATTAAAATGTTGTTCTTTCTTCTCCAGGATGATAGTCTGTATTTCAAGAAGAATTCTAATTCTTGCCCCATAACAATTTCTCTGAGTTCTTTGTGCCAACTAAAGCCTTTGATTGATTTTCGTATTAGCAAAGCCCTGGAATTCTATGCAAAAAGCTATGAATAGTTAGCAAATAGCAAAAGGATGCAGAGCCGTTATCAGATTCTCAAAACTCAATCAGATTATCTAAGAGTTTACATTAAATGAGGTAATGAATGCCCTTTCTGGATCCAAACATTATAATATTTTTAATCCTTACAGTGGTCCCTGAAATGTCTATTATCTCTAATTATCAGTAAGGGAACTGAGGCATCGTAAAGTCTAAGTAGGTGAGAGGTCTGGAATTCAAATCCAGGTCAGTTTCAGTCTTGAACACCACTAATTCTATAGCCTACACTGCATTCTATACTCTCACTGTAGATAATCAATAAATGTTCATTTATTTCCTTTACCCCAGTTGAGGACAAAGAACATGGGTGTGTAAAAGAAAGTACAGATTAGTTTTAATGTAAATGATATAATAATAATGCTAGTCAGCAGTTACAGAATATTCATATTGTGTTAGGAGTTGAGCATTAAGTACTTTACAGGCATTCTTTTATTTAAAATCTCATATATATAATACCTACCTTAGGAAGTAGGTAATATAAATGTGCCAAGGTGATTGAAATAACGTGGTCACGTACAGTTAATGAAACTGGGAAGGAGTTTTCTGGGCTGATGGTTGAATTTTGGCCAAGACATTAAGGGGAGAAGGGATGAGCACTGGTGGGGAGACTGAAAACTTATTCATCATAGGGAGAAAGCACTGGTGGAAGCATTGTACTGCTTGCTTAAGAACTGTGACCCTCATAACCCAAAAACTGAGGTTTTGCTGAAAGCTGAAGGCAGATTTCTTGCAGTGTGAAAAAGAATTTACTGATATCTCTTCATGTTTGAACATGACTGTTTTGCAGATTTGTTGAAATGACTCAAGTTCTCTTTCAGATCTGGACTAAATGTCTGTATCATAGCATTAGGGCCCATGAAGCAGCATCTGCAAGCCCATACTCACCTCCCCCCTTTTTAGTGTTTTGCACTCTGGAAAAGCAAACAACAGCAACAACAATATCTTATTTCCTTTTATCTATAGTTATTATTCATCTTGTCAAGAAACCCAATTTGATATATTTATGCTAAAATATAAATGAGATTTTTCCAGTTTTATTGAGATTGAATTGATATATAATATTGTATCTGTCCAAGGTGTACAATGTGATGATTGATATATATATAAATATAGTGTGAAATGACTACCACAATAAGTTTAGTTAACCTTAATTCACATAATTACAAATTTTATTTTTGTGATGAGAACTTTCAAGATCTACTCTCTTAGCAACTTTCAAGCATAAAATATGGTATTGTTAACTGTAGCGACCAAGCTGTATATGACATCACCATTTCTCACTTATCTTATAACTAGACGTTTTTATCTTTTGATCATCTTCACTCATTTTCCTCACCTCCAACCCCCAGCTCTGGCAACCATCATTCCATTCTTTCTATCATGAGTTCAGTAGTTTAGATTTCACATATGAGATCCTAAAGAATTTATCTTTCTCTGTCTGACATTTCATTTAGCATAATGCCCCCCAAATCCACCCATGTGGTCACAAATAGCCAGATTTCATTCTTTATCATGGCTGAATAATAGTAGGTTGTATGCACCCCATTTTCTTCATCCATTCATCCACAAAAATCACTGAGGTTGTTTCCATGTCTTGGCTACTGTATTGGGTTGGCCACAGAGTTCATACAGTTAATGAATACACTGTTCAATAAAACTTGGTGGAAATGAAAAATGTGTCTTTTATTTTTACTTAAAATAAATCTTTGACAAAGGCAGCTAGGCATCCCTTTGAATAATGACTTTTATCACATTGAAATATTTTAAACATATGAACAATAATAGCTTAAATGACAAATGTTACTAATATTGACACAATTGATCAAGGAGAATATGTTAGGATATGTTAAAATGCAGATGGACAGTGAAAGAACCAATATAACTTTTAATTAAATATTGTCTTGATATTTAGGCCATTGGTTAAGAACATGATAACAGGTTTCATCCATTTCAAGAAAGCAGAATATTTGCAGATCACTTAACATTTACTAGGTATGTTCTCAGTCTGGAAGGATATATTTCATTTACATGTGTCATTTAATTTAACCACATCCCTCTCTAATAGATAGTGTTATACCTATTTGCAGATAGGAAACAGGCTCAGAAAGATTAAAAACGTTACCTAATTCTAGTAAGTTGTCAAACCTAAACTGATCTAATTCCAGGGCACAGCTCTTTCTGACACGTCAGTGTGGGTCTTTATCTCTTTGAGAATTGTTGAACATTAAAAGCCTTCTTCCAGGTTTAAATGCATAAAGAAACAACATGAGCAATGATATAACAATACAAGTCTCACTAAATAATTGGTGTGTTTGGCCTTGCTTTTGCTGACAGATCTTTTGCAAAATGGCTTTTCTCTGAGATAGTGGACTTTAAATATTTTCTTTGAAGACTTTCCTAAACTATACCTATCAGAAAGCTACTTTGCTTTCAGCCTAAAGAAAAATGAAAGCTTACTTAACTACACTTAGGTGTCAGGGTCATACTATGAACTCTACACCTGCCAGGATTCACGATAAGATAGGGTGGCTCCACAAACTGTCCATAGTACTGTGATTTCTTTCTGATATTTTGAAGTAGAAATAATTTAATAACTATTCACAAAAGAGAGAAACACTGTTTCTTGGTCCTCAATATCATACTGCTGTAGGCTAATTCTTTCTCTCTTTTTACCCCTTAGTATAGAGAGTGTGTTTTGGGGACCCTCCTTCACGATCTTCTCCATTCCAAGAGCATCTTACATAAATCCAGGACTTCTCAAGCAGCCAGTTTTGCCAGATGGTCTGAGGGTTGGTTGTACCCATATATGTATAATCCTGAACTTCTCAAGTAAGGTCCTTATAGAGCATAATGGCTAAAAGAATTGGTGCTGATACCAGACCTGAGTCCAAATACTGCCTATGCCCCTAACTAGCTGTGTAACCTTGGAGAAGTAACTTAAGCCCCTTAAAGGGATTAGATGTCTCACCCGGAAAATGGTATCATAAATGCATCTACCCTATATGGTTAGTGTGTAAATTAATGTAACTTGAGATGGTGCATGTTTAGCATTAGCACAGTGCCTGTCTCTTGTTAGTAATACCTGCTTTTATTATTAATTATTCTCTATATTCCCAGTTTCAGCAAGGTGCCTAACATATAATAGTTGTTCAGCAAATATTTACTGGATTGAACTAGCTCTGAAATGTAAGCATTGGGTCAACAGCAAAGTAGTCACCCCACCATCATTTCTCCCACAGGAAGGAAGAATAGATGGAAGCCAGCCATCATACTTTCTTTTCTTATTCTAAACTTCCCATCCAGGCCCAGCACTAAAATAATCTTCCTGAACCCCAACAATTTCGAGAATTTTTTAAATCACACTATTTGAAAATAGTTGGGTTTCCCTAATCTAATATGTCCCAGTACCCCAAGGTCACCAAACTTATATTAATGAAGTCTAGTTAAGATAAATGATTACACTTAGTAAACCAACTGCTTATGAGCTCATTGGGCTTTTTAAATTTTACTATCCGCACTTCATAGAGACACAAGTATTTTGCTTTTGTAGGACACTCAACAGTCAAAGTAGTCTTTCAAAAAGCACAAATCAGATGCTATTATTGCACTGCTTCTAACCTCTAAAGGCTATCTATTGTAAAGAGATTAAATTTTCAACTACTTAGCCAGGCTCACAGGGACCATGTGCTCTGGTCACTTATTACATCTTTCCCTGACCTTCATGGGGTTCGAGGCACAGTTGTCTTTTTCAGTCCCTCAGATGCAACAAGCTCTACTTCTTGCTCTCCCAGCTTTAGATTGGCTAATCCTTCTACCCAGACCAATTTTCCTCTGATCATTAAGGTCTCGGTTCAAACGCCACCACTACTATCTTGACCAAAGAGACCTGCCTCCTCAGTGCCTCTCTGTCCCATTGTCCAGTCATATTTCTGTCGCTGTACAAAATTTGTTTACATGTTTACTCTGTCTTCCTCCACCACTGGACATTTGCTTAAGAGCAAGGACTTTGTAATTTTTTGCTCACCACTGAATCTTCCAAGGCTTGCAGCAGACACTGGCACATAGAAGGTGTGTAGGAAATGTGTGGCTAATAAATGAATAAATATGTGAATGAAAAAAAACTGTGAAACACTAACACAAGAATATTCTTCTTTCAAAAGAATAATGAAATATAATTTCATTCAATAAGAGTCATTCTTAGTTACTGATACATGACTTAGTAGTTCCCAATCAATTTAAAATGTTCCATTTTTTTCTGATACTTCACAAGTCATTAATTAAATGGTGCTCACATTTAGGGCCAATCTGTGAGACATTATTAACTTGTCTACTCTAAAGTTCCAGCATTAACTCAGGCGTAGCTTCACCAAGTACTGATCATGTGACCTTAGCCTCTCATTGCCTCAGTTTTCTCATTTGTAACACGGGTATAATAATAGGCTTATTTCACAGGCCTATGAGGAGGAAAACCTCATATATATGTGTGTGTGTCTATATATATGTATTTAAACAGTGTCTTAGAATAGTGTCTGGCACATGATAAGCATCACAGAGTATTGACTGCTGCTACTAGTACTGTTATTATGAGAACTAACTGTTGAGAATAATCCTTCATATACTGGTTTATTCCACTGAAGATAAAGGAAACTAATAGAATATTAGAAATCAGATTAAACACAGAAAGCCAGTAAAATATACCAAGACAGAAGATGATGAGAGTGTAAAAGCATAGAAGAAAAAAAAAACGGTTTTTGTTTTTGTTTTTCTTTTTTAAAGAAGGAAAAATCCTAGAAATAGGACAAAAACTATTCATTGGCTATAGTGATATGGGAATCGCTGGTGACCTTCATAAGTAAAATTTCAGGACAGTGGGCAGTGAGATTACGGTGAGAGAAGTCAGATGGATGTAAATTATAGAGTAAATGGGACGTGAGGAAATGGAAACAATATATGAAGATAACAATTTTGAAAAGCTCAGACATGAATTGGCTAAAGAAGATATGCAGGGATTAGGGGAGGAGGGAGGCTTTCATGTTACACGTATAGTTTTTAACATTTTAAGTTGGAGTTACTAGTCTAGAATGAGGTTGAATTTTGGCAAGAATCATTCATAAGGGGTAGATGGGTTGTAGAAAATGCAGTGCTGTGAAGTACTTGAGAAGATGAGGGAAAATGAAATGCTATCTGTAGTGCACACGGCCTTTTAACTTTAACTCCTGTAGTAAAAGGGAATACAAAGATCAACGCAAATGCTAATGAATTAGTGGATTTGGCAGTGGACTATTTACTGACTTCTGTGTTCTTAATGAGTTATGAAGCACCTCACCGGCTCAGAATGGAGGGAGTAGAGAGGATGGAGGAAAATTTGAGGAGGACAGGTAAAGCTTCTCAGAAAATTGTCCTTAAGGAGAATTCGAAAGAACGTACGATAAGTCAGAGCAATATTTCCAGTCTTGAAAATCCATTTGAAGCGGGAGATTATTAATTTATTGGAATACCAATTTGCCCTGCCACATGATTTTTCTCCAGCTACCTGGATATAAGTTACACAGAGGCAGAAAAGAGTGAGAGATAACAATGGAGTGAAAATACAATTAGTATTTTTTTTTACTTTTTTCCACTTCCCAGCTCCAACTCTGGGGAGCCTTCACAGACATGGCTGCCCTCCCAGCCTCCAGCAGCACTCTGTTATCAAAGAATTCAAAGAAATGGAACATAGGTTTCCAACTTATTAATTTTGCAAAATCAAAAATTATATATAATGTCTTCTGTTGGCAAAGATATTTGCAATATAATTTGGTTCCATCTTTTGACAAGTAATTTGGCAATGTCTAGCAAGATAAAAATGTTAATAGCTTTTTACACATTAATTCTAATTCTGGACGCTTATGCCAATAAATACTTTATAATCCAGAAAATTATTATATAAAGATGCTCATTGTCATGTCGTTTGCAATAACAAGAAATTAGAAACACTTTAATTGTTAACAATAGGAAAACAGTTTAGGAAATTATATCCACTTAGTAGAAAATTACACAGTTACTATACTATAATTACAAGATGATGGAGCAAATTAGAATAATGCTTAATAAAGAAAGAATGAAGAAAGCTTACCTAAAATTTTGTCTTCCTTATGACAGTAATTATGTAAACATATAAATATTTATTAAAACTTAAAACCAAAATAAGGTTTTAAAAGCTCTGTACCAGTAATGGGGATTTTATGTTTGTTTCAAAATATTTTTTAACATAACTCTTATAATTTTGTTTTTTCTACTCCTTTTCTTAAGAATTTCGGATTATTACCTCATTTTTCATTTCATAGTTTCAAATAAAGTCAGCAATTTTATCATCAGAGAAGATTAGACTTATTTGACAGTTCATAATTCCAAGTTATTTGGTATAAAAAGACCATATACACTTGTAGGTGCTTTCAAAATAAAATTTCGAGAATTTTTTTTTTTTTGCTTAGTCTTTCCTAGTATGTAGATTAAGCAAACTACCTAAAATTGCTAGCCATTCTTTTTTCATTTTTCGCATTTTATTCAGTTATTCACAGAAATGATAACAAATGAGTCTGCAGTTGCCTCTGCCAGTTTCTTAAATCCTCTATTATCCACAATATGAAACCATACTAATATGAATGCTTCCAGTATTTTCAGAGCTCTTTAGTTATTATACTTGAGCATTCTGTATGAAGTATCTTATGTAAGTGTAAAATTTAGACTCAACTTCTGGAAGCTTTTCATTTCTTAGTTCAAAAGTGAGAGATCCTTAGTTCAGCCATATGATTAACAATTACTTGTATAGTAAGAAGCTCCTAAATTATTGTTTTATGGATACCTGGCAGTTTTCTTGCCATTTCTCAGAAGTTCTCTATTAAACACATTCTCTCTCTCTCTCTCTCTCTCTCTCTCTCTCTCTCTCTCTCTCTCACACACACACACACACACACACACACACACACATTGTGATTAAAAGCACAGACTTTGGCATTATGAAATCTAAGGTTCAATTTCCAGTTCTGTAGTTTCTGGGCCACTTCACTTTAGGCAAGTAACCTAATGTCTCTGAACCTTGTTATTTTCATCTGTAAAATGGACATTGGAATCATATCAGACAATCCTCAAAACATCCATAATGATTTTAGAGTTTCAGAGTCAGGTACAATCAGGCACTCAGTAAATGGCTAGTGCTTTTATTACTTTATTATTATTTAGGTCTTGATTTTCCTAGAGTCTGTGAGTCCCCATAATGAAACGTAATTTCCAGTAGATTGACACCTGTTTTCACTAAAAATTTTAACTGAGTTCATTACTTTCTGTGCAACCCAGATTAGTTTTCTGCCTTTTTTTCTGTGCTGTGTCTAGGTGTTCAATAGATTTATTTAATAAATGTATGAATGCATAGATGAATTTTGAATGCTTCTTTTTGAGAAGGTAGAACAGATGTGACACAGTAGAACAGATAAGAAAATAGTCCATGGAAAAAATGGCAAAGTCACATATGTGCCCAGGGCCAGCCTAAGAAGAATTGCTTTTTTTTTTTTTTGAAGGGAAAATGTGTTGAAGAGCTTATTTTAATTATTTTTAAAAGTTAAGTACAGGGACTTCCCTGGCGGTCCAATGGTTAAGACTTCGCCTTCCAATGCAGGGGGTGTGTGTTCAATCCCTAGTCAGGGAGCTATGATCCCACATGCCTTGCAGACAAAATACCAAAACATAAAACAGAAGGTGTATTGTAACAAATTCAATAAAGACTTTAAAATGTGGTCCACATCAAAAGAAAAGTTAAGTACAAAAAATTGCTGATGATTTACATATTTAGCACCAATAAAATAATGTGAGATTAGCTGTACTAAAACAGAAGGTTGAGCTACATTCACATTAAGTGACATTATAAAGTCTAATTTTTTTGAAAACTTCTGAGATGGCTTATAGAAAGTAAGATGGTGAGTGACCTTTGAGCAGAAAGAGACAGAAAGAGAAATGGCCTTTTCTACATTCTATTGTGCCTCTAAGTAAAATGCTTGGTAATCTAGCTACAAAGCTATATGTCATTTGGCTTCAGGCACCTACTGTGATTTACCTTGTGAAGATCAGATTTTGCCATGGAGAGGATTTGTAAAAGTATCACACATTCCAGTACCACTGGCAACCACAGCTACCAAAAACGCTAATTTAACTTGATGAACCTAATGTCAGATGATAGTATCATTTCTTGTGGGTGTTTTCGGAAAAGGTGGGTAGGAAATGTATAAAAGTGAATACTTTATTGACTGAAATAACAATTCATCATTTTGAAAACATTAAATACATTAAAGTTGTTATAGCATCAGGCATTAATATTTCACTGTACTTTAAACATTGCCTACAATCAAAGTTTTCTGCCCTTTGAAACAGAATCATGCTTGTGGTATGCATTAATCATATAAAAGATTAAACACTGAAAAGAAATTCAGCCTTTAAAGACAATTTGCTTTGATTTATTCAGTGGGTTCTTCCAAAAAGTTAATACCAAGAATTATTGCTTGTTGAATTGGAGTTACAAATTCTTTCAGAGTTACTTAGTATTTTCTTTAATATCAGTATCAAGGAAGGTAAAGCAAATTTACATATTTTTTAGGAAATACAGGCACATAATTATAAAAAAAGAAACACGATGTTTTTATAGACTTTATTTTTAGAAATTTTTTAATTTCACAGAAAAATTGAGAAGATAGCATAAAGTGTTTCCATATACACTATATCCATTTCCCTCTATGATGATCCACTTATATTAGTATGTTACATTGTTACAATCAATTAACAAATATTGATACATTATCATTTATTATAGCCCATCCATTAGCAAAGTTCCTTAGTTTTTACCTAATGTCCTTTTTCTATTCCAGGATTTCATCCAAAACATCGCATTACCTTTAGTTGCCATGTTTCCTTAGGCTCCTCTTGGGTTTGATAGCTTCTCATATATTCCTTGGATGACCTTGACAATTTTGAGTAGTTAGTTTTTTGTAGGATGCCCACTACTAGAATTTGTTTGATGCATTTTTCATGATAATATTGGGATTATGTGTTTTGGGGAGGAAGACCACAGAGTAGAAGGGTCATTCTGTCAGATCACATCAAGTGTACAAAGTATCAGTATGCGTTTTGAATGCTGAGGTCGACCTTGATCACCAGGCTGAGGTAGTGTTTTTCAGGTTTCTCAATTGTACAATTACTGTTTTCCCATTTTCATACTGTACTTTTTGGAAGGAAGTCAATATGCTCAGCCCACAGGTAAGGAATAGGGAGTTATGCTTAAGATGGAGTACTACATAAACTATTTGGAATTCCTTTACACTGGAGATTTATCTATTCTCCTGCATTTATTTATGTATCCAATTATTTATTTATATCAGAAGAACTCATGGATTTTTATTTTATACTTTGGGTTATAATCTAATTCTACTTTAGTTACTTTGTTCCTCAAATTGCTCTAGTCCTGACCCTTGTGAACTCTTTTCAGTTGGCTCTTGTGGCACTCTGAGGTATCCCCATCCTGTATTTTTTTTTTGGAACTTCCTTACTTTCTGACACTATAAGATGGTCTTGTCTATAAATCTTGTATATTTACTGCCTCAGTCCTAGAATCAGCTGTTTCTTCAAGGATAACTAGGTCTTTTTAGTGGAGAAAGGTATTAGACAGCAGGATCTGGGTGTGGGGTGTGCTAATTGCTGCTCGGATGTCATTGCTTCTAGATCTTCTCAGCTGACAGAGCAAAGAGATAATATGTGTGCACATTACCCATGTATAGGCACATATCTATAAGTATCTCTCTACATAACCATGTGTATTAAGGTAATATGAAGCAATATTAAGCTAAACATGAATGTATATTGATGTTTCCAACTTTAATCTGTTACCACATAGATCATCTTAACCTCATCTCTTGCTTATCATTAAATTTCAACTCCAGCAAAACACTTGGCTTTTAGAAGTATGAAAATCAAATTGTAGCAACTTTGGGACGCCACATCATCTAGTAGAATAATTCTTAAAGGGCAAGGTGTTTATCATCAAATTTTAATTTACAATCAGCAGTACTTTTTAACATCAGTAGACCTCCAGACCTCTGCTTCCAAGAAGATGAAGTAGCCCATTTCTCCCAGGTTCTCCCACTTAAAACTAAAACCCTGAACATAAAAACAGACAAACATAGGAAGACGCTGAAAGGTGGAAATGAGAAGGCAGACTTAACTAGGGACTTTGGGACTTGAGGAATAACATGGTGATGAGTCCTCTGTGTTTCCTGTTGCTTCCCATACATCCTGGAGAGGGTATTACAGGAACCCCCAATCAATAACCACCAACAGAACAACAGACAAAAAAGCTTCAGAGAAAAACACAAAACCCAGTTCCCCCTAGCCAAAGTATGAGGAAAGGTGTTGCTAAAGAGAGAAGACCATTTGGGCAATAATATACACACTACTCGAGCCAAGTGCCAGTGGAATATTGCACCCATCCCCTATGTCCTGTGGTTTCAGTTGGGCCAAGCTAGGATTTGATCTTCCACACCATTCCACTCTTGCCCTCCAGAAGAGGCAGCGCTCTGAAACAACCCACCAGGGTTGTTTCAGTGAGATCCAGTGGTGAGCTGAGCCTCCACCCCTTTCCATTAGCAAACAGACTTTAAAAGGTGTTGCCTGACAGGCTAGTTAACACTGGGCTGCCCTCACAGAGTCGTGGGGTCCAATGGTGGGACTTAGCGTCCATCTCTCCCTGACATCTATAAGAATAGGATGTTACAGGTTGGAGGGAGTAGGCACCCCACTAACCCCCAACACATGGTGTCAGTGAGACCCAATGGGGTGCTGAATCCCCATAACCATCCTGAGGCAATAAGACAGAATGAGATGGCATGAGCAGGGCTAGTTGGCAGTTCTCTTCCTCTTACCTTGGTGTCAGTGGGGCCAGCAGGTAGCTGACCCTCTACCCACACACGGCATCAACACGAAGGAATGAAGTGGGAGGAAGGACAGCAAACACTTCACTTCTCCCCTCCCCTGGTGTCAAGAAATCTACTGGGGAGATGAACTTCCACTCCTACTAAAAGGCAACACAATGATATTAATGTTCCCACTTTTGGGGGAAGGTGTCAGAAGGGCCATAGGATAGCTGAACTTCTACTTGATCTGTCTGCAGTGAGGCAATGTAAGTGCCCACTTTTGCTGGGGTATTGTCAGTAGGGCCCAATGGAAATCTGTACGTAACCTCCCAGTCCTCATACTACACCTCAAATAGGATGATTTCCTTCTAAAAAGTAATAATAAAATTAAATGGGATACAGAGTCATATAATAACTCACAATGTTTAGAGTACAATGGAAAATTACTCATGACACCAAGAACCAGGAAATCACAGAATAAATGAGAAAAGACAATAAACATACACCAACACTGAGATAAAACATCTATTGAAATGATCAGACAAGGATTTTAAATAAGCTGTCACATAAATGCTTCAATTAGCAATTATGTGTTCCTTGACAGAAATGGGAAAAATAGAAAATGGAAAAAAAGAACTAGAAGTTACAACAATAAAAACAAATGAGAACAGTAGAACTGAAATATACAACAATCAAAAAACTTTTCTCAAGAGTAGAGTGGAGATTACAAAGCATAGAATCATGAACTTAGATCAATACAATCCACTACATGTACAGAGAAAAATAGACTGAAGGGTAGAGACGGGAGAAAGAACAGGATCTCAAGAACGTGTAAACAGTAACAAAAGCACTAACATTCATATCATCAAAGTTCCAGAATGAAAACAGAGAGCAAGTAGGACTGACAAAGTATTCAAAGAAATCATGACTAAAAAGTCCCCAATTTTTTAGAAGACATAAACACAAATTCAAGAAACTGAGCAAACCCAAAGAGGAAAAACACAAAAAATATCCTTGCCAAGACGTGTCATAATTAAACTTCTGAAAAGTAGAAACAAAAAAAATCTCGAAAGTCGACAGGCAGAAACAATGCATTACTTATTGAGAAACACCAATTCCAATGACAGCATATTTCTTGTCTAAAACTCTGGAGTCAGAAGCATTGACATAACATTTTTCAAGTGCTAAAAGAAAAGAACGCTCAGCCACAAATTCACACTTTCTATATCCACTTTCTTGTTTGACTTACATTAATGGACTACTAACTCATCTTTCTATATCCGGGACTGCCATCACCCTTCTCCAGAAATCTAGTCACAGTATTTCCAGAGTGATCTTTCTGAAAATGAAACAAATTTTTCTTATAAAAATACCTGATTGTGTTATTAAACTTTTCTCTCTTCTAAGTTACCAGTTAAAATCCTTCAATGGATTCCCATCTTTCTTGGAGTAAAATCTCACATCCAAACTCTCTTTGTCCTTTTCGGCTGCTGTAAGATTATGGTGCAGGTTGGGTGGCTCATAAACAACAGGCATTTTTTTCTCACAGTTCTGGAGGCTGAAAGTGCAAGAATAGGGTGCCAGTATGGTCAGATGAGGGCCCTCTTTTGAGTTACAGACTTCTCATGGTAACCTCACATGGCAGAAGAGCTTAGAGAGCTCTGTGGCATCTCTTTTATAAGAGCACTAATACCATAATCATTTCCCAAAGGCCCCACCTACTACTACTATCACCTCCAGAAATTAAGATTTCAATGTACAAATTTAGAGGGGAACACAAACACTAGACCATAGCACTTAGTATACATACATGGACCATTCATGGTCTGGCTTCTACCACCCTCTCCATTGTCTTCTTTTCTTACACTCCAGTGAGCATTTCTTTTTTTTTTTTTTTTTTTTTGCGGTACGCGGGCCTCTCCCTGTTGTGGCCTCTCCCGTTGCGGAGCACAGGCTCCGGACGCGCAGGCTCAGCAGCCATGGCTCACGGGCCCAGCCGCTCCGCGGCATGTGGGATCTTCCCGGACCGGGGCACGAACCCGTGTCCCCAGCATCGGCAGGCGGACTCTCAACCACTGCACCACCAGGGAAGCCCCAGTGACATTTCTTATACTGATTATGAATGGAACTCCTTTCTGGACTGATCCTTAACCATTCATTTTCTGGCAAACATGAATTTATCTTCTCTTTTCCTCAAAAATTCACCCTTCCTTCATGTTACGTATCCATTTCCATTGCCTTCTACAGGAAGCCCTACTGATATCCCCCATATACTACTGTCCACGGCATGAATTAAGGTCTTACCATGTCTTCCTATAGCACTCTGTAATAATTTTTACGGTAACTATGGATTTTCTTATTTGAGTGTCACAATACATTGACTTCTAGGTGGCACGATAATGATTTTAGTAACAGTAACACTGGTGCCTAGTTTAACCCAGGGCATACTTTAGGTGTTCAATAAATGTTTGTTTAATGAGTTAATGAATGAATGAATGGATGGTCAGTTTGGAATCTTAATCATGTTACTTTTCAAAAATCTGTTAAAAAGATCCCCACAGTTTTCCAGAAGATTAGGGACTTAGGATCTTCAACTTGATTTAATAGAGGAAATTTTTACTCATACATCATGCTTAAATGCCTCAAAGTAAAACCATTAACCCAGGAATTTAAGGTTACCCATTTGGACTTGCAAGCCAATAATTAATATCGCCTGCCCCAACTGTATTAGATGGTTTCAATGCTCCACTCATACCTCCCCAGCACTCATCATTCCAGTATATGCTGATAGACTCATGCTACCACCTGCAATTATCCACCTTAGGGCAGGCCAGAAATGTACAGGAGTTAATGTATCTGGGTGTAGCTTTCAACCAAGGACAGAGGGGACTGGAAGATAAGTACTTCAAGTTTCTCACCAATTCTTGGGATAACTCTGAGACATGTTCTATAGAGTTTCACAGAACTCCCCTGAAGTACTGGCAGCAGTTCCCTGCAGGAGTAATTGATTCAGTAATGCACCTCTGTTGGCTTCCTTCCATGCCTTCATTCTCAATTCCCACTCCACTTCTGAGTTTTCTGGAAGCACCTCCCAGATGAACAGTTTGCATTGAAATTATTGCCTCAGGTTCTGCTTCTAGGGGAATTCAATTTATAGCCCCTTAACAATCCAGTGCTCCTTAGAGAGCCATCACTGGTACAAGTACCAAGGCATGGCACATTATATATCACCCCTCCTAAATCCTAATATTTTTAAACGATAGGAAAGAGCACGACCTTGAAGAGAAAAATCATTTATATGAGAATAGCCAATGGACAAAGGGAAGGAGAGACAGTGCCATTTGTTTTCCATTAATGATAGTGTGAAATTTATGGGCAGATGGTCTAACAGGTGTGACTATAATTTGAGGAGCCTGCTCCCTTGGTTACAGAAGACTGCTATTGTTATTATTATGGAAGCACAACCTCATAACTTTTTTGCTTCACTTGATGTAGCCTTTTCCTTTACCCTTAAATCTTTCTACATCACTGAATTGCAGCCAATAGATTTATTTTTTCCCTATGGCTCCATCACAAAAAAAGACACACATGTGCACACACACACACACAGAGAGAGTTTTGTGTGTGCCAGTGCTAGAAAAGACAAGCTCATGGTGCATGTATGCAATGGGTATTGTACATTACAGGTCTCTGTGAAATTGTCTTCTGCAGGTTCGTATGTTTATTTTATGAATAATTAACTTTAGTAAAGTTAATTTCCTGAAGATCTTGATGAAGGCTGAAGAAAGGAAGTAAATTTTAAAGAAAAAGACTTAGAAACTTGCCCTTTTTACCCTCTCTTTGTGTCTTTTTTTTTTTTAGTTTCTTCTTTATAACAAAGTGAATTAGTCATACATATACATCTGTTCCCACATCCCTTCCCTCTTGCGTCTCCCTCCCTCCCACCCTCCACATCCCACCCCTCCAGGCGGTCACAAAGCACCAAGCCAATCTCCCTGTGCTATGTGGCTGCTTCCCACTATCTATCTACCTTACGTTTGGTAGTGTATATATGTCCATGCCTCTCTTTCGTTTTGTCACAGCTTACCCTTCCCCCTCCCCATATCCTCAAGTCCATTTTCAGTAGGTCTGTGTCTTTATTCCTGTTTTACCCCTAGGTTCTTCATGACATTTTTTTTCTTAAATTCCATATATATGTGTTAGCATACGGTATTTGTCTTTCTCTTTCTGCTTTACTTCACTCTGTATGACAGACTCTAGGTCTATCCACCTCATTACAAATAGCTCAGTTTCGTTTCTTTTTATGCCTGCGTAATATTCCATTGTATATATGTACCACATCTTCTTTATCCATTCATCTGATGATGGACACTTAGGTTGTTTCCATCTCCAGGCTATTGTGAATAGAGCTGCAATGAACATTTTGGTACATGTCTCTTTTTGAATAATGGTTTTCTCAGGGTGTATGCAGAGTAGTGGGATTGCTGGGTCATATGGTAGTTCTATTTGTAGTTTTTTAAGCAACCTCCATACTGTTCTCCATAGTGGCTGTACCAATTCACATTCCCACCAGCAGTGCAAGACTGTTCCCTTTTCTCCACATCCTCTCCAGCATTTATTGTTTCTAGATTTCTTGATGATGGCCATTCTGACTGGTGTGAGATGATATCTCATTGTAGTTTTGATTTGCATTTCTCTAATGATTAATGAGTTTGAGCATTCTTTCATGTGTTTGTTGGCAGTCTGTATACCTTCTTTGGAGAAATGCCTACTTAAGTCTTCTGCCCATTTTTGGATTGGGTTGTTTGTTTTTTTGCTATTGAGCTGCATGAGCTGCTTATAAATTTTGGAGATTAATCCTTTGTCAGTTGCTTCATTTGCAAATATTTTCTCCCATTCTGAGGGTTGTCTTTTGGTCTTGTTTATGGTTTCCTTTGCTGTGCAAAAGCTTTGAAGTTTCATTAGGTCCCATTTGTTTATCTTTGTTTTTATTTCCATTTCTCTAGGAGGTGGGTCCAAAAGGATCTCGCTGTGATTTATGTCATAGAGTGTTCTGCCTATGTTTTCCTCTAAGAGTTTGATAGTTTCTGGCCTTACATTTAGGTCTTTAATCCATTTTGAGCTTCTTTTTGTGTATGGTGTTAGGGAATGATCTAATCTCATACTTTTACATGTCCCTGTCCAGTTTTCCCAGCACCATTTATTGAAGAGGCTGTCCTTTCTCCACTGTACATTCCTGCCTCCTTTATCAAAGATAAGTTGACCATATGTGCGTGGGTTTATCTCTGGGCTTTCTATCCTGTTCCATTGATCTATCTTTCTGTTTTTGTGCCAGTACCACACTGTCTTGATTACTGTAGCTTTGTAGTCTAGTCTGAAGTCAGGGAGCCTGATTCCTCCGGCTCCGTGTTTTGTTCTCAAGACTGCTTTGGCTATTCGGGGTCTTTTGTTTTTCCAAACAAATTTTGAAATTTTTTGTTCTAGTTCTCTGAAAAATGCCAGTGGTAGTTTGATGGGGATTGCATTGAATCTGTAGATTGCTTTGGGTAGTAGAGTCATTTTCACAATATTGATTCTTCCAATCCAGGAGCATGGTATATCTCTCCATCTGTTTGTATCTTCTTTAATTTCTTTCATCAGTGTCTTATAATTTTCTGCATACAGGTCTTTTGTCTCCTTAGGTAGGTTTATTCCTAGATATTTTATTCTTTTTGTTGCAATGGTAAATGGGAGTGTTTTCTTGATTTCACTTTCAGATTGTTCATCATTAGTGTACAGGAATGCCAGAGATTTCTGTGCATTAATTTTGTATCCTGCTACTTTACCAAATTCATGGATTAGCTCTAGTAATTTTCTGGTAGTCTCTTTAGGATTCTCTATGTACAGTATCATGTCATCTGCAAACAGTGACAGCTTTACTTCTTTTCCAATTTGGATTCCTTTTATTTCCTTTTCTTCTCTGATTGCTGTGCCTAAAACTTCCAAAACTAAGTTGAATAAGAGTGGTGAGAGTGGACAGCCTTGTCCTATTCCTGATCTTAGTGGAAATGGTTTCAGTTTTTCACCATTGAGGACGATGTTGGCGGTGTGTTTGTCATATATGGCCTTTATTATGTTGAGGAAAGTTCCCTCTATGCCTACTTTCTGCAGGGTTTTTATCATAAATGGGTGTTGAATTTTGTCAAAAGCTTTCTCTGCATCTATTGAGATGATCATATGTTTTTTCTCTTTCAACTTGTTAATATGCTGTATCACATTGATTGATTTGTGAATATTGAAGAATCCTTGCATTCCTGGAATAAACCCCACTTGATCATGGTGTATGATCCTTTTAATGTGCTGTTGGATTCTGTTTGCTAGTATTTTGTTGAGGATTTTTGCATCTATGTTCATCAGTGATATTGGCCTGTACTTTTCTTTCTTTGTGACATCCTTGCCTGGTTTTGGTATCAAGGTGATGGTGGTCTTGTAGAATGAGTTTGGGAGTGCTCCTCCCTCTGCTATATTTTGGAAAAGTTTGAGAAGAATAGGTGTTAGCTCTTCACTAAATGTTTGATAGAATTCGCCTGTGAAGCCACCTGGTCCTGGGCTTTTGTTTGTTGGAAGATTTTTAATCACAGTTTCAATTTCAGTGCTTGGGATTGGTGTATTCATATTTTCTATTTCATCCTGAGTCAGTCTCGGCAGGTTGTGCATTTCTAAGAATTTGTCCATTTCTTCCAGGTTATCCATTTTATTAGCATAGAGTTTCTTGTAGTAATCTCTCATGATCTTTTGTATTTCTGCAGTGTCAGTTGTTACTTCTCCTTTTTCATTTCTAATTCTATTGATTTGAGTCTTCTCCCTTTTTTTCTTGATGAGTCTGGCTAATGGTTTATCAATTTTGTTTATCTTCTCAGAGAACCAGCTTTTAGTTTTATTGATCTTTGCTATTGTTTCCTTCATTTCTTTTTCATTTATTTCTGATCTGATTTTTATGATTTCTTTCCTTCTGCTAATTTTGAGGTGTTTTTGTTCTTCTTTCTCTAATTGCAGGTGCAAGGTTAGGTTGTTTATTTGAGATGTTTCCTGTTTCTTAAGGTGGGATTGTATTGCTATAAACTTCCCCCTTAGAACTGCTTTTGCTGCGTCCCATAGGTTTTGGGTCATCGTGTCTCCATTGTCATTTGTTTCTAGGTATTTTTAAATTTCCTCTTTGATTTCTTCAGTGATCACTTCATTATTGAGTAGTGTATTGTTTAGCCTCCATGTGTTTGTATTTTTTACAGATCTTTTCCTGTAATTGATGTCTAGTCTCATAGCATTGTGGTTGGAAAATATACTTGATACAATTTCAATTTTCTTAAATTTACCAAGGCTTGATTTGTGACCCAAGATATGATCTATCCTGGAGAATGTTCCATGAGCACTTGAGCAAAATGTGTATTCTGTTGTTTTTGAATGGAATGTCCTATAAATATCAATTAAGTCCATCTTGTTTAATGTATCATTTAAAGCTTGTGTTTCCTTATTTATTTTCATTTTGGATGATCTGTCCATTGGTGAAAGTGGGGTGTTAAAGCCCCCTACTATGATTGTGTTACTGTCGATTTCCCCTTTTATGGCTGTTAGTATTTGCCTTATGTATTGAGGTGCTCCTATGTTGGATGCATAAATATTTACAATTGTTATATCTTCTTCTTGGATCGACCCCTTGATCGTTATGTAGTGTCCTTCTTTGTCTCTTGTAATAGTCTTTATTTTAAAGTCTATTTTTTCTGATATAAGAATTGCTACTCCAGCTTTCTTTTGATTTCCATTTGCATGGAATATCTTTTTCCATCTCCTTACTTTCAATCTGTATGTGTCTCTAGGTCTGAAGTGGGTCTCTTGTAGACAGCATATATATGGGTCTTGTTTTTGTATCCATTCAGCCAATCTGTGGCTTTTGGTGGGAGCATTTAGTCCATTTTCATTTAGGGTAACTCTTGATATGTATGTTCCTATTCCCATTTCCTTAATTGTTTTGCGTTCGTTATTGTAGGTATTTTCCTTCTGTGGTGTTTCTTGCCTAGAGAAGTTCCTTTAGTGTTTGTTGTATAGCTGGTTTGGTGGTGCTGAACTCTCTCAGCTTTTGCTTGTCTCTAAAGGTTTTAATTTCTACATCAAATCTGATTGACATCCTTGCTGGGTAGAGTAATCTTGGTTGCAGGTTTTTCTCCTTCATCACTTTAATTATGTCCTGCCACTCCCTTCTGGCTTGTAGAGTTTCTGCTGAGAGATCAGCTGTTAACCTGATGGGGATTTCCTTGTGTGTTATTTGTTGTTTTTCCCTTGCTGCTTTTAATATGATTTCTTTGTTTTTAATTTTTGACAGTTTGATTAATATGTGTCTTGGCGTATTTCTCCTTGGATTTATTCTGTATGGGACTCTCTGTGCCTCCTGGACTTGATTAACTATTTCCTTTCCCATATTAGGGAAGTTTTCAACTATAATCTCTTCAAATATTTTCTCAGTCCCTTTCTTTTTCTCTTCTTCTCCTGGAACCGCTATAATTCCAATGTTGGTGTGTTTAATATTGTCCCAGAGGTCTCTGAGACTGTCCTCTGTTCTTTTCATTCTTTTTTCTTTATTTTGCTCTGCATCAGTTATTTCCACTACTTTATCTTCCACCTCACTTATCCGTTCTTCTGCCTCAGTTATTCTGCTACTGATCCCATCTAGAGTATTTTTCATTTCATTTATTGTGTTTTTAGTCGATGCTTGATTCATCTTTAGTTCTTCTAAGTCCTTGTTAACTGTTTCTTGCATTTTGTCTATTCTATTTCCAAGATTTTGGATCTTGGAAATAGAATCTTGGATCAGCTTTACTATCATTATTCTGAATTCTTTTTCAGGTAGACTGCCTATTACCTCTTCATTTGTTAGGTCTGGTAGGTTTTTATCTTGCTCCTTCACCTGCTGTGTGTTTTTCTGTCTTCTCATTTTGCTTATCTTACTGTGTTTGGGGTCTCCTTTTTGCAGGCTGCAGATTCGTAGTTCCCGTTGTTTTTGGTGTCTGTCCCCAGTGGCTAAGGTTGTTTCAGTAGGTTGTGTAGGCTTCCTGGTGGGGAGGACTAGTGCCTGTGTTCTGGTGGTTGAGGCTCGATCTTGTCTTTCTGGTGGACAGGTCCACGTCTGGTGGTGTGTTTTGGGGTGCCTGTGGCCTTATTATGTTTTTAGGCAGCCTCTCTGCTAATGGGTGGGTTTGTGTTCCTGTCTTGCTAGTTGCTTGGCATAGGGTGACCAACACTGTAGCTTGCTGGTCGTTGACTGAAGCTGGGTGCTGGTGTTGAGATGAAGATCTCTGGGAGATTTTCGCTGCTTGATATTATGTGGAGCTTGGAGGTCTCTTGTGGACCTGTGTCCTGAAGTTGGCTCTCCCACTTCAGAGGCACAGCACTGACTCCTGTCTGCAGCACCAAGAGCTTTTCATAATGTAGAGAACATATCATGGGAAGCACATAGACAGTTGTTAAGGTACTCCACTGCATGATAAAGTTCTTGAATTATTACATTATAAACCGGTCCGGGGAGGAAGATGCCATCCGGGCGTGCATAAGGGCTGCGTGGCACAGGCGGCAGGCAGGGCCGAGCGCTGGCGGCGGCACTGTCCTAGGAGAGCTACTGGAGCCGGGGGACGCTGAGGTGGCGACAGCGGCGGCGGGAGCGCGTGGCCCTCTTTTTGTGTCTTAATGAACAAAGGATAACTGAGACTTTTTTGAAGTCTTTGCTTGAGTTGAAGACACAAAATGAAACCTGTACTCTTATAATATGTTCAGTTTATCAGTACACAAACTTATAAACCGTGAATTTCCCTAAAGTTATTATACTATTTAGAAGATGTTTGCTTGGACGTTTACTTAAAACCAAACAATTGAGGTCTATATGTCCAAATAATTTCCTTCTCTCTTGCTGTCTCCATTTCAGTTTCCTGAGTTTCTGGGAAGGCCTGGTTTCCCCGAAGGAACGATTTCTGGTAGAAGTCTGAAGGTCTGACCCAAGAAAAAAAATCCAGTATAGCCAATGAATTGAGGACAAGAAGGTTTCCAGTCAGGAACATTTAATCTCATACATTACTATGACCTTAAGTAAGGTGTGCTGATAGCTTGATATGATTTAACTTCTTGGAAAAAGATGCATATATAACCTGCCCCACAAGGAAGCTGTTCTCAATTCCCTTAGTGGTTGTGTTGTTTATCAGAGAGTGCCTTGGGGGAAGATGAATACAATAACAGTATGATGCTCTTTTTTTGTTCATTTTTAGCTCATTGTTGCCAAGTACACTTGGTGATCTTGGTGCCTGTGGTTTAATCCCAGGAGGTTAGACATGTGAAAGAGCACATTAACCCTTTTTAGTATTTTCTCCCAATACAAATCATTTTTATAGGTTGTCTCCATGGACTTCTAGTTGCTTATCAAAATTAAGCATCAAGTCTTCTAAGTGAGCAATAGCCCCAGTCAGTGTGAGGAAATCAACTTGGTTCTTATTGGGGTACAATTTCTTTGTCTTGGCACAAAGTGAGTTCACATAGGGAGTTAGAAGGAGAAGAATGGGGCATGCGAAAGGGGAGTTCTGTGTTCTCATTTACCTATGCATGTTGAAACTCCACTAACAGTTTTATTTTCATTAGCAATTTGTGATAAAAACTTAGGGTAAAGGGAATAATGAAGCTGTCCCATTATATGGCAGGACAAAAGATAGTAGTGACATCAAAATCAGGGCCTATCCATCTCATTTGAAGTTATATACTCAGTGTTTAGCATAGCATTTGACCCCTCATCAGTATTCAATAAGAAGATGCCTGTTGAATGACTTAGGGATGAATTAATGAACGAAAAAAGTTAATATGGTAGAAAATGTGTTTGATCCTTGTATTTTCGTGTGTTGACTTCTATATTTCAAGACCCAGCACTGTAACTGACACATAGAATATAAGTAGTAAAATTTGCTGAAAGAATGAATGAGTCCCCACAATTCTAAGAATAATTTTAAGACCAACACAGACCCCATATCTGCCAAGGTCTATGACAGAAGTATCCAGAGAAGAAAGCCTGATCTCAGCTAGTGGTAGAGCTGACAGAATTTATCTAGTTTTAATAATTTACAGCTCATCCCATTACATCTAAGCATAGTACCTACGTGAGCCATACAATTAAATGTTGACTGAAAAAAAATGCACAACCTAAAAGTTGAGAATTATGTTTTATTTGGAGGACATACTGAGGACTTAAATCAGGAGACAGCCTCTCAAATAGCTCTGAGGGACTGTTCTGAAGAGGTCAGGGAGGGCACAGGATATTTAGGGGTTCTTGCAAAAAAAACCCAGGTAGTTGGAACATCAAAAGATTACTGTTAAGTAAAGAAACTAGACATCTTAAGTTAATAAATTTAGTACTTTTCTATATATGGTGAGATGCAAGAATCTGGTCTCATGGAAATCATTCCCTTGATATGCACTTTAATTATCTAGGGCCAGTATCCTGTTTTCTCCATCCTGAATCCCCTCAGGGTGAAGCATTGGGTGTGGCTACAGTGGCTGATGGCTGGATGGCTCTAACATCCTTTGTTACTGATACCGCAGGCTACATTCTTTGTCCACGTAAATGACTTGAATATGGATAGTAAATCTGTGGATTTGCAAAACGTAATTCTTGGAGCATTTTTAGAAGGACAAAGATAAGGGCAATTTCAGAATCACTAGCAGCTAAAATTGCTATTTATACTTTTCCACCAGTAGGTAGTAATCTGCTGTTGCTATCTTCAGTATTCCCAAGGGATAACAAATGCCATTTAATTCAAGAAAGAAATGTAAACTTTAGCACAATGCAACTTCCACAAAACCAAACACACAAACACACACCCAACTCTCGCAGATATGAAGTAATAATCTAAAATAGAATCCTGGAAATAATTGCAAAAAAAGAGCAAATGTACTCATATTGGATTTTATTCTTTTATTAATGTTTGATATATATATATGTATTTATTAATAAAATTCAGAGTTGCTTTATGGAGAAATAGCTTTGTACGAATATTGTCTTTGTATGTGTTTATCAATAATGTATGAGATTGCCTCCTATGCTCCTTTTCCTTTATTCTCTTGCAGGCAGTAGATGTAGTTATCAGTTGTTTTTAAAATTTCTAGGCAGCCAAAGGACTAGTATCACTTAAATAAAGAAGGCAAATTGTCCCAAAGTAGGAACAATTTTCCTTCATTATGGAACATAAAGTCCTCCTATAAAGGGGGAAGAAATTCATAGCTAAAAGCTTTCAACTACAGAAGATTTAAGAGTAACTATGTATGTTGTTTCAAAGTGGACTCTCTATAATTAATGTCTAGGGGTTATCTTTGGTATATAATGGATTTTGATTTTTTAAATATTATTAGATAATATACAGAAGAATATATTTAATTGTATGTAAGTTATGAGAAATAATAAAAACTCCTGCAAACACACCACCAAAACTAAGAACCAGAATCAAAACTGCTGAGTCTTCTCTCTGTTCTCTACCCTGATCCCACCTTCCTGCTTTCACCAAAGAAATCACTCTGATCTTGGCTTTATGTTGAACATCCACATAATTTTTATCTGATTTTGCTTATTATTGAGATTTATAAAATTGATATCATACTTGAGTCTTCTGTGCTTGCTTTTTTTACTCAACATTATGTTTCTAAGGTTCATCCACTTTACTTTAACTAGTGTTCATTCATTTGTACTACTGTATAATATTTGATTGTATAAATACAAGAAAATGTGTTTATTCTATTAATGATATTTGGGTTGTTTGGGGCCTATTACGGACAGTACTTCCATGAACATTTATTTTAATGTTTCCTGGTACACATGTGCAAGATTTAACATAAGTAAAAGAGTAGACATACTAAGAGTAGAATTGCTGAGGTGTCGGGAATTCAAATATTCAACTTTAAAAATTCATGTCAAAGTGTTTTCCAAAGTTATGGAATCAATTTTCAGCCCTTTTGCTCTATAGCTTCACCAGTTAGAATGGCCATTCTAGTCTTTTGTTCCTTGTTTTAGTCTGCTCAGGTTGTCCTAGCAAAATACCTCAGATTCAGTGGCTTAAAAAACAAGAGATTTATCTTCTCACAGTTCTGGAGGCTGGAAGTCCAGGCTCAGGATGTTGGCAGTTTTGGGTCCTCCTGAGGCCTCTGTCCTTGACTTGCAGATGACCACTGCTTCCTTGCCATGTCCTCACATGGCCTTTTCTCTGTGTGTATACATCCCTCTTATCTCTTTCTCTTCTTACAAGGACACCAGTCATATCCGTTAGGGCCCCACCATTATGACCTCATTTAACCATAATTATGTTTTTAAAGTCCCTGTCTCCAAACAGCCACATTGGGAGATGGGGCATCAACATACGAATTTTAGGGAACACAATTCAGTCCATAACAATTTTAATTTGTATTTCCCTAATTACTGATAGGATGAGAATCCTTTCATTTGTTTAATAGTTGCCTATGTTTCCTATTCTGTGAAGTCCAGAGAATATCTTTTGTCCATTTTTCTACTGTTTATCTTTTTCTTACTTATTTGTATTGTTTTTTAAATACAAGCAAATAATCTTTGGTCAGCTTTATACAACACAAATAAGTTATTTCATACCTTCTAACTTTTTTAATGTTGTCTTTTGATAAATAGTGGCTCTCAATTTTAATGAAATCAAATTTATCTTTTAGCTTAGTGTCTTTTTGTTCTACTTAAAATGTCCTTCCTTAGTTTAATGCTACCCAGATATAGTATATTTTCTTCTGAAAGTTCTAGTGTATCTTTGTTTTATATTCAAGCCATTAATGCACTTACAATCGACTCGTCTGTATTATCCAATATCTTTGTTTTCTTATGAATAATTAAGTTTTCCAGGACCATTTTGGAATGAATGGATTTTTTAGGTGTGTCTGAGCTGTTCTTGACCATTCACATAAATTTCAGAATTGGCAATCCTGTAAAACCTCTATTAAGTATTTTTATTGTAATTGTATTGACTATATAAATTAAGTTGGGGGAAACTTACACCATTATGTTGAGTCTTTTCTATCCATAAACAAGATGTACCTCTCCATTTATTTAAGACTTCTTTAATATCTTTCAATAAGGTTTCATTTTCTCCATAAATGTCTTGCACATTTTTATTTAGATTTATTCCTAGGTAGTTTTTTTTTCCATTTTAAATAATTTTTAAGCTCTCTCTTTGTTCCTGGATTATAGAAATCCAATAGATTTTTGCATCTTGAGCTTATATCTAGCCATCTTGCTAATATTGTTTTTTAGTAAGAGAGAGGATTTTCTTAGCAAAGAGGAATAAATGTAAAATTAAGTAAAAAGGTTATGGGTCAGCTCTGGTCAATAGAACTTTCCATGATAATGGAAATGTTCTTAGTGCTGTCAAACACTACAGCCATTAGTCACATGTGTTTTTAAATTTTTAAATGTAAGTTCAATAAAATTAAAATTTCAGTTCCTAAGTCAAACTTGCCCACATTTCAAGTATTTAATAGCCACTTGTGACTAATGGACACTATACTGGACATTGTATCTCTAGACTATTAGACTGTGAAGCCATGGCGTCCCAGGATTTTATCTTTGTCAATGGCATAGTCAGATCTTTCATGTGACAGTTATTCTGTTATTAAAAAGAGAAGTTACTTAACCTAGTCATCCCTAACTTTTTGAAATAATCCAACATAGCTTTCACCATCCATGGATTTCTTGAATCATATTTATGTTTCTAAACTATTTTTTATGTCATGTGTTCACTTTGTAGCAAGTTCATTGTCCTAAAATGGCACATACCAAAGTATCAAGAGGTTCTCTTATTCCTGATAAGCTGTGATGGGATGAAGAAGACCTTGTTACCCTGCCGATCTGATTTTTATTATAATCAGATGTTAATCTGTATCAGTCTCCATATTCAAAATTCACCTTCAAAATTATATGTTATTCACATGATGGTTGTCTTTATTTCATTTAGCTAGTATCATGACCTTATAAATGCAGTTTTGGTCATTTTCTACTAAAACCTCATATTTATCTGTGTGGAAATACATCTCCTACTTGTTTGCCCTCTTATAAACTCTTCCTGTAATTTAATCCTCATGAGCTTTATTTCCCCTAATTTTAATTACTTAATATTTTGTAAAACATTTAAGAGATCACTGGTATGCTCTTTTTTTCAATCATCTATACATTTAAACAGTGTGTTGCAATAAGAAATAGTACTGGTAATCAGAAGACCAGAGTCCTAGTTTTACCCGTAAAAATGAACTATATGTGCATTTAAATAAGTTTTATGTAAGGTTATATAAGGTTTATCCTGATTCTAAAATTGTTATGATTATTTAGAAAATTATGTTTGAAATATGACATTATTCAAAACCAATAGAGCTTTGAAATCTATTAAAAATCTACAAAGAATTCAACTATTTCACCTTTCTCCCTGATTTGATATTAAACTGTAATCCTTCATCTTTCACTTACAGCAGGCTGAAGCTGCTGTTGACACAAAGACAAAATATAATGTCTAAATATTGTGTACTTGTTTTTTAAATGAATACTTTTGTTTAAAATTGTCTTTTATATAGATTCTTGATTCCCTTTTCACAACTTTTCCATTCCCCATGCTACTGCAATCAATCACTCATGACAGAAAAGTATTCTCTTTTCTGTTTGCTAAAGCTCTTTTTAAAATACCAAGTTTCAAATGATCATCAATTCAAGAAACTTTGGGAAATGAACCTCATAATTTCCAGAATGAATATTTTGTTTCACTGGCTACCAGGACACCATCCTCTCCTAGATTTCTCACCTCCTCACTCACCATTCCTTGGCAGTCTCCCTTGGTGATGCCTCCCATCCCTCAACGTCTTTTAGAATGCCCTAAGGCTCATTCCTGGCCCCCTTCACTCTCCATCTACCTTAACTACTCATGAGTTTTAATATAGTCCCATTACTTTAATGGGAAGATGACTTATGACTCCCCAATTCATACTTCTAGCCCTAAGCACTCACCTAACCTCCAGACTCCTAATTCCAATTTCCCACTAAATATCTCCAATCTATGCATAATAGACATTTCAAACTTAGCAAATAAAACTAAATATTTTGCTTTGATCCATCCATTGCACTCCTGTTTTTCCTGGTTCCAAAACTAATCTAGTTGCTCAGGCCAAAAATGTTAGATTCATCCTTAAACTCTCACTTTCCCACAATTCCTGTGTCCAGTCCATCAGTGCCAAATGGCACTGCACATTTTTTTAAGTTGCTGAGTATTAAAGTGTATGGCTAACCATCATAAGTTTTGTTAAATTATATTTTGGTTTCTATAAAATTAGGTGTATGTTGTGTGTCATAGATGTAGAGATACAGATGTGTAAATATATGTCGTTGTTTCAGTTCTTCAGCTGATACTTCATAATGTCTTTGCAACTTCTAAATGAAGGACCTCTTCAAATAGTGTTTAGAAAGGAAAGATACCTGTTCATCCCTGTCCACCTCCCTTTCTTCATCCCCGTTCTTGTCCCTTCCCTTCTTTTTTTTTATATCTTTATTGGAGTATAACTGCTTTATAGTGTTGTGATCCCTTCACTTCTTGAACAAATTAGTCCATTAAGTGAGGTAAAATAACACTTTGTCAGCATGGGGGAGGTGGGCATTCAAGGAACCACATGACTTGGCATTGGGTCTCAGAGTCTGAGAAAGGGGAGAGGATGTCTGCATAAGGGAGCCTGGAGTTGACTGCTGAAGTCTGATTCGTGTGAAAGGGCATCCACATGAGGAAGTGGCCTTGGCAACCACTCTGTACAGATTGTCCTAACCCGTGCCAGGTGGAGAAAATGTGTGGATGGGAAAGTGGCAGCTACAAGAATTTACTTAAATACAGGAAGATTGATCAAATAATTAAGGATATTAAGAATATGGTAATCAGTGTTATTTTAATATCTGTGGAGGGAGTTAAAATATGAAAAGGGCAAAAACTAGAATGAAAGGGTGTTGAAAGGGAATGGAGGATGTTAATGTGAGCACATGATTTTCAATATAGAGACATTATAGAAAAAAACATAGACTATACGTATGCATATGTTTATGAATGTGTTTGTGAATATGTGTAAATGGTTATGAATATGTGTTTTCATATGTGTGTATGTATATATGTACATAAATCCCCTAGCTCTGCCTATTGAGAGTACCTGGGACCACTGCTTCCCAAGAGCAATGAATACACCTAGTGTCCAGATCTTGGTTTCTAAATACAGCTCTCCAACTGAAGGAACTAAAGCTCTTTGGAGAAATGGCTGATTCTAGAACCACTACAGGGAAAATATAAGATGACCCTAGAACATATTATTGTTTCAAGAAGTAAGGGATCAGCCATAAAAAGAAACGAAATTGAGTTATTTGTAGTGAGGTGGATGGACCTAGAGTCTGTCATACAGAGTGAAGTAAGTCAGAAAGAGAAAGACAAATACCGTATGCTAACACATATATATGGAATCTAAAAAAAAAAATGTCATGAAGAACCTAGGGGTAAGACGGGAATAAAGACACAGACCTACTAGAGAATGGACTTAAGGATATGGGGAGGGGGAAGGATAAGCTGTGACAAAGTGAGAGAGTGGCATGGACATGTATACACTAGCAAACGTAAAATAAATAGCTAGTGGGAAGCAGCCGCATTGCACAGGGAGATCAGTTCGGTGCTTTGTGACCTAGAGGGGTGGGATTGGGAGGGTGGGAAGGAGAGCGATGCAAGAGGGAAGAGATATGAGGATACATGTATAACTGATTCACTTTGTTATAAAGCAGAAACTAACACACCACTGTAAAACAAGTATACTCCAATAAAGATGTTAAAAAAAAACGAAGGGAGATATCACAGAATAATTGGGAAACATCAAAGGATATAGAAGCCAAACTGAAGGGGTTTCCACTGGACAAATCTTGAACAATCTCAGCCTCAAAATAAATAATGGCAGAAATGTATTATAGTCAATTGAATAAAATAGGAGTCTATGAGTTCATACTGATTTAAATAATTAAACTGAGTAAATTATGTTTGATGAGGAACAGGATATTTACATAATTACAAAGTGCCTTACCACAAAATTTATTAATAATGAAGGAGAAAAAATAACTTTACAATGGAGAAGACTGGGTGATACACCTTAATCAAATGAGTAACATGATATTCCAGTAAGGTTACAAGTTAAAAGTTTGCCAAAATTGTTTGATAGGAAGCAGTGAGAAGAACAGAGCTTCACCACTGTGTTATTCCTGCCAACTACACATATCCTGAATAATCATGAGACAAATACAAACAGCTAAATCCTACAAAATAACTGATCCATATTCTTTAAAACTTTCTAGTTCATGAGATTCAAGGGAAGCCTGAGAAAATTTTCCAGATTAAAAAACTAAAGAGACAGGACAGCTAGATGCAACATGTGACACTGGGCTGATCCTTTTATTATGAAGGACATGATGGGGATAATTGACAAAACTTGAAAGGGGTCTGAGGATTAGTAGCTCTGTGGTCATGTGTCAGTGTTAATTTCCTTATTTTCATGATTATATTTGGATATATGTTTGTAGGAAATACTAGAGGATTTGGGGGAGACATTGCATTGTGTTAGCAACTACTCTCAAATGGTTTGGGAAATAAATTATTTTTATTGTCATTTCAATCTTTCTTTAATTTTCGAGATTGTTAAAAGAAGGCAAAAAAAGAGGAGTAACCCTCCTTTTCCTGGCGACTGCCATAGTTAAAAGCTCAGTTTACAATGGTGGTCAGTTTTTCAGTCTATTTGTGCTAATTTCTGTTACTAACAACATAGCATCTTATTTTCTATTTGAGGTTTTTGGATTTTTCCAAATTATGCTTTTGCTTTTTATTCTTTCAAATGTCTATGAATTTGACAAAGTCCTCGGTATTAAAACAAAATCTGTAAGATTCATAAAAATAAAAATAAGTTCTTGGAGAAATTTATAAATTTCTACCTGCATTCAAATTGGAGTAAGTTGGCAAGAAATTTATAAGGGGAAAATACTCTAAGGAGCACTCCCATTCAGAAACTCAAAATGGTTGCACGTGTTTATCTTGTAAGAGGTCTGTGATGAAACAGCAGGATGAAGGCTATATGTCCAAACTTAAATGCAATCTTTTAAATCACCTTTCATGTCAGGCCATGTAAGAACTGGGCAATTCAAGAAGTAAATTAGAACAATTCTTATTTTCAATAATTTCTTAGGTCAACACTTAGAATAACGAAAAACTTATCTTTAACTCCAAGAAATCTGGACAGTTGTTAAAGCAAATGTGTTGTCCTACTGGCCTACACCTGGTTACAAACAGCAGTACGACTTCAGAAAACCCTGGACACTGAGTGGGCTTTCTAAATATAGCTTTTTCTTTCTATAAAGGTGTTTTACAAGAATGCTATCTTTTGTGAAAATGTGGCCTTTATAAAGGGTACACTAAGGTCTGTGACTTTTAGACCTAGAAAAGATTTGAAATATTTTCTTAGCCTGGGAATCCACATTTTAGAGGCATAGAAAGAGAAACCCAATGAAATTAAATATTTTGCCCACCATCAAATGGCAAACAAGTAATAATGACAGCACTCAAGCCTCTGTCTTCTAAATCCATTGAATGCAGCATAAATAGATTGCAATAACTGCTGATTTTCATTGTCCTCAACACTACATTTCTTCTGTGCCTTATCCGTCTTCTTTTAAGAGGGATGACAACATTATCTGCAAACTTTATCTATAACTCTTTTTTTTAATTTTGCTGTTTTGTAAACTTTTTGTTTCTATGTTGAAAATGTGTAAGGACATTTACCTTCTTTCTTGAAACACCTTTGCCTGCATTTATCACATTTTATTGTTGAACTATTGTGTAGCAATAAGTACAACAGCGCCTCTAGTAGAGGAGATAATATCAGAGGCAACAAGGTGTGTGTATGGGGGGGCGGGGTTAGAGTTGACATACCTTAAGGGAGATGAGGAGAGAGGGAAGAGAATAGAAAGTTTATTTATTTGAAAAAATATGGCAAGTTAGAGAATTTTGGCTAAACTTTATACAATATAGCTTTCCTTAACTTAAATTCCGGCTTAACTTCCACTCTTTACATTGCCACAGACTAGGGAATAAACAAAGCAAAAAGATATTTGGTACCACCATTTTGTGTTAATTTCATAAAGATTTCTACAAGACTTATAAAAAATAAATTGAAAAACGAAAGTCTTGTCTTTAGCTTATTTTCCCTGCATGCTTGCACTTTAATAAGTTGATAAATGGCATTTAAACGCAATAGTTATGATTAATTCTGTCCCACAATTTTTAAAAGCACTGGGGATTGTGTGCGTGTGCATGTGCCCACCTTTACAACCAGTAAAATAAAGTTCTTGATCCAAAAATTATTATCACTTAGACTATTGAATAAAATCAGATATGATAGAGGGGCCAGCTGTTGGTAGGTTTAAAAGTCACCCTAGGTGATGAATTCATGCAGCAGTGTTGCACGTCTCTCTTTAGATGAAGCACTTAGAAGTATAACCAAGCATGGATCTAATTTCATATCTGAGATGTGTTTTATTTAGAGTTCTTTGGCAAGTGCTTGCTCTATGTGTTTTTATAGTCTTTGGTTGTGCTATAAAAATGTCAAAATTATGAATTAACAGATATGCAAAAGTGAAATCCTAGAAGATAGGATAAACATGAAGTCCTCTAATTATCACTCAAATAAGTTTGGTTGACACAGAACTGGGAATCAGATAAAGACATTAATAATTCATAATGCTGAAGTTAAAATCTTCTAGTTACAGTACAAAAGAAATCCTCATTTGTACCACAAGGTAATGAATTCAGTACTTTTCATTTGTTAAACATTTGCTTATCACCCTGCACCGTGCAAATAAAACTGTTCCCAAATTTGGAGGGCAAACAGGAAAAACAGACACTCTCTACCCTCAAGTTGTTTATATTGCAGTCAGTGAAATTTCTCTACTTTGAGATCTTTTAATTCCTCAGCTCATTGTAACATCTTCTTCAGATGAATTGTTTTTTATTTGTTAAAACCAATGTTTAGCACTTTAAATAGTTTCTTCAATGTTCCTGATAGTGAAACAGAGTCATCATGGTAATTTCCAATACTAATTATAGAGTTGATAGGAGAAATGCTCAAGATTGATAATAAAGTGATTTCGATAAGTTACAAAATGTCTTGAGGTTTCCCAGATAACAACTTGTCTCCCAGGCAAAAATGCGCTTATTATTTATATTCCAAGCTTATAAAATTTTTTGTACTTTAATCATATAGAGATTTTACAACATCTTTTCATTCATATTTTAAGATATTTTGTTCAGTAGATTATCTCATTTAGAAACTATTGATTTATATATACATACTATGTAAATATTAGTATACATTTCTCAATGACTAGATTAGTGCTTTCTTAACTACTTAAATTAGTTTAATTCATATTGTTGTTCTTCAGCATTTCTTTTACTCACTGGAGCCTATCCTACTGACTTCAAAAAGCCTGAAAAATCTGAAAATCCCGTTTAAAGTAACTGTATGGAAAATCTTTAAAATAACATATAATAATGATAGAGAAGAAGTGTATTTAACATTGTGCTGAGATTATTCCATTAATAAAGAGATTAATCAATAATTCTAATATTCAGACATATAATAAAAATGAAAAACAATCATAATACTGAGCAATGACATTTTCAATAAAGGGAGATATTAAATATTGTATAGGAAACTAGAATCTGCAAAGCAGACAAGTTGGCAATGATTATACATATATTTAAAATATGTTGAAACAGTCATAGACAGTTTTTCTTTTTGGCTGAAAAGAGGCATATTGAAGTGTTTAAGCACTACTTCAACTGGAATAGATATTTAGACACTATACAGAAAACACATGATTGCAGAAGAGCAGATATTAGCAGGTGTGTGAATGTGTGTGTCTTCTTTTTTTTTTTTCTTTTTTTTTTGTGGTACGCGGGCTTCTCACTGCTGTGGCCTCTCCCGTTGCGGAGCACAGGCTCCGGATGCGCAGGCTCAGCGGCCATGGCGCATGGACCCAGCTGCTCCGCGGCATGTGGGATCTTCCCAAACCGGGGCACGAACCCGTGTCCCCTGCATCGGCAGGCGGACTCTCAACCACTGTGCCACCAGGGGAGCCCGTGTGTGTCTTTAATTAATGTATTTCCATTCATTCAAAAAGGAGAAGAATACCAAATTTACTTTAAAGGTGGCATTGTGATATGTTAAAGTTCCATTCTTAGACTTTTGCTGCTGTTGCTGTTCCTTTAGTATTCACCAAAGAGTACCGTCCTGTCATTTATCCAAGTTAGAAATCTAGGAGCAATCCTAGGATTCTCATTATAGGGTCCACTACCTTCATGCTCACCCCTCAATAAGTAACAAATTCTTGTCTCTCCTATATAGGAAAGCTCTCTCCAATGTACGCCTGCTCTGTCAATCTCCGGGTCCAGCATCTCTGCCTCAGCCTCCCACGGAAGTCACTTCTAGTTCATTCTGTGCAGGGCCATTTTTAAACCTTCCTCAGTCTTAGACAATTGCCCTTTTAGAAGCTTTACCCTAAATGTTATCAAATGCATTAAAATGTGCCCAAGTCACATATCCAGTATAATTTACAGATAACTATATGAAAGCTGAGTAACATTGCTGTTGTAGTAATATTAGTTAAAAATATTAAATACACAGGTTTTGATTTCAATTTTGCAGATTTGTTTTCATATTCTGGAGCCATTTTTTTCAGGTTCCAAACAATTTTCTAAGTCCTTCTCAAACTCCTAGTCCCTAGTGAGTGTGCTTTTACTGTCACAGGGTTGAACAGCCCAGACAGCAAGATGTCTGAAGATGAAGACCATCACAGGGATGAGTAAATCAGATACGTGGAAGTTGGAATGCAAAGTGTTTGTAGAAAAAAATATACAAATCAAGGAAGAAATTGCAGTGTCAATTAATATGATGTATATCAGATGATAGTATTAAAAAGCCAGGTGAAAAGAAAATAACTTAATAATGTACATATTTGTCTGATTGTTTACTAGTGATATACTGCTCAGTGTAAGGTGAGAACCTCAGATATTATCTTCTGGAAAAAAACCCTTTAAGCCCTAACAGTTTCAGTTTAGAAATTTCCTCTCTAATAAATTAGGAATAAAATAATTTACAATAAATTAATTATTTCCTCTTCTGAAGGTACCAATACCACAAATTCAGTCAGAAGATGGATCAAGTTTTTCATACATTTCTCTCATTTCACATTTTTTAAATAAATGAGACTATATTTTGTCTAATGACTACCAGAACAACTATCTGGAAACTGTGACTTCATTATATGTGAGAGAGTATTTTAGGAGATATAGATGTATATTTAGATGGAGATATAAATACATAGCATATATACACAATATTTAATCAGACACAGGAAATGTAGGATAGCTCCAGAGTGGTACACCCTATGTTCTGAGCTGCTCCGAAATGCAGTTCCTTTTTTTTTTTTAACATCTTTATTGGAGTATACTTGCTTTACAATGGTGTGTTAGTTTCTGCTTTATAACAAAGTGAATCAGTTATACATATACACATGTTCCCATATCACTTCCCTCTTGAGTCTCCCTCCCTCCCACCCTCCCTATCCCACCCCTCTAGGTGGTCACAAAGCACCCAGCTGATCTCCCTGTGCTATGTGGCTGCTTCCCACTAGCTATCTGTTCTAATGGGAGTTCTCTGGGCACAAAGGGCACTATTTTCTGTAATGAGACTAGAAGAAATGATTTGCTAATAATTGCTTCTATAGCAACTAAAAATCTTGGAATCCCACCTTTCAGCATTTTGAAAATCTTAAAGGGGATGTTGTCAGTAACAAAAAAATTGAAGACTGATTATGTATTTAAATTAATGATTCTTTAAATTCATCTGCCCTTTCATCTTTTAAATTGATTCATGCTTCTCAGAAAATAAAATATGCTAATCCGTATATCATTTTTCCACTGCGTAGGGCAACTATATCTAAAAACAAAAATACTATCATTTTACTTTCCTTTACTCTATTCCTCCACAACTTGTGTTGTACTTTCATATTTTCTTTTCATTCTGCTAGTGAGATATATATACATATATGTATGTATACATATATGTATATATACACATAATATTTAGATTTTAGATATCTGCATTATGCAGGGCAATCCATAAAATGGATAGATGCTTCATTGTAATACCATTGAATACAATTTTCATAATTTTATACTTTAATTATTTTTGGAAGCACAAACCAGAAAGGGTAAAGCAAACTTGAAATGGAAAAAGATGACCAAGCTGGCATTTTGCATTTCAGACTTTATATTTGGACTACTCAGTGGGACAGATTATAATAACAAAATTTTGCTTTTGCAGGGAGGTCAATCTTTGCTTCTGCATTGCCTCATCTCTTTTAATCCCATCCAGTTGATTTTTCATCTCAGAAACTATATTTTTCATCTCTAGGAACTCAATTTGGGTTATTTTTATATCCTCTATATGTCTATTTAAGATGTTGATGCTTTCCTTTAAACTTTTTGAACCCATGAAAATTAGTTATAATAACTGTTTGAATGTCTTTGTTTACTGATTGTACCATTTTTCAGTCTGTTTTCATTAATTAATTTTTCTCCTTGTTATGGGTTATATTTTCCTTCGTCTTTGCATCCCTAGTAATTCTAGATTGCATGTCAGATATTGTGAATTTTACTTTACTGGTTGCAGAGCGTATTTGTATTTTTTTAAAATATTTGTAACTTTGCTCAAAGAGGTAGTTAAGAAATAGTTTGATCATTTTGAGGCTTCCTTGTAAGCCTTATTAGGCTGCAAGTGAAACAATTTAGTCTAGGGCTAATTTGGTCCCACTACTAAGCCTAAACCCATTGAATACTCTGTGTATTGAATACTCTAGTTGATGCTGCATGTATTAAATTATATCAAAACATATTTGTATAATCTTAAAGCAATAAATGCAACACATAAAAATATAAAAAAAATAAAAATTAACTCTTATTAAATAAAACAAAAATGTTTTCTTCTAGTAATTGTAGTATTTTAACATATTTAAATACTGCATCCCTATGAAATTCATTTTGTTAATAAATATGAAAAGAGAATCCACCTTTATTTTTCACAGGTGACCACGGACTTGTTCAAACACCAACATTTAACTGTATTACACAAAACATTATGCCACTGGTTTTTATGGGTTATCATTTTAATTAAAGCTTTATACAACCGTTGTCTTGTGCTGTTTGTTGTTCAATGTCTAAAAGTATTGTTTAATATATATATATTTTTTTACTTTTAGCAGTTTAAGCCAGGAGAGTAAATCCAGTTCCTATTACTCCATCCTGTCCAGAAGCACAGGTCTTAAGTGAAATTTAATACCAAAGAAACAGCTCCAAATTTTACAACGGATCTATCACTGGTTGTTAGCATATCTTCCCACACCCAAGACACCAAGATACCTTCTACTCACTGTTAAAGCTTTATGATGAGCAAAACTTCCACCACTGTGCTTCCTTAGCATGTGAGTATATTTTTAATTTACTGGTTATATATATTCTCTAATTATCCATTATTTTGTCCTTCTTTTTGATTAGATATTGATATCCACATTTTTTTTTTCTAATAGATCACAGAAATTTCTCTCATTAACAACACCAATAGAAATAACAATAAAAATCGCCTTGGGGGACCAAATTTATATCACATTATCAAGTTTTTATTTTGCTCCCATAAAACTTCTGCAAAATACAACCACTGTCTATCATCAGTATCATTAGAACAAAACCAAGTCATTCTAATCTCAAAAGCACAATATTTTATTTAACTTAATAAATTTCACATTATAAAAATTTTCTCATAGCATCATCCTTAATCCCTCAGTATTCACTAATATTGGGGGATTTTTCTTTCAGTTATATGAGACTAAGGATGATTTTATTCATCTCTACAACCTGGTATATATATGTACAATGTTTGTCAAAAGTGGATATTCAAAAAAATTCTTGACTAAATTACAGTAATTCATGTGATCAGTTCTGCAGTTCTTAAAACTTTAAATTACTTGTTAATTCTAAGAGAAAGTCAGATACTTTTTAGAAGGATTTCCAAACCATGCTAAAGTGTCAGCCTTCATTTCCTTCTCTGAGGGAAACAGGAGAGAAATAGATGGTTTTAAAGTTCTCCAAGCTTCTGTGTCCTTTATACATCCACAATTTTAATCCTTATCATTTTCAAGATTTGCTAAATTATTTGAGGTGATCCATTCTCTTATTAAAGTTACATATTTTATGTCACATACTGAGCATATTAACAAATAACTTACTGATAAATGACAATGCCCATAACATCAGGTTAATCTGATTTCCATGAAATGAGCTATAACTTCAAGAATATTAATTCATCTAATAAGGGTGATGATTTACATAATGTTGCCTAAACTATTTCTCTTGATTATTTAAGAGAGTTTTCCTAGGGGAAAATAGCTGGGAAGTCTATAGAAAAAAAAATACCACCATGATTAATTTAATTCCAGTCTAAAGGACTCCATATATAATGTATTTGAGAAAACCAAGTCACTATTATAGATTCCGATAAATGGTTGTATATATGAGATATTTTTAATGTAACCCAAATTATAAGAAATAGTTTTTTGGTATAGAAGCAACCACTCTTTTACCTAAAGGAAAATATAAAATCTGAGTTCATTGAAAATTTGCCTCATTGCCCTCTGTTAGTTTGTGCCTGCCCCATCCTTAGGGGCCCAGTTAAGGACTATTCTATCATCCATACATCAGAAGAGAATGTCTGTGTTCTATGTTGATAGTCAGTCTAAACAAATATTTATACAGTTGAGATCAGAGATATAAAATGTCAGTTCCAAATCCACCCGTGATGGCACATATACCAGACAGATGACAAAGGTTATAAAGGCCTGTGAAATACTTGAATCATATTTTGCAACCCTTGAAAGAATTCAAGTTGGAGATTAGCAGAAACCAGGCTCAGTTCTGTCCATAATCCCCTTTATCTGTCTTCTAGCCAACAATAGGAAAACCTGAAGCCAAGCTGACAAATAGAGTGTGAAGGGCCTTCTACTGCATTTAAGAAAAAACTGAGACTTGCTAAAGGTAGAAATTATCTTTTCTATTACTATTATTGTTGATGTTGTTGTTATTCATAGAAATAATGGGAAAAAAAACCCTAAATAACATTATTCTGCTGGATTCTTTACTATATGCAACACAATAAATTAACTCGCTTCATATTACACTGGGCATATAACATGAAAACATGTGCAGAGAACAGAAATCAGTATCTGTACAGACAAATGCCCCTGTGATAGAGAAATCTATTATTTTAAATCCAGACAATTAGATCTATTAAGGTGTAAGAGTGTTTCAGTACAGTCTTGCTAAAAGTAAACCTTAAAAGTAAATCGAAAAAAAAAAAGGAAAACTGATGCCAGTTAGATACAAAATATAAGATTATGCTATGTATATGGGACAGGATAGAACTCTGAATGCACTCACATGTAGGGAAAGCAATATTAGTGACAAATCAACCAATGTCCTTATTGAGCATAGACGTTCCAAGAAGAGTGAAGAGTACTGTATATTAGATGTAAGACTCATAATATTCAAGTTAGTTGTAAAAGAAACAAGGTAAATGCTTTCAGTCAATAGGATAGGCTAAACTGATATTGAGAATCCTTTCTTCCAACCTGAACACACAGTTTGTTATACTTGTGTTTTCTTTTATATGTTGCTTTTACATGTAGCAGCACATAAAAAGAAAATGAACAAGCTTATAAAAAATGGGGGGATCCCCAGTCTCAGGATTTAAGGAGAAAAAACAAATTCAACATTAGAATAGTGAGGAGGAGTTGAAACCAAGAAATTCAAGGGGGCCCTGGAAATAATAAGCCTTGTTTTTGAGGGCTGGCTTTAAATATCTGTTGTCTTATCAGAAAACAGGTAGATGCTGTTGTCTTATCAGAAAACAGGTAGATGCTGGAAAACAATAGAATAATATCTTCAAAGTACTGAGCACATATAGCTGTCCAAATTAAAATTCTACACTTCATTTTCAAAAAACTACTCAAGAACAAGAAGTAAAGAAATTTTCATTCCTAGACAAAGAGGAATTACCACCCACAAACTGTAACAACAACAACAACAAAATGACTAAAGCAGTAGCAGCAGCTATTGGAATTGTCTGAAGGCATTAAAAAATATTCTGATGCCTGAAGCCAATACTTGGAGATTTTTTTTTTTTAACCAAAGTGATCTAGGCGGTGTTTCAATAATGGGAGCTTTAAAAAGTTCTCACATAATTCTCATGTGTTTTAGGCAAGATTGGAGACCATTGTACAAAGAATGTTCTTCAGTAAGAAAGAAAATAAGCATAAAAAGAAGTAGGAAGGTGCACTGAACAGTGACCAGCAAAGAAATTTATAATGTTGGAATGAATCTGAATAACGGTTGAGTGTAAAAAATAATAGCCAATGGGGGTGTGTACAAAGTAAAACTAAAACACTAGATAATATACTGAAATACTGGCGATCAGATATAAAATTTGAGGGGTCCATGAACCGCTTAGGAGGAAGATGAGATAATTAGTTTTAGACTTTTTCAAGTTAGACATATATGTCAAATTTTTCAGAAAACACTAAAAATGAAGACTTCATATATGATTCATAAAAAGGTAGACCATAAAAAGAGAATGAAAAATGTGTTTAAACGAAGTTAGTACCGGGAGGGATAAAACATGGAAAAATAAAGGAGAAATAGATCAATAATCACCATACATTTGATCACAGAGACAATAAAAATAAATTTTAAAATTCCATTTTATGCTGCTTACAAAAGACATATATAAACTATTTTTAAGATGCAATGCAATACTTCATTCCAAGTAATTAATTATATACATGATAAATGATTTTTAAGATTACATATTTGGCATGATGACATGTATATAAATTTTTAAAACTCAAAGCAGTCATGTGTTTTTCATGGATTCATTTGCATATAGTAAAATGTTCAAGCATGGATTCAAAGTATTTATATTCAATTCATGATACCAGTTATCTAAGAAGAGGAAAAATGGGACTGAAATGAGAATAGAGAGGAGAGAAAAGAAATGTGTGTGTATCTGTGTGTTTGTGTGTGTGTGTGTGAACACATGTACAACAAATATGTGCTTCTTTCACAGCATGATTCACTGTATTCCATCACAATATTAATAAGATTTCATACAATATGGGCATCTCTGCAGAAATTAAAATTGTCACATGCTTATGTGTATTGGGCAATGAGCTCACCTTACTATTTCCATCCATTCTTCAATTAAAATCTAGAAATGTGAATGGGCTGTTAGAATTTCGTTAGTGAGCCAATTATCTTTACAGAACATGCTAGTTATGCACAGCTTTTCCTTGGCTTAACTATGTTTTCAAATAGCAGGCATTCATTTTACGTCTTTAATTGATGGCTATCACACACAATTAGTTTGAAATTTCTTATCAATATGCTTGAAATATATTTGGTTGAATCATTGGAGTAATCTTTTTTGAACTTACCCAAAAGTATGTGTTTAGCCTTCCTAAACACAGTGGCACATTTCCAAATACAAAGTAGTTGCATTAGAATTATTCCTAATACGAAGTCATTCAATATTTGTGGCAACAAATTTTCTCTTGAAAACTTAGCTTCCAGATGGAAGAAAAATAAGGGTAGAAATGTATTTAAAGGCAAATTTGAAGATGAGAAATCAAAATTCACATTCCATAGTGAAAGAAAAAGGGTTAGTAATTACAGAGAGAAAGGCAAATACAATGCAAAAATTATTGGAACATATTTTGCTCAATTACAAACAAACTTACGTGGTAAGTTGTAGCTTCCATTATTGCACCAATTTGTAGCATATTTTAATATTTTCATTTTGAAAGGAAAATTTTAAAAAGTCATCTCTTGTTTTTTTAGAAAGTATCTAGAGTGGTTGAAGTGAAATAACTTTCAGAAAATGTGTTAAAATGGGGCTACAAAAGACTTAGGAGGACATAAGCTTGGTTCTTATTATTGACAGTTTGCAAATCAGCCATGGGGATACACATTATTTCCAATTTAAAATGAATGATGATTCTATATACATATATATGCATCTTATCATATTGATTATAAACCAAGTAAAATCTCATGAAATCTAAGTATGTTTGAAAAACTTAAACCTATTTTTATGTTTTTCCAAACACTAGAAAATGAAAGCAATTTCTGTTGTTTGTCATTTTCTTTTGGACTCTCTTGGCTTCCTGAAAATGATTATGTCAAGATATTGGAGAAATATTCATAGGAAGCAACAGAGGCCATGAGAATAGAGACCTACACTGCTTCCTCATTAGAAAAAATAAAATAAAAATTCCTGTCTATCCATTTCAACTTACACTCAGGGATGCTTATAATATAGAATTTGAAAGTTGAATACATACTAGTTGTCAAGTAGTCAGCCCCGTTGATTATTCATGCATTCCCTCCTAAGTATGTTGTTCTTAGAATTCAGAGGGGTCCTTTAATCACACCCCCATCTTGACCACTCACATCTCCAGATTTTCCTACTTCACAGCATACTGGTGTTTAACTTATTAAACAAATATTTGTTGAACACTTACTATGCATGCTAAGCAAAGGGGATCAAAGATGAATGAATATTCATTTGTCTTTAAGGAGACACAGTCTACTGGAGAGAGGCAGAACTGTGAGCAGATGACTGCATAAAGAGGCAAAGTCAAGTCTTATTTATTCAGAGGAAGAAGTCCCCGTGATCAAGCAACAAGTAAAATCATTTCAGTGTGCAAGACATGGATTTCTGATTGAAAATGCACAAGCATATTTATTATCCATCATAGATGATCACCTATTATAATCAGTGAGATTTCTTAATGGCACAGCATCTAGAGGAGGACGTCATGCATGAACCTGTCATATTCAGAAAGTAAGGAAGTGGCACAGTGGGAACAATTCAGGAAAGTAAATAAACATGACAGTAGATTTAAAATCTACTTTAACTGTTCTTACTATTATTAATCTATTTGGGCAAGTAGTAGTTTTCATTGATGTTAGCATTTTTTCACCCACGACTTGAAATCAGACATTAAATATTAATATTATAAAACGTTACAAATCGAATTCATTCACAAATTTATAAAAATAGATCAGCACCAGAGACCTATTTATTGGAAACAAAGTAGGTAGAACAATGAAACTCATTTATAGTTCCTCCTCAACCAAAGTGGACAGAAGTTTTATATGTAGAGGTCAATCCTGGGCCAGAGGCTATTTAATATTTTCATCAAGTCTAGGATGATAGAAAAGCATGTGGATTTAGTCATTTACAGTTCTCTTTAGTTGATAAGACTGATTAATACTTTGTCAAGATCAAAATTCAACATGACCGTAATATGACCTTGACAAATTGGAGAAGTGGTTTAAAACAATGCAATTTAATAAGTCTAAGGGTCAGATATGGGCTTTAAAGGGATTGGGAAGGAAATGGAAATTATAATAATGTAGGTGATACCATGCCAGTGAGAATGCATTTGTGTGTGTAATATAATATGTAACAAATAATATTGAGTATGACTTGAGTCAAGAATATAGCAATAGCTTTTATTTTTTTTCTCTCTCTCACCATGGCATAGTGCTTACTCACTCACAAATATTTCTAATACATTTCATCAAAATTTCATCATTAAATCCTGTATCCCTGCTGATAAAATTAAAAGTAATTCTAAGATATATAAATGAAGAGAAGGGTATAAAGGTACAAATAAGTGGGTGAATATTAATGAAATTACTTTGTATTGTGCTTTACAAATACGATTTATGCATTTATCTTGTTACTAACACATTCATTCATTCATTCATTCATTCAGCAATCATTACATATTTATAGAACTTCTACTATGTCCCAGGCACTGCATTAGGTGCTGGTAATACAAAGTGTGGAAAAGCAAGCATTGTCCATATTTCTTAGAGCCTGCAGTCTAAAGAATAATTACTAATTGTAGTAAATATAGACAGGGTACTATGAGCCATGGGACAGGGAACCTTTCTCACCTGGAAGGATGAGGAAAGGCATCCCTTGTGAAATGTCTTCTTAACTGAAGTATGACGTAGGTAGCCTAAGGGGACAAGGGAGTAAAGGAGTAAGTATTTCTTGCAAAGGGGAAAGCAAGTGTTAAGAATTTGAGCTTCACAAAAGGAATGCTTCACGTTGATATTACAGTCTCAACAAATACAATTAAATTTCTGGTTGTTAATACATTGCATAAAAGTGGAGGAGTGGATTTCTGCCAAAATTAGGGCATATAGTTAGGATTAGAAATGTGCTCTGTGATATCAGTGACTTTAACATTGCAGTGAGACTGGGAGAAAAAAAACGTACAAAGAGGCTATCCTCTGGACCCAATGGCACTGATGTACATCAAGGCTTTTGCTGAAGTAGAAAACCTGCTATTGATATTGAGATGCTCTTGAATGAAACAATGACTTCAAATAAGAGTTCCAAACTGAAACTCAGAAAGACCAGCAATCTGACATGACTTAAATTTGAACTGCTTCTCAGATAGGCAATTTATACTTTGGGGTAAATGGAAACTGGGCTTGGTTTCACTAATGATATCAAGGACATTTTGCTATTAAATTTGGTTTAATATTTTCATTTTACAAATCCCTAACTTCAAAAACTCTCTAAGGGAAAGTAAGGGGAAAAGGATAGGACTAACTTGTTTAGTTACATTACCTTGAATTTTACATTTAAATTGAGCTGCGCTATCTCCACCAATGCTTGACTAGAAGCCTGCACAGTGAGTAGTTGTAATGGAGGAGATTGGCTCATTTTAATGGCCACATCTGATGGATCTCAAAGAAATTCAGGTAAAACAACTCTCTGCATAGTTCATAGTCAATTATTTATACTTACAGAAAAATGCCAAAGCCTAGAAAACTTTAAATGGTGGATAATCAGCAACATTCACATGTTTCCTTGAGGTTTTCAAGATTGTACAAACACATTTAGGCTTTGAAGTACACGTTTTGGAACTTTACTGGAGGTATTCTAAGAAATACCTTCATGTTAAAACAATCTCCAAATATTTTAGGAATAACTAGTATCTCTCCGTAAATAATTCATGCCTTAATTAATTATTATCATTGTTAGAAATTCATACTGAAGTATTTCAGAAAAAGATGACATATTAAGAATGTGACACTGCTTCCATGTCATATAAGAGCATGAGGATATCTCTATTATGAAACTTACTGCATTTTGCTACAACAATTTTGTCTATTTTCTCTTCCAGATTACAAACTTCTTAAAAAATAGACTGTGCACAGATCTAAATTTCTGGCCTACATTTGCAGCACTGGAGACTACTATTGAAATATTAATTCAAAGGATATTTTAGAAAACATTATAGACAGAACTCTACCATAAAAGAGCATATATAAATATAGCATATTTTCTGATGTTATTGAATCATCTTAAATATTGGTTAATGCAAATTTCAATCTCTAAGGCACTTCTACAACATACCTGAAAAATGATCGTCATCTTGTACTTGAATGTCCTCACTGAGAAAGAAATTGCCAACTCAAAATAAGTTTATTTCATTTTTAGGAAGCTCTAATTGTTAGAAAAGTCACTCTTAAAATAAGTTAAAATCTCTATTCCTCAACTTCTATGCATTTTCTTGGTTTTTAAATTAGGGGCAACTTCATCTTTTTTTTGATTTTACAGCTCTAACATAACTAAAGCTGGCGTTCAGGTCCTTTGCCCACTTACCTACTCTTCATAATTATTTTATTAAAAGAAATATATTGTGGTATAATATAAAAAATATACTAACTTGAATGTCCACTTTAATGAATTTTGACAAATGTAAATATTTTGTAACTCTGTTTCCATCAAGGTAGACAATTTTCCTATTACCCCCCCTTTGCAGTTTTCCCTTTCCTCTTTGCAGTCACTCTCTACTCCATATTTGATACAGGCAACTGCTGATATGTTTTCTGTCGCCATAGATTCATTTTTCCTTTTCTAGAAAGTCATATAAACAGAAACATAAAGTACATACTCTTGTGTGTCTAGCTTTTTTCTCAGCATAGTGTTTCTGAGATTCATCCTTGTTGCATTCCTCATAATTCTATCCTTCTACTGCTGTATGATATGACATTGTATGGATATACCACAACTGGTTCACCCATATAAATCTTGTTGGAGATTTTCTGATGATGGCCATTCTGACCGGTGTGAGGTGATACCTCAACGTAGTTTTGATTTGCATTTCTCTAATGATTAGTGATGTTGAGCATCCTTTCATGTGTTTGCTGGCAATCTGTATATCTTCTTTGGAGAAATGTCTATTTAGGTCTTTTGCCCATTTTTAGATTGGGTTGTTTGTTTCTTTGATATGGAGCTGCATGAGCTGCTTCTAAATTTGGGAGATAAATCCTTTGTCAGTTGCTTCATTTGCAAATATTTTCTCCCATTATGAGGGTTGTCTTTTCGTATTGTTTATGGTTTCCTTTGCTGTGCAAAAGCTTTGAAGTTTCATTAGGTCCCATTTGTTTATTTTTGTTTTTATTTCTCTAGGAGGTGGGTCCAAAAGGATCTTGCTGTGATTTATGTCATAGAGTGTTCTGCATATGTTTTCCTCTAGGAGTTTGATAGTGTCTGGCTTTACATTTAGGACTTTAATCCATTTTGAGTTTATTTTTGTGTATGGTGTCAGGGAGTGTTCTAATTTCATACTTTTACATGTACCTGTCCAGTTTTCCCAGCACCACTTATTGAAGAGGCTGTCTTTTCTCCACTGTATATTCTTGCCTCCTTTATCAAAGATAAGGTGACCATATGTGTGTGGGGTTACCTCTGGGCTTTCTATCCTGTTCCATTGATCTATATTTCTGTTTTTGTGCCAGTACCATATAAATGCTGGAGAGGGTGTGGAGAAAAGGGAACCCTATTGCACTGTTGGTGGGGATGTAAATTGATACAGCCACCATGGAGAACTGTATGGAGGTTCCTTGAAAAACTAAAAATAGAACTACCATACGACCCCGCAATCCCAGTACTGGGCCTATACCCTGAGAAAACCATAATTCAAAAAGAGTCATGTACCAAAATGTTCACTGCAGCTCTATTTACAATAGCCAGGACATGGAAGCAACCTAAGTGTCCATCATCGGATGAATGGATAAAGAAGATGTGGCACATATATACAATAGAATATTACTCAGCCATAAAAAGAAACAAAATTGAGCTATTTGTAATGAGGTGGATGGACCTAGAGTCTGTCATACAGAGTGAAGTAAGTCAGAAAGAGAAAAACAAATACCGTAGGCTAACACATATATATGAAATCTAAGAAAAAAAAAAGGTCATGAACAACCTAGGGGTAACACGGGAATAAAGACACAGACCTACTAGAGAATGGACTTGAGGATATGGGGAGAGGGAAGGGTAAGCTGTGACAAAGTGAGAGAGTGACATGGACATATATACACTACCAAACGTTAAATAGATAGCTAGTGGGAAGCAGCCGCATAGCACAGGAAAATCAGCTCGGTGCTTTGTGACCACCTAGAGGGGTGGGATAGGGAGGGTGGGAGGGAGGGAGACGCAAGAGGGATGAGATATGGGAACATATGTATATGTATAACTGATTCACTTTGTTATAAAGCAGAAACTAACACACCACTGTAAAGCAATTATACTCCAATAAAGATGTTTAAAAATAAATCTTGGATATTTTGGTCATATCCAGTTTTACCTATTATGAATAATGGTGTTACACATTTTTGTGAACAAATTTGTGTGACCTAAGACTTCATATCTCTTGGATAAGTATGAACTCTTAGGTAATTGCTTGGTCATATGTAAATGTATATTTAACTTTAAAGCTTTCATGCTACAAGCCCATTAACAATGTATTCATGATTCTCTAGGTCCACACCAAAACTTGATATTAACAGTTTTTTAAATTTTAGACATTATAGTGGTATGTAGTGGTATCTCATCATAATTATAATTTGTACGTCTTTGATGGAGCAATCTCTAAATGTATATAAATTATATATACTTAATATATATGTTGTATACAATATATGTAAATATTTTAATTAATTTTTTGGAGTATAGTTGATTTACAATGTTGTGTTAGTTTCTGCTGTACAGCAAAGTGAGTCTGTTATACATATACATATATCCACTCTTTTTTAGTTTCTATTCCCATATAGGTCATTACAGAGTACTGAATATAGTTCCCTGTGCTATACAGTAGGTTCTTATTAGTTATCTATTTTATATGTAATAGTGTGTATATATATATATATATATATATATATATATATATATATATATATATATATAATGTAATTAGGCACTTAAAAATAAAAGGAAGACATGCAAATAGCCTATAGGCATATATTCATGGATACATATACTTTACATTTATATATATAACATATCCATAAATATATTTTTGCCATTTTCTCCCATTGGATTGTCTTTTTATTTTTGAAGTGTAAAAATTCTTTCATCTGTATCTAAGTTCTTTGCCAGATATTGATATTGCAAACATTTTCCAAGTTTGATCTTTCCTGTTGATTTTCTTAATTTTGATTTTTATTCAGCAGAAAGTTCCCTTTCCTCTGTGGCTGTCACTGCCTTGTCAGGGTTGGGTTCTGATCCCTAGTCGTTGGAGCAGAGGCCCTCAGGTCTGTTTCTTGGCTGTGTTTCTGATCTGCGGTGTGAGGTCGGGAGGACTGGCGCACCCCCACTGGGATAGAAGCCGTTGAGTATTCCTCCTCTGGAGGTGTCCACCTGTGGGTGTGCTCTGTTTTGTCTCCTTTCCGCCCATTGTGTGGGTTTACAAAGTACACTGCTGTTGGTACTGCTCCCAGTCCCACCTTAACCATGGTTATGGCGGCAACTGGCCCTGGTGACTCAGGCATCATTTTCACCAGGCCACTGGCCCAGATCCACTGAGGTCAGGTCCCAGGACTGCGGTAATTATGTACCTGGACCCACTATGTGAGATACGGAGGCAGCTCAGACTCTGGCCTGGCCAAACCCCGGTGTATATGTGCCCACAAAACCCACAGCTGCTAAAGCCAGACCTGTCTCAGCTGCAGGAGCACTTGTCCATTGGGATGTTCCCAGGTGCTGAATTTAGGAAGCCATCAGAGGAAGTGTAATGCCATGATTTGCACAGCCATGAGGAGAGATTTCAGCTCTTCTTCCTTAGTTGCATGTTCCCTGGAACTCAGCTGTGGCTTCAGCCCCATCTCTGCATGTGGGCCACCCACTGGCGTCTGCTCCCAAGGCTGCTGGAGCACACGAGCTTGTCAGGCAGGAGGATGTAGAAGCGGCAATCAGGGCAGGCAGGCTGCCCAGGTGAGAGGGTGCTGGGTGGCTATGGGATGTACGAGCCTGTCAGGCAGGAGGGAGTCAAGGTGGCAAGCTGGGCAAATGGGCCACCCAAGCAGGAGAGTGCTGAGGTGATGATGGCTGGGGGCCCGTGAGCCACTCTGGCAGGAGCCCTTCCTAGTGCCTGTGGAGGCAGGGGCCAGTGCATGAGGAGAGAGGCTGCAATGGGGTCCCCACCCTTTGTGCATCACTCAGCAGTGGCACTTTGCTTCTCTGCTGGTCTGGGCTTCCTCCAGGAGCATTCCTTGTTGTGGAGCTCCTCACTCCTATCCCCTTGAGCTCTCTCCTCACAGCCAACATCATTCCCCTTCCTGGGTCTGCTCTTCAAACCCCACATTCCAACACTCAGCCCCCCGTGTGCACCAGTGGTCCCCAGTGGCTGGGGCATGCAGAGCTGTGGCCAGACCACTTGTGTAGGCCTCACTCTCTCCTGCCTGCCACAGACTGGTTGCTGCACTGTTCTCTGAGCCACCAAATTTCTCCTTCTGCCCCAGCTTCTCTCCCCGCTGCTTCCCCAGATGCGGGAACCTCTTCTCACCTTCAGCTCCGCTCCCCCGCCCATGGTCACAGGTCACGTCCCACTTCATCTGCTCTTCCTTTTCCCTTCTTCTTTCTTTCATCCTACCTGCTTACGTGGGGATCTTTCTTGTCCTTTCAGGTGCCTGAGGTCCTCTGCTAGTGTTTATCAGGTGCTCTGGGAGAATTGTTCCATTTGTAGATGTATTCTTGATGCATTTGTGGGGAGATATGAACTCCACATCTTCCTATTCCTCCGTCTTCTTGACTGACTAATCAGCAGTTTGAGTTTTAAAAGGCCACTTTTTCCCCTTTTTTAACCTTGGTTTCAGGTTCTACCTAATTTAGCTAATTAGGCTCAGTCTCAGGTCATTGTGGTCTGTATTTACATTTCTGATTTGTACCGATTTGCAAGACAAAGACAGTTGCTTTTAATTCCCCAAAGAACTGGCCTGTCACCTAAATAATATTAAAAGATTGATTTGCCCAACTACGTTTTCTTTAACTTGCTTTTCTGTATCAGTGAGAAGATTTCCAACTAGACTGAAATTTCAGAATTCTATAGTCTAGAACTTTATGGTTTAATTGATCATACCTTCTAAACTTGCATAAGGCATTCAACAAAGACCCTCTTTCTGAGTGCACAGGTTAGACCCAGAGTAAGGTCTCCATTATTTATTTTTATTATCCCTTAAATATTAGCTGTCAGTTCTTACTTTATATTGTATAGGCTCAGGTAATCCCACTGGTTTCCTTTAGTATGTTTAATTAATATTACCTTCATATGCCGTCTTATAATATCAGGCAGGGGAAGAATTCCCCAGTGAAACATGTCTATCCCACACAATATAATTAGGCAAAAGAGAGGTAATTATCTTACACAATGCCCATTTAAACATACCAATTTTTAAAAAGACTCTGGGGTCCCCAGAGAGTGGTTGAACCAAGGGACTCAGGCACTTTTGTCAATCTTTTAACTTGATTAATTGGTCTAACTTTTGCCCCAAGTAATTGTTGGTCAGGTATCTCAGTGTAATTTTACGTGTATAAAATTTACATGTAATAAAATATACGTACTTTAAACTGGGGTAAATAGGGCAGACTTGTTTGGGTCTGGCCCTTTAATGTTGATGACAAGTAGGAGATCCCTTTGGCCCATCCAATCTTAGGTAGTATTGTATCCAATCTTTGATTTATCTCATTAATGTCTGTTTTATTTATCCCACTTTAAAATAACCATCTAAAGATTTCTTATTCGTTTAGGAGAAGTCCCTTTAAAATTTCCACCTTGTTGGGAAAAAGTTTTTAGGCTTTTCCTTCAGTTTTTTTCCCTGTTACTTAACCTAATTAACAATAATTATTCTAATGTTTTTATTAGCATCTGTAAGACCCATTTAGGGGAAGCAGAGACCACAAATAAGGTTTCCCAAACCAATTTTTTGGGTTTGTTTGAAACTAAAGGAGTTTTTAGGTTAACCATTATATGACTAATTTCCAGCATTTCCGCCCCCCCCATAGGAGCCAATGAAAGAGCTGTTTATAATGAGAGCTCTCTAAAAATTTACCAATTTAGAAGTTTCTCCAATTTGAAGGATCCATCATCTGGCCATAAATGAGGTATACCTTAATAGTGACTCAAACCAATAAGACGCAAGAGGCTTCCCCACAAAAGAGTGTAAAGGATGCTGTCTAAATAAGATCCAGAAAGTTTACTCCCAAAAGTAGTTTAAGAAAGTAATGGTCTTTGTTGTACAGGCTGACACAATGAAGGTTAAGATGGCAAAAAGCCCCTGAGAGTTGTACAGTCAGACAAAAGACTGCTCAGAATCCCAGTCTATTTGACTGGCTGCCAAATGTACACCATATAAGTACTTTTGGATGGTAGTGACCAAGTTCTCAAAACACACACACACACACACACACACAGAAGAATATCAGAACACTTACATTTCAAAGACACAGGAAGAGAAATGCAAGTTTCCCCTAGAAAGCCTTTTGTTTTTTTGAAGTCAGAATTCTGAAAAGATGTTTTTATCGAGCCAGCTTTTTCTAACTTAACTGCATATGCAATAAAAGAGTCCTATCTTAGTCATTTTTAGGGCAAGATTTTCTTTAAGTCCCAAGTAAGTAAGCACTTGTAAATGTAAATTTTGTATGGACATAAACCTGGCCAGGATATCCGTTGGAGGCTGGAAATCTGTTGTTCCTTTTTCTTTTGTATTGAAAGCTAAGTTCCCCATTCTGAGTTCAATTTGTGAAGATCACTTTTATTTTGACAAACTCTATTAAAGTAGCCAATTCAAGGAAGACAGGTTAGTCTTCCACCTAATTACCCAGTCCAACTTTTACTCAGTGTCTTTCACCTGAGCAAAGTCTCCCCAGTCTTTCAGCTGAGGATAAACCAGAGTGTCTACACTGAGCAAGATCTTCCCAGTGTCTTTTAAGTGAGGCTAACCCACTTGAGCAGAAGTCTTCCCAGTGTTTTTCTACTGAGGATAAGCCCTCAGTGTTTAAACTGAGTAAAAATCTTCCCAGTGTCTTTCACTGAGGATGACCCAAGTACTTCTTCTTGAAACCAAGTTTCAAGGATAACCTACTACTCAAGAGAAGAGTTGAACACCACTGCATAAAACTTAGGATCATCAACCAAAACTGGAGATCCAAGAACCAGGAGATACTCACCCAAATTCGTCTGGACTCTCTGAGAAAGCGGACAGGCCCAAGAAGCCTCTGCTGGTGCCAGGACTCTGGATCCTCATAGAGTTCAGGCAAAGAAGAAAAGTCTGCTCTGGGCCCCTTCATTGGTTGCCAAGACTGCTGACTGAAAACTATGCACAACCCAAAAGGAGAATTATGTTTTATTTGGCAGATTTTCTGAGGACTTAAGCCCAGAACACAGCCTGTCAGATCACTCTGAGGAACTGCTCAGAAGACCTAAGGGAGGAGTCAACCAAAACCAGGTAGTCAGAACATCAAAAGTTACTATTAATTAAAGAAAACTAGACATCTCAAGTTAAGGACTTTAGCACTTTTCTATGTATGAGAAGATGAAAGAATCTGGGCTCTGTGAAATCATTCCTTTGATGTGCACCTTAACTCTAGAATCAGTACCCTGTTTTTCTCCATCCCGAATCCCCTCAAGGTGCACAGTTGAGGGTTCCTGCTTTGACATCTGACTTGATGACTGCAACATCCTTTGTCTACTGATATGGCAGGGAACATTTTTCATCCACGGGTAAGAAATTGAGGAGAAAATTAACATAATTCAAGATATAAAACCATTACAATATTAAAAATTCCCAAATGTCAAACAAACATAAGTACCCTTGACCTGTAAAATGGAAGATGCCAAAGGAGGGAAAAAAAGAAACAATAAAGAAAATGTAGAAAATAAAGCATAAAATAAGATGGCAGAAATCAATAACAGTAGAACAATAATTAAATAAATCAAGGTAAATGTTATCATAAGATTTTTAAATTTCCAAAAAAAAACCCCATCAAACAAAACATATTGAAAATAAAGTAATAGAGAAAATTTAGAGAGCAAATATGAATGCAAAGAAGACCTGTTAGGTAGTTAGTCAGACATTAGCAGCAAGGAGGTGACAGTGGTGAGAAAGACAAGAAGAAGAAATTGAGTCACACGCAGCCATCTGGGGACTCTCCCTTGACTCCACCCAGAACGGGAGAAACTATGGTCTGGTGGTGGGCAGCTTATCCTGATAAAGAGAGGCACAGTAACACAAGGGGACTTCTCCAGGCTGTGCATGCACAGACCAGACAGGCGTATAACCTATAGTAAATCCAAACTCATTATACCATAATTACAATAAATTACATGTGGTTATGCCCCTCCCCCCACCCAGTAGGCATTTCTTGGGGATTCAAGGATGAGAGCATGCGCAGCAGAAAACTTGTTCCATAGCTCAGGACTGTCAATCAAATAATGATCCTTGTCACTCACCCCTGCCTCTCTGCCAAATGCTCCTTAAAAGCGCTCGTAAGGGGCTTCCTTGGTGGCGCAGTGGTTGAGAATCTGCCTGCTAATGCAGGGGACACGGGTTCGAGCCCTGGTCTGGGAGGATCCCACATGCCGCGGAGCAACTAGGCCCGTGAGCCACGACTACTGAGCCTGCGCGTCTGGAGCCTGTGCTCCACAACAAGAGGCCACGATAGTGAGAGGCCCGCGCACCGCGATGAAGAGTGGCCCCCGCTTGCCACAACTAGAGAAAGCCCTCGCACAGAAATGAAGACGCAACACAGCAAAAATAAATTAATTAATTAATAAAAACTCCTACCCCCAACATCTTCTTTAAAAAAAAAAAAAAGCGCTCGTAAGCCTTTATAGGAATGCTGCTTTCAATTTGCCGAAACAGTACACCCATCCCCCCCCATCCCGAGAGTGTACCTTTGCTTCGATATACTTTGCTTTGGGCTTGCTTCACTTCGCTGAAATAGCCTGTTCTCAGAAACAGCCTGCTCTTTCTCTCTCCTTCTCTCTCTCCCTCTCTGAGAGTGTACCTATGCTTAAATCAACTTTGCTTTGTGCTTAAGCTTAACATGGTAGTTTGCGATCCTTTGCTTACTATCATGGAACCAAGATAGCTGGTCCAGGCCTTCCACTGACCTCCTCGGTTGAAGCTATTTTGTTACAAAGCATGTCCACATGGTGACAGACCTAAGTCTAAATTTTGATAAAAGGTTGAATTAAGGTGAGACTATCATATGGGAGGAAAAGACTAGGAAAAATAGTAGATGTAGGAGATATGTTTGTGAAAGTGCACATTCATGGCAATATAGCCAAATAAACTCACATGCCCACGTTCCCACTAAAACTGTATAAAATTATGACCAACAAGCAGAGAATACACATTATTTTAAAGCCCTCATGGGGCATTAAGACATATTTACCATGTGAATCCTTCAGTGAATCTTGTGTTACTGCTAAGGGATGTCATAAGGGAATTTTGTGTAAGACTCAAAGCTCCCTTTCTATATGGTTCAGGCTGGACTTGAAGCTTCAGGGGCCTGGGAGGATGGGGCAGGAAAGGCAAGGCACACTCAGAAAAGAGAATACATCCATAACACACTAGGAATATCTGAAGAGGCTGCTCAAGACCTGGCTCAGCCCCAAGGGTTTGACCCCTAGTCCTACTCTTCACCCTACAGCCCTTTAGGGTCAGGACCTTGGCTCACCCTAACCCATTCCTAGCTTCCGGGTATAGAATGAGTGCACATGTCTGAATGTTAATGTTCTCTCAAAATTTACATGTTGAAATCCTACCTCTTAAAGATAGGAGGCGGGGCCGTGCAAAAGTGCTTATGAGCTTTCATGAATGGGATTAGTGCCTTATGAAAGAGACTCCAGAGATATCTCTAGCCTCCTCCCATCATATGAGGATACAGAGAGAAGGCTCCAGCTGTGAACCAGGAAGAGAGCTCTCACTACGAGGTGGCCATACTGGTGACTTGATCTTGGGCTTCCCAGCCTCCAGAACTGTGATAATAAATGTCTGTTGTTTTTAATCTACCCAGTCTATGGTATATTGTTATAGCAGCCCTAATGGATTAAGACCACATATTTCAAAATTTATCTGGAGAGTGGGGACTGTCTTATCAGTGCAAACTAAGAAGTTGGGTTGAGACAACATATGAAAGATTTTTTTAAGTAGAAAATTATGGATTATTGGATTTGAAAGTACTAGATTGGTTAAGGAACATGAGTACGTGTGTGTGTGGGTGTTTGCAGTGTGTCCCAAAAGTTTTTGTGCAGTTTAAAGATTTACTAACTCCAGAATTATAAACACTACAAACTTACAAAAACATCATTTGAAGGTTTAACTGTTACCAGATGCAAGTCTGTGTGCCTGATGCACAGTGAGGCTAAATACTGAAACATCAGAGTTTGAAGCAGAGAAAGGTTTACACAGTGCCATGCAAGAAGACATGTGGCTCATGCCCAGGAAAAACCCCAAGCTCCCTGAAGGCTTTCAGCAAAGCCTTTTTAAAGGCAAGGTGAGGGAGGGGCATGACTAATTGTTGCAAATATCTTGGTGTTGGATCCTTTGTTCTAGAGGCTGGCCAGATGGGTCAGATCCTGGTCAGGTCATGTGTTCCTGTAAACGTCCAAGAAAACAATGATTATTCTCTGTTCTGCAACTTTTTATCTCCATGAATGGGCTCTTAAAAGTCAGAGCCTTAGAAATAGTCTATCCTGTATATTTCAGGCTCTAGGCAACATTGTTTTACAAAAAGTGCAGAGCCAGCCTGGATCACAGGGATGGACAGAGTTAGCTCAGGCAACAGAGCATAAAGTTTAAAGTAAAAAAGATCTCATGTGGAGGCAGATTTGTTCTTCCCTATTACATAACTATTTATAATTCTTTCATACTTATGAATGTTGAAAAATAAATTATTTCAATTTTTGTGTGTAGTTCCCTCTGATAGAAAATGAGGCAAAACCTACACTATTCAAAATTCACAAAACTAAATAAGTGTAAAAGAAATTCAAGTTCTATCCCTGGGTTTACACAAGACACATACATGATGTGGGAAAGTTGGAGCTGAGGACAAAGGAAATCCTGAGTAAAAATGTCTGTGAAACAGCCAGTCTTCCAGGGTCAGCTTAAGATGTTCAAGAGTTATCAAGTTGGTGGGCCTCAAGTAAAGTTCTCTAATGGATGAAGGAACCAGGTTCCAGATGGAATGAAGAGAAAATTGGCTAAGGTCTCTCTGACAGGATGAGAGTAGTTGGAAGGAGGGATCTGGAAGCCCCAGGAGGGTGCAGGTGTCTGTGGGTGTGGATGGGAAGGGAAGGAGGGGCAGTGATTCAGCCTATTTCTCTTATTGCCCCTCCCCCACACTCAGGAGCCCTTTGTGACAAGGCCACAGCTCTGTGATGCAGGCCTGGGGTTCTGCCATCAAGTGAACTCCCAGTGCTCTGTTGCCTGAGGGCAGCAATGCAGTTCAGAAGATGGAGAATCTCTTTTCTTTGAAAGACATTGTTGCTATCTGGCTGAGATCCAGCCCAACTTCCTGGGTGATTGATATCATCCTTGGGTTCCTGTGTGGACTGGGGCTCTTCCTAATGTTACTCTACTGCTTCCAGAGTAATCTATTCTTAGCACCACCTAGGAAACATAGAAACATCAGGAAGGTAAGAAACCTTTGGCTTAATCCCAGCAGAGATTCTCTCTTTTTTTCTTATTCTTATTTCCACTTTTCTAAACCACGTAGAGAGACTCCTGAGATGGGAACTCTCAGAAAAGTATAGAACATCATCCTTCTAGGGAAAAGCCAGGCCAGAGAGGGGTTAGAGTGGGCATGAGGATTTCTAGCCTAAGATCTTAGACCAGGAGTTCAGGTATGGTAGAGGGCTCCAGGGCAAGTCCCAAATGCAGTGACTAATGGTTAAGGACTGGATTACTAAGAGGTCAATCTCTGCAGGAAGGCTGACCCCTGAGCCCTGGTTCACCAGCCACCTTCCCACAGCGGGTGTCTCAAGTGAGACCTTCCTCTGTGTTGGGGATGAGCCCCTGAGAGCTTGAGAGAAGAGGCTGGAGTGGAGGTCTGGCCTTGGGAAGCAGAATCCTATCTGACAAAGCTCACGTGGGCATCTAGGTCTGAGAATGTGTGTGTTTCTTGATCAGAGGAACAGTGACAGAAGAAATCTATGGTGATTAAAACTTAAAAAATCCTTCTTGGGCTTCCCTGGTGGTGCAGTGGTTGAGAGTCCCCCTGCCAATGCAGGGGACGCAGGTTCGTGCCCCGGTCCGGGATGATCCCACGTGCCACGGAGTGGCAGGGCCTGTGAGCCATGGCCGCTGGGCCTGTGCGTCCAGAGCCTGTGCTCCACAACGGGAGAGGCCACAACAGTGAGAGGCCCGCATACCCCCCCAAAAAAAAAATTCTTTGCACTCTTCAAAGAAGAAAAACTGAAAATATTGTTATCCACTTTAAAAGTAAGTAAAAGGGGAAAAAAACCCACAGAGTTTTAGTTAAATGTAGAAAGTCATGTTGTTCATGAACACAGCTTGCCTAGATAGAGGACAGTGAGAGTTGGGTGTTCGCCCCTCACTTTTTCTTATCTCTCAGCATCAAGTAAAGCTGAAGGGGAGGAGCAGGAGTAGGAAGAAAAGTGGATCTTTGAAAGGTAAGCCTTTGCCATTCAGCCCTGCGTGACCCGAGAGTTAGCTTCCATCTCTCCTAATCCTGAGGGCCCAGCTTCACGGTCTCTGAGGATGCCAGTGGCAGAGCTTATTCCTCAGGAAACAGAGCCTGAGCCTAATTAACAGAGCCTAATGAACGTGGAAGCACTTTGCAAAGGACAAACCCTTTTCAAGTGAGACTTACCATCACTGTCAGGGACATGTGGCCTTGGACACTGATACTTGGGCTCCAGAGTCTAATCCTCCAAAGATTTCCCTTAAAGGGCCATTGCACTCAGCCTCCTGAAAGACTCTTAGGCCTCTGCCTTCACCACCATGACCCAGTCTCCTGATTTCCAGCTTGCAGGGATTGCCTGGAAGAACTGGAGGGGACTCACAACCTGGTTTCACTTCTGCAAAGGTAAAGAACATTTCCCCTTCTCTCCTGGGTCGTCCTTCCTCCCAGAGCCTCTAATGTGACCCCAGCCCTGGGAGGGGGAGCCATGGGAGGGCATGGCTAAGGCCCTAGGGTGAGGGAGAGCAGGAGCATTATGAAGTCAGTGTGGGGGCAGAGGAGGGTTCTTGGGCTGCAGGTGCCCACACCTGCCTGTCCTGTCCGGCCATCCTGGCCCCATCTGCTCTCCTACAGCTGCCTGGGGAGGCTTCCTGGCAAGGGCAACGTTCATCAGCTCTCATGTCAAGACCCTCCTGGTGAGACGTGCAAAGCAGTGCCTGCTGGAGCCTGTGGAAGATACTGCTTGAAGGGTTGGGAACCCTGCATAAACACCTCCTGTAGGGTTTCCTTCCTTGATCCAGACGCTCGAGAGGTGCTGGAAGCACATATTAAAAGGTTTTGGGTAAAGCACAGGTGGACCCTACCCCTCAAGGTCCTCAAGCCCATAAATCTCTTTAAGTCGAAAAAGTTCCAACCCTCCACCGTTCTGCAGTTTGCCACTTCCCCTTCAGCCACCTGTGTGTCTGGGTCCCACTCAACAGTCAAGTGTGCTGAGTTCCTGGAGAAACCTCCTCAGGCTCATTCAGGAGAGAAGGTGATAACAGAAGAGTCAGTTCCTACCCTGAAGAGCCCTCTCCTTGTCCCCTCCACTGTGTGTAAGGAAATCCAGAGTGCCCTGGGAGCGATTCCATCTGCTGACTACCATGGGCCCTCAAAGGCTTCTCTGACTGGACAGGAGGGCAGGCCACCTTCTCAGTCCCTCACACTCAGCCTTGTGGGCAGAACCTGGAAGAGTGAGACTGTGGAATGGGTCAAGAGGGACAGCCTAGAGCCAGGTCCAAGTTCAGCAGTGGTCAGGAATGAGCCAAGAGAGGAGAGTGGTGGTCAGGCCTCACGAGACCCCTGCCATAGGGTAACAGTGATGGAGGTGAACTTAGGATCCCAATCTTTGAGAGGTGAAGAGGCCAGGGAGGCTGTGGAGGCCAAGGAGTCTCCTGCTCTTCAACCACAGTCTAGTGTTACCTTGGAAACCAAAGTGTTGACAAAATCCCAAACCACAAATGTACATATGAGGAGTTTAGAGGTGCCAGGGGCCAGTAGAAGTTTCCTACTACCTAGACTGTCTGTTTTCCAACATCCAGGTGAGCCATGCCTTAACATGGAGGTTGCTAGTGAGTTTAACTCCAAAGTAAAGGTACAGTCAGACAACCAGCTTCAGGACTTTCCCAAACACAGGTTCCTTGCTGCAGACAACTTGGCTTCTCAGGTGCCTCAGTGCCATCCCCAGAGAGTCCACACCAGAGACAGGTTAGCTTCCCAGGAGCCAAGTGGCCTTATGGAAGCCCAAAGGAGCCACCTAGGGCAGCAGGAGCCCAAAACTTCAAAACTCCAAGACTCATGCAAGAGCCAGAGCAAGATGATTGCCCCTACTTACAAAAGAGAGGACTGTAGGAGGCATAAACCAGGAGAGCATGAAGAAAGGTTTAAAGAATTAGGGACCTCTCAAGCTGGAAGTATGAGCCGCCCTGCCCAGGTCAGGGGAATAACAGACTCTATTGGGAGCAGATGTCTCCAGCTCATGCCAGAGAAGAAACATAGCCCTCCAGAAAGCCTCTTCAGAAAAAGGATGAGGCTATTTTTAAAGTGGATTTCCCCCAAGAAAAAAGTCAATGGTCGAGATGCTCTGCAAAAAAAAAAGCCCATATCAGCCACTGCCCAGAGTCACGGATCAGTCAAAAGCAGATCGACCTTGAAGAGTGAGACTGCTGAGGGTCGGGCACGCATGACAGCTGTTGGACAGATCCCAGAAGAAAAAAGAGCAATTCACCATGGACTTCATGCCACAAAGTTAAATGAACACAAACTGGAATTCCAAGTCCCAGTATGTGGGTGTTTCGGCTACCATAGGCTTACCTCCTACCCAGAGCAAGGGAGAATGATGGGTTCTACAGCCTGCAGTCATAAAGCCACCTCCAAGGGCCAGAGTTGTTCTATCAGGGAAAGGGAAGTCAGACACCAACATAGTTTGAAAAGTGTAAGGTTCGACGATGAGCAGCTGGGCCTAAGGTGCCTCCCATCCTTGCCCCCCAAGAAGAGTTTGTTTCCAGTTAGTACCTGCCAGTATGGGCCAAGGATTCCAGGTGCCCCAGCCCGCCATCAACACTGTCCAAGGCATTGTCATCTTTGGGGAGGTGTCTTGCCTGCTCGACAGTAAAATCCTTCTTTAGTCTTCCCTTTAGTAGGAAAACATGTCTCCAAGTAAAAATTCAGTCCATGTAGAGAAAATGATTTTCTCATTAGCACATCCAAGATATTTAATGTTCCCCAATACATATATATATATATATACATATATTTTTTCTAATAAAAGCATAGTGTAATGGCTGCTGTCTGTGCTGTGCACTTTGTCTTCTAGAAGGGAGGGGCATGGAGGGAGGTGGACAGTAGCATCACAAGCTTGCTCCTTGTCTCGTGTCCCTTCATTGCACCTTATGATACTGTCATTACACAAACCAAAATTACTCTAACAATGAGATGGGAAAAACCTATGAAGCCCACACCCAAGGACCTGGTTCAACCAGTCTTTCTCCTTCTTCTATGCTACTTTGAACTTTATGCAACTGTAGTGGATAGGTTTACACGATAGGGCCGGACATTCCAATTCAGGCTCCAGGAAGTGCCAGAGCCAAGTGGATGGAAGTTTGGGGGGAATAGAGTATGGGCTCTTCGTTAAGAAACGGGAGAAATCTTGCCCCTGGATCTCTTGGTAGGGAATATCCAACATCTGCTCTTAAGAGTTCCTTCTCTCTCTGATGAAGGCTGGGATTGAGATATGCCCTATGAACCCCTTTTAGCTTAGGCATAATAAAATGTACAGCATCACCCTCCCCCACCTCTGTTTCTCCTAGACTTTAGAGCAGCAGCAAGGATGGCATTTCCAGCTCTGTGTGTGTAGGTGGGGGGAGTATCAGGGAGGCTGCTGAGGGCTGTGTTGAGTCCAGTCCCATATAAATGAATGGCTATGTTCATGGGTCACCTACCTTCCACTCTATGTTAACCCCAGAGAAGGAGTTTTGGATGAATGGAATAGGGGTGTGACTGTGGGTAGTAACTATCTGATGGTCAAACACTGTGAATTTAGGGTGGGACGTAGGTGTAGAAAAATCCCTGGATCCAAGGAAGGAGGCAAAGTGGTACCAGATTCCCATAAATGTGCAGTTCTGAAAGAGCAGCCCCCTGACATACAACCACCATCTAAAGGCCTAAAGGGGAGGAAAAGTTAAGGGTCCAGTAGCTCATCATGGCCCCACCCCAGGGTCTCTAGCCTATTCCAACTCTAAGATCACAGACCTAGAGAAACCACCTTTAGGTCAAAACAGAAGGTCAAACTTATAGAAGTAAAGCAAATCAGGGAAGGTTAATCTCTTAATACTATATTTAATAAGCTTACACATCATCACCTCTTGACTTTTAGGAAGGATAACTTAACAATAGGTGTAAAAGCCAGGACTAGGGAACTTGGGATGTGACTCCTAGTCTGGTGACCTTCACATAAACACATGGCCCAAGGACTGCTCCAGGGGAGAGGTGGGGACTGGCCTGTGATTGTGTAGTAAGCCTTGCCTGTCTCTCAGTCCTTGATCACCCCAGAGCCTGGCAGGTGAAGAAGCAATCAGACAGGATTTGTGGTGGTGTGGAGGTGACCTGTGCAAAGTGGATGGTGCAGGGTGCAATCCAGGGGTGTTCCACTGATCTGCTTCTAGCACAGCTTTTCTTGTCTCCTGACCCCCATCCATATGGAAAAGCAGGGAGATGAGGAAGAATTTCTCTAGAGTGATTTGGTGCTTTCTGCCATGTGCAGGGCGCATGGTGGACACAGCTCCAGGTGGTGTGTTTCTCATTGTGGAGATTTCTGTTCCAGCTGATGCCCCTGATCCAGATGACAACAGAAATGGACCCCATCCCCCATCCCTGTCAGGCCCCTCAACACGTGGAAATGCTGTGACCTGGGGTGGAGGGGGCAGAGTGAGCACAGGACTGCTCACACCCCTGGTTTCTCCCTGGAGCTAGGCCCTACCTCTGGGCCCCAATTCCCAAGGCAGCCTCCAGAATGGGCAGAGCAGTGAGAGTGGAGCCAGGACTTGTGGGAGGGGTCGGTACCCAGAGGAAAGAGTTGACAGGGCTGGGACCTGAGCCTGGCTGCTGCTGGGTGCTCTCAGGGGCACCCAGAAGTGAGTTCTGGGAATATGGGGAAGCTGGACTTGGACCCCCCTGGCTCCTGCTGGGAGAGTGCCACAGACAGGTGATGCTGATGGAACAGCAAGAAAACAGAAAGAATCAAGTCCCTTTGCCTTTCTCTTGCTGTTCCGTCTTCCATAAGGTACAGTAAGACAAGAAATTGAGAGACCAAAAGAAAAAAAGAAATGGAGAGACCCAGAGACAATACACAAAGACTTCACAGACACACCTCTCAAGAGACACTTCTCACACAAACACCTTTCTCAGAGATCACATACTGAGACCTCACACAGGGACCTCATGTTGCTTCACAGACCCTCAGACAGCAACCTAGCACAGATTTAACAGATTTCCCAGAGATACCTTCCAAAGGGACCTCATACAGAGACTTCACACAGAGATCTCACCCAGAGACAACACACAGAGACTTAGCACAAAGACCTCACAGAGACCTCACATCTATTCTTCAGTATCCATTGACAAGCCTTTCTTAGTGAATATGAAACCACTTAGCAAACTGGCAGCATGATAAATATATTATCAGTTGTGCCCCTCTGAGATCCACCAGACACTCACTGTCAGCATTACTCTAAATGGGGACATGTTTGAGAAGTTTTGTTCTTTTGGAATGTCACTGCCTCTGAACAAAAGAATTATACATTCCAAATGTAGATTTTCAAATTTCTTTCTTAGGTGTTCATTAGCTTGAAAATCACATATTACATTATTTTATTTTTATTTATTTTAGAAGAATAAAGAAAATAATGTTTATTTCTTAGAAATGCATGTAGTACTCTATTTTTTTATTTTAAAAGATTTTTAGTGGAGTATAGTTGAGTTACAAATTTGTGTTAGTTTCAGGTGTACAGCAAAGGGAGCCAGGTATACATATACATATGTCCACTTTTTTTAAAGATTCTTTTCCCATAGAGGCCATTACAGAGTATTGAGTAGAGCTCCCCATGCTATACAGTAGGTTATTATTATCTATTTTGTATATAGTCGTGTGTATATGTCAATCCCAATCTCCCAATTTATCCTTCCCCCCTTATCTCCTGGTAACCATAAGTTTTCATTTGTACCTTTTTTTTAGGAGAATCACAAATTTTAAGCACAACTAAAACACTGTCAGTCTCCAGTGAGAGAAAATATTTGTCCAGTTTTAGTTATCATCCAGTCAAATGGTATCTGGCACATTTTTTACTTTATTGAGGACAGAACTTAAACTTGAGATGGCTTACTTGTTTCCTTTGGGAACATAAGAAAAACCTGCAACAAAGGTACTCTAGGAATGAAATAAACCAAGAAAGAAGCATCTGGACTCACATTCACTTTTCAGAGGGCTGTGTAACTAGCACATTATTTTGCACATAATAGCTTGCATCAGGTTTGTGGGGTTTGCTTTACTTTTTAACAGGCCAATAATCATGTGAGGATTTTTCACAAGTCAAATTTCTGGTTTTAAATTTTACATTCTGGCAAAATTATGCTTCTGAATATTATTTTATTTCTTAAAATGTGGTAATGCCCTAAAATGATATTACACAATCATAACGTTCAGCTAACATACTTAAAAAGATGGGCTATTAAGGATTCATTCTTAAATAATTCTATGAAATGCACATTTTCTAAGACATGCAGTTAGGATCCACTTTATATTCATTATAGGGTTAACACATTGCTTAAAAAATTTTTGAAAGATTATAAAATATATGACTTAGCCTATGCTTGACATTCTACATGTTACCTCATAAAATTACTGAGGGAAGGATATCTTAATATCTGAATTGAAGGTAGTGTACATTTAATCTACATTTGGCTTATAACAATGAATAATGAAAGGCTTTCATTTATTATATATCTCACACTTTCCAAAGGGTACACTTATAAAAGACTACTGATTTCTCACTGCTAATAAGCAACCTATTGTCCTTGCCTTGGTAAAATCTATCTTAATGACAGCTGGTTGTCTCCCAGATTATCCATTGGTATTACAGCATCACGGTCTTTTAAGAGGAACAGGGCTGACACAAGGACTCTTTGGGCTTATTTCTACAAGAAATTTAGTTTTTCTATTCTCCTAATTAAAAAATGTATAATTATTAATTTTTCCCTTTACTCCTTTATGTCATTGAATCAGAAAACAATGGACCATGGTCATGTATGTCATCTAATACTCTATCAGATCACTTTTTTTTTAAATAGTGCAGCTTGGGCTTCCCTGGTGGCGCAGTGGTTGAGAGTCCGCCTGCCGATGCAGGGGACACGGGTTCGTGCCCCGATCCAGGAAGATCCCACATGCCGCAGAGCGACTGGGCCCGTGAGCCATGGCCGCTGAGCCTGCGCGTCCGGAGCCTGTCCTCCGCAACGGGAGAGGCCACAAGAGTGAGAGGCCCGCGTACCGCAAAAAAATAAAAAATAAAAAAATAAAAATAAAAATAAATAAATAGTGCAGCTTACTCAGGTAAGTTTACTGATCAGAACAAAATGGAATCAATTAGGAAAAAGTTCATACAGGAAAATATCCTTTTCAAAGTTGACTATTTTAACACAGTTAAATAAGTGATTATTTTTTAATCCTTTGAGTTAAAATTGTTCAGCGTGGCCAAGAAAGTCTGGAAACATGAAAAATGTCCATAAAAGCACTTTATTACTATAATACGTTGAATGTGTTGCTCCTCATTATTAATTCACAGTTCATTAAGCTGGGCAAAATTACAATGAATAATGTGCATTAAAGCAAAATTCCCATAAACCATTTTCCATCTGTCATACATTGTGTCAGATGATTTGTGTGTCTAATTTTCATGGAAAAACTTGTACCTTTACTCCAGAATAAGACATCAAGGGGGATCAATCTATTAAAAAGATATTAATATTCCCAGACTCTGTGGCCTTCCGTATTTTCTTTTTAAGAAGATTCACCTAGTGCAAATCTTATAAATATTTTTACCATTTAATATGCCCAGACAAAATGGATACAAAAATTAGATAAAAGAGAAAACAACAAAAACAGATCCCCTTTGTTTTCAAAACATTTGATGTTTACATCGAAATATTTTGTTGAAAATGAAGTGATTTTTAATCTATAGTTAAAAGACACTATAATGATATTTAGAACATATTACAGATCTGGATTTTTACAAATAGATTTTTATTTAAAAGAGGTCTCACACTGATATCAAGAAACCAGGCACTCTAGAACAAAATGTGGAGAGATGGCAATTATGCGATGACTTCTTAATACTCCAAGGGAAAAAGATTTTTTCCAAAGTAGTCCATCTACAATAGTAACCCTTAAGATCTACTCCCCTTGATAGGTGTCAATATTATTTTCTCTTTTATACACACTTACTTTATAATTAACTCCTACAGGAGGACATTTCTGGAAATGTTCCCAGATATCTACAGCCACACTTTCTGTCATGATCACACCATGGAAAAAGTAGGGAACCTCCAGATCCTGATGATCCAGGGGTTTCATAATTACCCCTTTGAGGTCAGTCAGAATCATAATCATTCCCAGAACAGGGTCGGTCTTTACATTTGTGCCCCTAGACATGCAGATTGTAACACTACCCACCCAAAGGCAAGTTGTCTTCCTTACTCAGGTTTGCAGGGGCACCACTCACTGTGGTAGCTAGAAGAGTCCGTTGCCCCCAGCCCGGACCTGCATTCTCTACTCTCCACAGACACATCGTACTACAGATATACCAGTGGTGCTGATGAAACTTCCAGAAAGCTATAAAATAATGCATGCCAGGCACGGTAGATGAGGATTTAGAAAATGCTAACATCTTCTCTAGGAAATAAAGGTGACATACCTATGTGGCTTTAAGCATTTTTGTGCATTAGCTGGCCCCCTGGATCTGGGAAAAAGCATCTGATTTTAAAGTTTCTCAGCCTCATTCTCTGCAATGAAATCTGAAGCTCTTCCTTCCTTCTCTGAGTCCAGAAGCTGGAATTGATACAGTCTGCTCTCTGTGATTTGTCTCTACCATTTGTTTCCAGTGACCACTTCAACTCAGATATCTCTCAATTCAGGGATCACTCCTAAACTTCAGGACGAAGGTCACTGCCCTTTTTATTCCCACCACAATTTTATGCTAGTAACCATTTACAGGGTCGATAAATTTATTTTGTAGAATGTGCCCCCTGGACTCCACCTGCTAAATCTGTTTTGTGGGCAAATCATTTGTTACTTAGCTAAACAAATTTTATAAAATCATATTTCATAAAATTGTATTTTATAAAATGTTACTTTCTTATTTTATAAAATTGGTAAATCCAGGGATTTAGGCTTAATTCTTATTTTTAAAAATGTTGGTACTCATTTAGCCAATTTTTCTCTTTTTACATATATCAGAAAATATGTTAAGAACTCAACTGTGAAGATACCACTATTTTTATTTTTTCTCACTTTTTGTACTTAACTTTTATAACAAACCTTTATTATTGCACAGGAAACAGGAAAGTTTGTTCCTTGGAAAACATCAGTCCTAAGAACGTACTAAGTTAAAGCTTAGCATGTTAGATCTGCGAGTAGCCTTGTCTTTTTTTTTTTTTGGTACGCAGGCCTCTCACTGTTGTGGCCTCTCCCGTTGCAGAGCACAGGCTCCGGACACGCCGGCTCAGCGGTCATGGCTCACGGGCCCAGCCGCTCTGCGGCATGTGGGATCTTCCCGGACCGGGGCACGAACCCGTGTCCCCTGCATCGGCAGGCGGACTCTCAACCACTGCGCCACCAGGGAAGCCCAACTTTGTCTTTTTTTTAATGATGCTTTTTTCTGAATTGGTAAAAAAAAAAAAAAAAAAGCCTTAAGGCTTAGGAACAGAAGCAATTTGAGAATTAAAATCCAAATCATTCCAATGAAGTTTGTCAGAACAGTTTGTGTGTGGAGAGGACAGCTTCTAGGCACTTCAGAGAAACCAGCAGGACAGAATTGAGAATAGCCAGCACCTTACAGGGCTTCCCACAGAAATGCTTTAATGCAAAGAGGTGACTAGATTTCACAGGGAGACCAGGGAGAGGATGCAGAGAGAATTAAATCACATTCAAGCACCTGTTTACCTGGGAGGTAAGTTCCTTCATATTGTGGTCAGATGCTGTTTAGGGGGACACTGGTGCAGGGGAGGTGTTGGGAGGATGAACTCTTTTCTGAGTGATTTTGCAAGTGTGAAAATTCATCCAACAGAGATGCTAGAAAAATTTGCTCCTAGTAGCGAGCATCCAACATGATATTTTGGGACAAAAATGTGTATTTGGAAGAATTTTTCACAAAAGAGCAGTGATGGGAGGAAAAGATTCATATGGGCCTGGCTAGTAATAGTCTTCCTTCACAATTTTCTTGTGGGTTCCTGAGGCCTGTTGTGACTGCTTGGAGACCTGGTCCCCAAGCAATGGCCCTCTTTGTCATACTCAGGGTAACCCAGGAAGTTGCTTGTCTGAAGCAGAAAAGGTTCTCCCTTCCACTCATGTCCTCTTGCTGATCAGATGAACACATGGCATCATCTACAGCTGAGAGGTGTTTGTTAACTACCTTTGTTTCATAGGACACAACTCATATATACTCTACAGTAATGTTTATCACTGTCTTTTATAATCTCAAGGTAAGAAGTAATCAGTGTTAAAATCATTCTACTGGAATAACAAAGCACATGACTTTTTTTTCCCTAATAGTGATTGTATTTGTTTGCTAGGGCTGCCATAACAAAATACCATACTGGCTCCTAGGTGGCTTAAACAACAAAAATATATTTTCTCATAGCTCTAGAGGCTAGAAGTCCAAGATCAAAGTATCAAGTTTAGTTTCTTTGAGGTCTCTCTCCTTTGATGGCTACCTTCTCGCTGTGTCCTCACATGGTTGCCCCTCAGTCTGTGCATGTCTGTGTTCTAGTATTCCCCCCTTATAAAGATACAAGTCATATTGGATTAGAGTCCATCCATATGATCATTTTACCTTAATTTTCTCTTCCAAAGCAGTATTTCCAAGTAGAAGTTAAGCTTACTGTACAAGCAATCAGGTATTGAATAAGAGGCATTGCTATGGAGACAAAAAAACAATGGTTAATTATGGAGGCAAATTTCATACCAGTTTTTGAGTTCTGAGGGTAGACAGTTGAGAAGATCTCTAAATGTCAGGGTTAAAGCATCTTTTGTAGTTTGAATGTCCATCAGATGTTCAGGTAAACTTTCTGAGTGGTCCATAGAGCAACAGGAACGAAGAAGACTGTCTAAACATGAGCTGCTGTGGAGATTTCTCTGAAGTTTATACTAAGATATCTACCTTCAGTATGCAGGACTTCAGAAAAAAAAGGCAGTTTTAGTTTCAATGATTCCAAGTTAAAAGGGTGGGAGAAAATTTGGAAACACTAGTTTGGAGAGTTGTAGTCAGGTAGTGGAGGAAACTAGAAAAATTCAGGACACAGTCCAGTTTTCAGGTAATTAACAAAACTTCAAGGAAAATTAATAGCACTAGAATCTAATATCCACAATACGTATTTTGGTTTCTATCAAAAGATAATTTTTCTCTCTAAAATCACCCTCATTTCTATCAAAGATAGCCAAATTAAGACAAATTTGTTTGCAAAATAAGTCTAGATTCAATAAACTTGGTCTTATTTATATAAGTATAGCAAGGATTGTGACTGACCATATAGGCTTATTTTTTATTTTTATTTTTTGCTTTTATTAAGAGAATTTATTGCCTCTCTCTCCTCCCAATAGCTCAAACATGAAGAAGCAACATCAGAGGAAGACAGACAGAAAATGGCTCTTTGAGTTTGTCCTTCTTGGCATTGGTGAAGGAAGAGGCAGCTTTCTCAAAGTTTTTATCTGCTTAATAGGATGTAGTGGAGAAAGGGAACAAGGAAAGTCAGAGGATAAGTGAACAGGCTCTGCACCTACCAAGGATGTGTTATCCTCCTAATCGTCCCAGTAGGAATATTCCATTCATGTTCTTTGATCTGATCCTTGCATTGGAAGACACTTCTTTTGTTAATCTCTTTTTTTAATTTAATTTTTATTTTATATTGAAGTATAGTTGATTTACAATGTTGAATTAGTTTCAGGTGTACAGCAAAATGATTCACTTATACATATACATATATCCAGTCTTTTTCAGATTCTTTTGCCATATAGGTTATTACAGAATAGTGAGTAGAGTTCCCTTTGCTATACAGTAGGGTCTTGTTAATTATCTATTTTATATACAGTAGTGTGTATATGTGAATCCAAACTCCTAATTTATCCCTCCCCATACCTTTTCCCTTTAGTAACCAGAAGTTTGTTTTTTAAGTCTGTGAGTCTGTTTCTCTTTTGTAATTAAGTGCATTTGTATCATTTTTTCAGATTCCACAGATAAGTGATATCATATGATATTTGTCTTTCTCTGAATTACTTCACTTAGTATGATAATCTCTACATCAATTCATGTTACTGCAAATGGCATTATTTCATTCATTTTTATGGCTGAGTAATATTCCATTGTATATAAGTACCACATCTTCTTTATCCATTCATCTGTCAATGGACATTTAAATTGCTTTCATATCCTGGTTATTGTGAATAGTGCTGCACTGAACACTGGGGTGCATGTCTCTTTTGGAAGTATAATTTTCTCCAGATACATGCCTAAGAGTAGGATTGCTGGATCATATGGTACTTCTATTTTTAGTTTTTTAAGGAATCCCATAATATTCTCCATAGTGGTTGAACCAATTTACATTCCCACCAACAGTGCAGGAGGACTCCTTTTCTCCACACCCTCTCCAACATTTTTGTAGTCTACAGTTTGTAGACTTTTTGATGACGGTTACTCTGACTGGTGTGAGGTGATGCCTCATTGTAGTTTTGATTTGCATTTCTCTAATAATTAGCGATGTTGAGCAGATTTTCATGTGCTTTTTGCCCATCAGTATGTTTTCTTTGGAGAAATGTCTATTTAGATCTTCTGTCCATTTTTTGATTGGGTTGTTTGCTTTTTTGATATTGAGCTGCATGAGCTATTTGTGTACTTTGGAGATTATTCCATTGTCAGTCTCATCATTTGCAAATATTTTCTCCCATTCTGTAGGTTGTCTTTTTGTTTTGTTTATGGTTTCCTTTGCTGTGCAAAAGCTTTTAAGTTTGATTAGGTCCCATTTGTTTATTTTAGTTTTTGTTTTCTTTCCTCTAGGAGGTGGATCCAAAAAGGTATTGCTGCTGTGAAAGAGTGTTCTGCCTGGATTTTCCTCTAAGAGTTTTATAATATCCAGTCTTACATTTAGGTCTTTAATGCATTTTGAGTTTATTTTTGTCTGTGATGTTAGAAAATTGTTCTAATTTCATTTTTTTACATGTAGCTGTCCAGTTTTCCCAGCACCACTTATGGAAGAGACTGTCTTTTCTCCATTGTATATTCCTGCCTCCTTTGACATAGATTAATTGACCATAGTTGTGTGGGTTTATTTCTGGGCTTTCTATTCTGTTCCATTGATCTATATTTCTGTTTTTGTGCAAGTACCATACTGATCACTGTAGCTTTGTAATATAGTCTGAAGACAGTGAGCCTGATTCCTCCAGCTCCATTTTGCTTTCATAGTATGCTTTGGCTATTTGGGGGTTTGTGTTTCTATACACATTTTAATATTTTCTGTTCTAGTTCCGTGAAAAATGCCATTGGTGGGGGCTTTCCTGGTGGTCCGGTGGTTGGGAATTCACCTTCCAATGAGGAAGATGCAGGTTCGATCCCTGGTCAGGGAGTTGGGATCCCACATGCCATGCAACCAAAAAAACACACACACAAAAAAACAAAAACCAAAACATAAAACAGAAGCAATATTGTAACAAATTCAATAAAGACTTTAAAAATGGTCCACATGAAAAAAATCTAAAAAAAAAAAATTCCACTGGTAATTTAATAGGGATTGCATTGAATCTGTAGATTGCCTTAAGTAGTATAGTCATTTTGACAGTATTGATTCTTCCAATCCAAGCACATGGTATATCTCTCCATCTGTTTGTGTCACTTTCGATTTCTTTCATCAGCATCTTAGAGTTTTAAGAGTACAGGTCTTTTGTCTCCTTAGGTAGATTTATTTATAGGTATTTATTCTTTTTGATGTGATGGTAAATGGGATTCCTTCCATAATTTCTCTTTCTGATCTTTTGTTTTTAGTGTATAGGAATGAAAGAGATTTCTGTGTATTAATTTTGTATTCTGTGACTTTACTGAATTCATTGATGTGGTGTATCACACTGATTGTTTGTGGATAGTGAAATAGTGAAAAAGCCTTGCATCCTTGGGATAAATCCCACTTGATCATGGTGTCTGAGGCTTTAAATGCGTTGTTGGATTCACTTTTCTAGTATTTTGTAAATGAGTTTTCAGTCTATATTCATCAGTGATATTGACTTATTTTTTCCTTTTTTGTAGTACCTTTGTTTGGTTTTGGTATCAGGGTGATTATGGCCTCATAGGATGAGTTTGGGAATGTTTCTTCTTCTGAAATTTTATGGAATAGTTTCAGAAGAACAGGTGTTTAGTGTTCTCTAAATGCGTGATAGAATTCACCTGTGAAGCTATCTGATCTTGGACTTTTGTTTGTTGGGAGCTTCTTTTTTTAAAATAAATTTTAATAAAATTTAAAAATAAATTTATTTATTTATTTTATTTTTGGCTGCATTGGGTGTTTGTTGTTGTATGTAGGCTTTCTTTTTTTACTTGTGGCAAGCAGGGGCTACTCTTCATTGTGGTGCCTGGGCTACTCATTGTGGTGGCTTCTCTTGTTGCAGAGCATGGGATCTAGGCACGTGAGCTTCAGTAGTTGTGGCATGCAGGCTCAGCAGCTGTGGTTCGTGGGCTCTAGAGAGCAGGCTTAGTAGTTGTGACCCACGGGCTTAGTTGCTCTGTGACATGTGGGATCTTCCTGGACCAGGGTTCGAACCCGTGTCCCCTGCCTTGGCAGGTGGTTTCTTAACAACTGCGCCACCAGGGATGTCCTGTTGGAGTTTCTTAATCACAGTTTCAATTTCAGGACTTGTGATTTTTCTGTTCATATTTTCTATTTCTTCCTGGTTCAGTCTTCGAAGGTTGTACCTTTCTAAGAATTTGTCCATTTCTTCTAGGTTGTGCATTTTACAGGCATATAGTTTCTGGTAGTAGTCTCTTATGAGCTTTTGTATTTCTGTGGTGTCCATTGTAACTTCTTTTGTATTTCTAATTTTATCGTTTGAGCTCTCCCCATTTTTTTCTTGATGATGCTGGCTAATGGTTTATCAATTTTGTTTATCTTTTCAAAGAACCAGCTTCTAGTTTCATTGATCTTTCCTACTGTTTTCTTTGTCTCTCATTTATTTCTGCTCTGATCTATATGATTTCTTTGTTCTACTAAATTTGGGTTTTGTTTGTTCTCCTTTCTCTAGTTGCTTTACGTATAACGTTAGGCTGTTTATTTGAGATTTTTCTTGTTTCCTGAGGTAAGATTTTATCACTATAAACTTCCCTCTTAGAAATGCTTCTGCTGCATCCCATAAGTTTTGGATCTTCGTGTTTTTGTTTTCATTCGTAGGTATTTTTTAATTTTTGCTTTGATTTCTTCAGTGATACATTGGTTGCTTATAGCATATTGTTTAGCCTCCATGTATTTGTGTTTTTTACAGTTTTTTTTCTTGTAGTTGATTTCTAATCTCATAGCATTGTGTTTAGAATAGGTGCTTCATATGATTTCAATTTTCTTAAATTTACCAAGGCTCACTTTGTGGCGCAGTGTGTGATCTATCCTGGAGAATGTTTCGTGTGCACTTGAGGAGAATGTGTATTCTGTTGCTTTCAGATGGAATGCTCTATAAATATCAATTAAGTCCTTCTGGTCTAATGTATCATTCAAGGCCTGTGTTTTCATATTGATTTTGTCTGGATGATCTGTGCATTGATGAAAGTGGGGTGTTAACATCCCCCAATACTATTGTGTTACTGTCAATTTCTCCTTTTATGGCTATTAGCATTTGCCTTATATATTGAGGCGTTCCTATGTTGGGTGAATATATATTTACAATTGTTGTATCTTCTTCTTGGATTGATTCCTTGATCATTATGCAGTGTCCTTCTTGGTCCTTGTTACAGTCTTTATTTTAGAGTCTATTTTGTCTGAAATGACTATTGCTACTCTGGCTTTCCTTTGATTTCCATTTGTATGGAATACCTTTCTTTTACCCTCTCACTTTCAGTCTGTGTGGGTGTCTAGATCTAAAGTGAGTTTCTAGTAGGCAGCATATATATGGTTCTTGCTTTTGTATCTGTTCAGCCAGTCTATGTCTTCTGGTTGGAGCATTTAGTCTATTTACTTTTAATGTAATTATCAATATGTATGTTCTTATTGTCATTTTGTTCATTGTTTTGGGTTTGTTTTTGTAGCTCTTTTTTCTTCCCTTCCTCTTTTGTTCTCTTCCCTTGTGGTTTGATGACCATCTTTAGTGTTGCATTTGGGTTGCTTTTTCTTTGTGTATCTATTGTAGATTTCTGGTTTGCATTTCCCATGAGGTTTTGATATAGCAGAGTGTGTATATATATATATATATATATATATATATATATATATATATATATATATATATATATATATATATATATATATATGAAAAGTTGCTTTAAGTTGCTGGTCTCTTAATTTCAAATGCATTTCCAATATCCTGCATTTGTACTCTCCTCTTCTCATGATTGCTTGTTTTGATATCATATTTGTGAGTGGATGATTTCCTACCTTTACTGCATGTTTGCCTTTAATGGTGAGCTTTCCCATTCATAATTTTCTTTTTTTCTAGTTGTGGCATTTTCTTTTTCATCTAGAGAAGTTCCTTTAGCATTTGTTGTAAAGCTGGTTTGATGGTGCTGAATTCTCTTAGCTTTTGTTTGTCTATAAAGCTTTTGATTTCTCTGTCACGTCTGAATAAGAGCCTTGCTGGGTAGAGTATTTTTGGTCGTAGGTTTTTGCCTTTCATCACTGTAAATATATTGGCCACTCCCTTCTGGACTGCAGAGTTTCTGCTGAAAAAATCAGCTGATAAGCTTACTGGGGTTTCCTTGTATGTTATTTGTTGTTTTTCTCTTGTTGCTTTTAATGTTTTCTTTGTCTTTAATTTTTGTCAATTTCATTCATGTGTGTTGGCATGTTCCTCTTTGGGTTTGTCCGGTATTTGACTCTCTGTGCTTCCTGGACTTGAGTGACTGTTCCTTTTCCATGTTAGGGAAGTTTTTGGCTATTATCTCTTCAAATATTTTTTCAGCCCCTCTGTCTCTCTCTTCTCCTTCTGGGACCCCTATAATGTGAATGTTGGCACATTTAATGTTGTCCCAGAGGTCTCTTAGACTGTCCTCATTTGTTTTCATGTTTTTTTTTAATTTAATTTAATTTTTTTTTGCTTTATAACAAATTTAATCAGTTATACATATACATATGTTTCCATATCCCCTCCCTTTTGCGTCTCCCTCCCACCCTCCCTATCCCACCCCTCCAGGCAGTCACAAAGTATCGAGCTGATCTCCCTGTGCTATGCGGCTGCTTCCCACTAGCTATCTACCTCACGTTTGGTACTGTATATATGTCCATGCCGCTCTTTCACTTTGTCACAGCTTACCCTTCCCCCTCCCCATATCCTCAAGTCCATTCTCTAGTAGGTCTGTGTCTTTATTCCTGTCTTACCCCTATGTTCTTCATGACATTTTTTTTTCTTATATTCCATATATATGTGTTAGCATACAGTATTTGTCTTTCTCTTTCTGACTTACTTCACTCTGTATGACAGACTCTAGGTCTATCCACCTCATTAAAAATAGCTCAATTTCATTTCTTTTTATGGCTGAGTAATATTCCATTGTATATATGTGCCACATCTTCTTTATCCATTCATCCGATGATGGACACTTAGGTTGTTTCCATCTCCGGGCTATTGTAAATAGGGCTGCTATGAACATTTTGGTACATGTCTCTTTTTGAATTATGGTTTCCTCAGGGTATATGCCCAGTAGTGGGATTGCTGGGTCTTATGGTAGTTCTATTTGTAGTTTTTTAAGGAACCTCCATACCGTTCTCCATAGCGGCTGTACCAATTCACATTCCCACCAGCAGTGCAAGAGTGTTCCCTTTTTTCCACACCCTCTCCAGCATTTATTGTTTCTAGATTTTTTGATGATGGCCATTCTGACTGGTGTGAGATGATATCTCATGGTAGTTTTGATTTGCATTTCTCTAATGAGTAAAGATGTTGAGCATCCTTTCATGTGTTTGTTGGCAGTCTGTATATCTTCTGTGGAGAAATGTCTAGGTCTTCTGCCCATTTTTGGATTGGGTTGTTTGTTTTTTTGTTATTGAGCTGCATGAGCTGCTTATAAATTTTGGAGATTAATCCTTTGTCAGTTGCTTCATTTGCAAATATTTTCTCCCATTCTGAGGGTTGTCTTTTGGTCTTGTTTATGGTTTCCTTTGCTGTGCAAAAGCTTTGAAGTTTCATTAGGTCCCATGTGTTTATTTTTGTCTTTATTTCCATTTCTCTAGGAGGTGGGTCAAAAAGGATCTTGCTGTGATTTATGTCATAGAGTGTTCTGCCTATGTTTTCCTCTAAGAGTTTGATAGTGTCTGGCCTTACATTTAGGTCTTTAATCCATTTTGAGCTTATTTTTGTGTATGGTGTTAGGGAGTGATCTAATCTCATACTTTTACATGTCCCTATCCAGTTTTCCCAGCACCACTTATTGAAGAGACTGTCCTTTCTCCACTGTACATTCCTGCCTCCTTTATCAAAGATAAGGTGACCATATGTCCGTGGGTTTAACTCTGGGCTTTCTATCCTGTTCCATTGATCTATCTTTCTGTTTTTGTGCCAGTACCATACTGTCTTGATTACTGTAGCTTTGTAGTATAGTCTGAAGTCAGGGAGCCTGATTCCTCCAGCTCCATTTTTCGTTCTCAAGATTGCTTTGGCTATTCGGGGTCTTTTGTGTTTCCATACAAATTGTGAAAGTTTTTGTTCTAGTTCTGTGAAAAATGCCAGTGGTAGTGTGATAGGGATTGCATTGAACCTGTAGATTGCTTTGGGTAGTAGAGTCATTTTCACAATGTTGATTCTTCCAATCCAAGAACATGGTACATCTCTCCATCTATTTGTATCATCTTTAATTTCTTTCATCAGTGTCTTATAATTTTCTGCATACAGGTCTTTTGTCTCCTTAGGTAGGTTTATTCCTAGATATTTTATTCTTTTTGTTGCAATGGTAAATGGGAGTGTTTCCTTGATTTCACTTTCAGATTTTTCATCATCAGTATATAGGAATGCCAGAGATTTCTGTGCATTAATTTTGTATCCTGCAACTTGACCAAATTCATTGATTAACTCTAGTAGTTTTCTGGTAGCATCTTTAGGATTCTCTATGTATAGTATCATGTCATCTGCAAACAGTGACAGCTTTACTTCTTCTTTTCCAATTTGGATTCCTTTTATTTCCTTTTCTTCTCTGATTGCTGTGGCTAAAACTTCCAAAACTAGGTTGAATAACAGTGGTGAGAGTGGGCAACCTTGTCTTGTTCCTGATCTTAGTGGAAATGGTTTCAGTTTTTCACCATTGAGGACGATGCTGGCTGTGGGTTTGTCATATATGGCCTTTATTATGTTGAGGAAAGTTCCCTCTATGCCTACTTTCTGCAGGGTTTTTATCATAAATGGGTGTTGAATTTTGTCGAAAGCTTTCTCTGCATCTATTGAGATGATCATATGGTTTTTCTCCTTCAATTTGTTAATATGGTGTATCACGTTGATTGATTTGCGTATATTGAAGAATCCTTGCATTCCTGGAATAAACCCCACTTGATCATGGTGTATGATCCTTTTAATGTGCTGTTGGATTCTGTTTGCTAGTATTTTGTTGAGGATTTTTGCATCTATGCTCATCAGTGATATTGGCCTGTAGTTTTCTTTCTTTGTGACATCCTTGTCTGGTTTTGGTATCAAGGTGATGGTGGCCTCGTAGAATGAATTTGGGAGTGTTCCTCCCTCTGCTATATTTTGGAAGAGTTTCAGAAGGATGGGTGTTAGCTCTTCTCTAAATGCTTGATAGAATTCGCCTGTGAAGCCATCTGGTCCTGGGCTTTTGTTTGTTGGAAGATTTTTTATCACAGTTTCAATTTCAGTGCTTGTGATTGGTCTGTTCATATTTTCTATTTCTTCCTGATTCAGTCTTGGCAGGTTGTGCATTTCTAAGAACTTGTCCATTTCTTCCAGGTTGTCCATTTTATTGGCATAGAGTTGCTTATAGTAATCTCTTATGATCTTTTGTATTTCTGCAGTGTCAGTTGTTACTTCTCCTTTTTCATTTCTAATTCTATTGATTTGAGTCTTCTCCCTTTTTTTCTTGATGAGTCTGGCTAATGGTTTATCAATTTTGTTTATCTTCTCAAAGAACCAGCTTTTAGTTTTATTGATCTTTGCTATCGTTTCCTTCATTTCTTTTTCATTTATTTCTGATCTGATTTTTATGATTTCTTTCCTTCTGCTAACTTTGGGATGTTTTTGTTCTTCTTTCTCTAATTGCTTTAGGTGCAAGGTTAGGTTGTTTATTCGAGATGTTTCCTGTTTCTTAAGGTGGGATTGTATTGCTATAAACTTCCCTCTTAGAATTGCTTTTGCTGCATCCCATAGGTTTTGGGTCGTCGTGTCTCCATTGTCATTTGTTTCTAGATATTTTTTAATTTCCTCTTTGATTTCTTCAGTGATCACTTTGTTATTAAGTAGTGTATTGTTTAGCCTCCATGTGTTTGTATTTTTTACAGCTCTTTTCCTGTAATTGATATCTAGTCTCATAGCATTGTGGTCGGAAAAGATACTTGATACAATTTCAATTTTCTTAAATTTACCAAGGCTTGATTTGTGACCCAAGATATGATCTATCCTGGAGAATGTTCCATGAGCACTTGAGAAAAATGTGTATTCTGTTGTTTTTGGATGGAATGTCCTATAAATATCAATTAAGTCCATCTTGTTTAATGTATCATTTAAAGCTTGTGTTTCCTTATTTATTTTCATTTTGGATGATCTGTCCATTGGTGAAAGTGGGGTGTTAAAGTCCCCTACTATGAGTGTGTTACTGTCGATTTCTCCTTTTATGGCCGTTAGTATTTGCCTTATGTATTGAGGTGCTCCTATGTTGGGTGCATAAATATTTACAATTGTTATATCTTCTTCTTGGATCGATCCCTTGATCATTATGTAGTGTCCTTCTTTATCTCTTCTAGTAGTCTTTATTTTAAAGTCTATTTTGTCTGATATGAGAATTGCTACTCCAGCTTTCTTTTGGTTTCCATTTGCATGGAATATCTTTTTCCATCCCCTTACTTTCAGTCTGTATGTGTCTCTAGGTCTGAAGTGGGTCTCTTGTAGACAGCATATATATGGGTCTTGTTTTTGTATCCATTCAGCCACTCTGTGTCTTTTGGTGGGAGCATTTAGTCCATTTACATTTAAGGTAATTATTGATATGTATGTTCCTATTCCCATTTTCTTAATTGTTTTGGGTTCGTTATTGTAGGTCTTTTCCTTCTGTTGTGTTTCTTGCCTAGAGAAGTTCCTTTAGCATTTGTTGTAAAGCTGGTTTGGTGGTGCTGAACTCTCTCAGCTTTTGCTTGTCTGTAAACGTTTTAATTTCTCCATCAAATCTGAATGAGATCCTTGCTGGGTAGAGTAATCTTGGGTGCAGGTTTTTCTCCTTCATCACTTTAATTATGTCCTGCCACTCCCTTCTGGCTTGTAGAGTTTCTGCTGAGAGATCAGCTGTTATCCTGATGGGGATTCCCTTGTGTGTTATTTCTTGTTTTTGCCTTGCTGCTTTTAATATGATTTCTTTGTGTTTAATTTTTGACAGTTTGATTAATATGTGTCTTGGCGTATTTCTCCTTGGATTTATTCTGTATGGGACTCTCTGTGCCTCCTGGACTTGATTAACTATTTCCTTTCCCATATTAGGGAAGTTTTCAACTATAATCTCTTCAAATATTTTCTCAGTCCCTTTCTTTTTCTCTTCTTCTTCTGGAACCCCTATAATTCGAATGTTGCTGCGTTTAATGTTGTCCCAGAGGTCTCTGAGACTGTCCTCTGTTCTTTTCATTCTTTTTTCTTTATTTTGTTCTGCAGCAGTTATTTCCACTATTTTATCTTCCACCTCACTTATCCGTTCTTCTGCCTCAGTTATTCTGCTATTGATCCCGTCTAGAGTATTTTTTATTTCATGTATTGTGTTTTTAATCGATGCTTGATTCATCTTTTGTTCTTCTAGGTCCTTGTTAACTGTTTCTTGCATTTTGTCTATTCTATTTCCAAGATTTTGGATCTGGGAAATAGAATCTTGGATCATCTTTACCATCATTATTCTGAATTCTTTTTCAGGTAGAGTGCCTATTACCTCTTCATTTGTTAGGTCTGGTGGGTTTTTATCTTGCTCCTTCTCCTGCTGTGTGTTTTTCTGTCTTCTCATTTTGCTTATGTTACTGTGTTTGGGGTCTCCTTTTTGCAGGCTGCAGGTTCGTAGTTCCTGTTGTTTTTGGGGTCTGTCCCCAGTGGCTAAGGTTGGTTTAGTGGGATGTGTAGGCTTCCTGGTAGAGGGGACTAGTGCCTGTGTTCTGGTGGATGAGGCTGGATCTTGTCTTTCTGGTGGGCAGGTCCACGTCTGGTGGTGTGTTTTGGGGTGTCTGTGGACTTTTTATGATTTTAGGCCACCTCTCTGCTAATGGGTGGCGTTGTGTTCCTGTCTTGCTAGTTGTTTGGCTTAGGGTGTCCAGCACTGTAGCTTGCTGGTCGTTGAGTGAAGCTGGGTGCTGGTGTTGAGATGGAGATCTCTGGAAGATTTTCGCCGTTTGATATTATGTGGAGCTGGGAGGTCTCTTGTGGACCAGTGTCCTGAAGTTGGCTCTCCCACCTCAGAGGCACAGCACTGACTCCGGGCTCCTCAATTTGGGATGATGTGTTGTCTATTCATGTATTCCACAGATGCAGGGTACATCAAGTTGATTGTGGAGCTTTAATCCGCTGCTTCTGAGGCTGCTGGGAGAGGTTTCCCTTTCTCTTCTTTGTTCTCACAGCTCCTGGGTCTCAGCTTTGGATTTGGCCCCGCCTCTGCGTGTAGGTCGCCGGAGGGCGTCTGTTCTTCGCTCAGACAGGACAGGGTTAAAGGAGCAGCCTCTTCGGGGACTCTGGCTCACTCAGGCCGGGAGGGAGGGAGGGGCACGGAGTGCGGGGCGGGCCTGCAGCGGCAGAGGTCGGCGTGACGTTGCACCAGCCCGAGGCACGCCTTGCGTTCTCCCAGGGAAGCCGCCCCTGGATCCCGGGACCCCGGCAGTGGCGGGCTGCACAGGCTCCCGGAAGGGCGGTGTGGGCAGTGACCTGCGCTCGCACACAGGCCTCTTGGCGGCGGCAGCAGCAGCCCCAGCGTCCCACGCCTGTCACTGGGCTCTGCGCTTTCATTCGCGACTCGCGCCCGTCTGTGGAGCCCCTTTAAGCAGCGCTCTTAATCCCCTCTCCTCGCGCACCAGGAAACCAAGAGGGAAGAAAAAGTCTCTTGCCTCTTCGGCCGCTCCAGAGTTTTCCCGGACTCCCTCCCGGCTAGCTGTGGCACATTAGCCCCCTTCAGGCTGAGTTCTCGCCGCCTGCCCCAGTCCTCTCCCTGCGCTCTGACCGAAGCCCGCGCCTCAGCTCCCAGTGCCGACTGCCCCGGCGGGCGAGCAGACAAGCCTCTCGGGCTGGTGAGTGCCGCTCGGCACCGATCCTCTGTGTAGGGATCTCTCCGCTTTGCCCTACCCAGGTATGTGGGGAGTTTCTTGCCTTTTGGGAGGTCTGGGGTCTTCTGCCAGCGTTCAGTAGGTGTTCTGTAGGAGTTGTTCCACGTGTAGCTGTATTTCTGGTGTATCCGTGGGGAGGAAGGTGATCTCCGCGTCTTACTCTTCCGCCATCTTGAAGTGCTCTGTTTTCATGTTTTTTCTTTATTCGGTTCCAAAGCAGTGATTTTCACCAATCTGTCTACCAGCTCACTTATTTATTCTTCTGCCTCATTTATTCTGCTATTGATTATTTGTAGAGTATTTTTCATTTCAGTTATTGTTTATCTCTGTTTTTTAAAACTTCTAGCTCTTTGTTAAAAATTTCATCTATGTTCTTGGTCTGTGCCTCCATTCTTTTTCCAGTTACTTGTATCATCTTTACTAACATTACTCTGAATTCTTTTTCAGGAAGATTGCCTATCATCTCCACTTCACTTAGGTGTTCTTCCAGAGTTTGATGATGTTCCTTCATCTGGATCACATTTCTCTGCCTTCTGTGTTTGTAGCCTCCTTTCCTCAGGCTGCAGGATCTTGGCTCCTCTCACTTCTGGTGCCTGCCCCCTGATGGGTGAGGTTGGTCCAGGAGCTTGTGCTGTCTTCCTGGTGGTAGGGACTGGTGCCTGCCCACTGGTGAGTGGAGCTGAGTTTTCTCCCTCTGGTGGGCAGGGCTGTGTCAAGTGGTGTTTAGAGGCGGCTGTGCGATCAGAATAAATTTAGGCAGCCTGTCTGCTCATGGGAGGGTCTGTGTTCCCACCCTGTTGGTTGTTTGCCCTGAGGCATCCCAGAACTGGAGACTGCAGGCTATTGGGTGGGGCCAGGTCTCAGTGCCGAAATGGTGACCTCCAGGAAAGCTCACACCAAAAAATATTCCCTGGGTCCTCTGCCACCAGTGTTCTTGCCCCCACAGTGAGCCACAGCCAACTTCTTCCTCCCCAAGAGACCCTCCAAGACCCTCAGGTAGGTCTGGCCCAACCTTTTATGGAGTTACTGCTTTGCCCTGAGTCCCAGTACACATGAAACCTTGTGTCACCCTCCAAAAGTGGAGTCTCTTTCCCCCAATCCTGTGGAGCTCCTGCCCTCAAGTCCCACTGGCCTTCAAGATCAAATGCTCTGGGATCTCCTCCTCTCATTGCCATGTCCCCAGGCTGAGGAGCCTCACGTGGGTCTCAGAGCTCTCACTCCTATGGGAGAACCTCTGTGATATGATGATTATTTTCCACTTTCTGGGTCACCCACCCAGCAGGTATGAGATTTGATTATATCATGAAAGCACCCCTCCTACCATCTAGTTGTAGCTTCTTCTTTGTCTTTGGATGTAGAATGTCTTTTTTGTATGTTCAAGTCTTTTTTGTTGATGGTTGTTCAGCAGTTCGTTGTGATTTGGGTGGTTTCATGAGAGGAGGTGAGCTCACGTCCTTCTACTCTGCCATCTTTGTCTCTACCCTCTCTCCTGAATGTCACTGTGAGGAGTTCTGGCTTCTTAAAGTTCAATTTTGATTGAAATTCATGAAGGACTTCAGGCTTTACCTCTGGTCAACCACTATCTCTGCAGAATATCTCCAGGGTTAGAGGGAAATCTCCCATATAGGCTCTTTTAAATCTGCTTTGCTGGAACTTTTTATAAGGAATCTCCAGATTAAACTTTTAATAGTCCCTTGAGGCTAAGAAGCCAAGCCAATCATTTGACATCTATAGATTTGGGTGAATTCTTCTCCTCAATGTCCCCCACATATTCTGAGGTTCTTGCATTTGCCAGGAAGTGACCTTCCTTACTCAGCTAGTAAGGCTGCTGGGAACTCTAAGCAAGGTACCACACTATTTTCCCAAGGGGCTTTATTGGCTCCATGAAGTCAACCTTAGTTTCTTAAAGCTGTTTGGTCAAACCTAAGTTTGTGTATATCTCTCTCAAATATGACATTCTAGGCAGAACTTTAGTAATATAATCAATGTTTGCAATCATGTGCTATTATAAGGAGAACAGATTCTTACTGAAATTATGCAAATAACTATATTGCCAAGAAAACAAGAATGTTCACTGAAAGCTTCTGAATTCTGGAGGAATCGGGTAGGGAGAAAAAGACAAATGATTCAATTTTGCTTACAAGGGTATAATTTACCAAACTCCTCTAAGCTTAAGAGAGAAAAACAAATTTTCCTACATTTGGAGAAACAAAACTTAAAAAAAATAAAACCAGCAATGTTTCAAATGTAAAAATCATAGGGCTTCCCTGGTGGTGCAGTGGTTGAGAGTCTGCCTGTGATGCAGGGGACCCGGGTTCGTGCCCTGGTCTGGGAGGATCCCACATAACGTGGAGCGGCTGGGCCTGTGAACCATGGCTGCTGAGCCTGCGCGTCCGGAGCCTGTGCTCCACAACGGGAGAGGCCACAACAGTGAGAAGCCCGCGTACCACGAAAAAAAAAATCATAAAATGGGGCTTTCCTGGTGGCACAGTGTTTAAGAATCTGCCTGCCAGTGCAAGGGACATGGGTTCAAACCCTGGTCCAGGAAGATCCCACATGCCGCAGAGCAACTAAGCCCACGTGCCACAACTACTGAGCCTGTATTCTAGAGCCCATGAGCCACAACTACTGAAGCCCATGCACCTAGAGCCCATGCTCTACAACAAGAGAAGCCACTGCAATGAGAAGCCCACGCACCACAATGAAGGGTAGCTGCCATTCGCTGCAACTAGAGAAAGCCCACACACAGCAACAAAGACCCAATGCAGCCAAAAATAAATAAACTAAATAAATTTATTTTTAAAATCATAAAATATTATAACCATCTTCTTCAGTTTACTTAGTCCCATGTAATTAATTCTTGTTTTGCTTGATCTTTTGTTAGAAGTTTTATGAAACCGTCAATTTCTCCATTAGGGTTTTGTAAATCCTTACTCAGTTCAGTGTAATGATTTGAAATTCATCAGAAACTTGTGTTCTAGAATACTTGTTAGATCCTTTTCCATGAATTTCTCTGAACATGAAACACATTTTCAGGAAGCTTTTGTAAAAGCATGAGTAAAACCATTGTCTAAGTAATAAAAGACAAATATCCATTACTAAAAATTTGATTCATTCTAATGGAATTGACAAGAAAATTTATCTCTGTGACACAAAACATTTAAGATAATAACTAGAATTATGACTGATAACATTATACTAGGACATATCCAATTTTAGGAATTTCATATACTTTCTAGAACATTTATATTAATAACATTCACCCTTATGATATAACCTAGAGTTTATGATCATTTAGTTAGCAATGCTTCCCACGTAAGTAACATACCAAAGAAGCCTAATGAGTTTCATAGCTCTCTTTTCTAATAAGATAAAACAAATCTTTGAGGGTGTTCCAAGGGGCCTCTGGAAAACCTGAACATTATTTCCAGGTCAATAAGACTTCATTTAGAATTTGACTTAGGGGAAAATCTACTTTTTCAAAAATAAAAATGTTTTAAAACACTTTGTCAAATATGATCATATGTCACTGTGAATTAATATTTAGTTATCAATTTAATCAAAGTGACAAAGATTCACATGTAAATACAGATAGTTAAATAGTGTAAAAAGACTTAGCTCTTTTAATATTGAAAGCACTCAGTTTTTCTTCAAAATTATCAGACTCATCAAGACAAAATGTACAATATTTGTTTTGCTAGACAGATTACATTAAATGTAAAAAAAAATGTCTTTGTTTATAATTTCTCATTAAGAGCAGACCAATAATTAAGAAAATTTTGCAAAAAGTGAGAAAAAACAAACTTTAATTTTCTACCAGCTTACTTTGGATATTAAAACTCAATCACTTTATTAAATTCATTCCAATCTTAGACCTGACTACACATAAAATTCCTTTCTAAAGATTCCTTTTTAACAAACCTCTTACAACTTTCTCTGCCCATTTTGATTTGTCCCTTGTTCTCTTTCCCATTTAGAAGTTACCAGCTTTAGGACAAAAATCACTTAACAAAGTTTTTACATGAACAAAAACGTCTCCATAGCTTACACTTTTTCTTACCCCCAAACATATTCTAATTTCCTTATAATTCCTAGTAGCTTTAACCACATATATTATTTACAATTCTTAATCCTTTGAAGCTTTAATTTTTTTGTAAAGATAAAGTTAAAAATTATTAACTGTGTAACTATTTTGTGGCTTGGCAAACTTATAAATACATTTCATAATTTCTAGAAACATATTCTACTTCATAGTACAAGGTTTTTGTTTATTTATTTATTTATTTATTTATTTATGGCTGTGTTAGGTCTTCGTTTCTGTGCGAGGGCTTTCTCTAGTTGTGGCAAGCGGGGGCCACTCCTCATCGCGGTGCGCGGTCCTCTCACTATCACGGCCTCTCTTGTTGCAGAGCAGAGGCTCCAGACGCGCAGGCTCAGTAATTGTGGCTCACAGACCCAGTTGCTCTGCGGCATGTGGGATCTTCCCAGACCAGGGCTCGAACCCGTGTCCCCTGCATTGGCAGGCAGATTCTCAACCACTGTGCCTCCAGGGAAGCCCCATAGTACAAGCTTTTAATGAAGCACAAGACGTGTTTACTAATAGAACCAAACATATTTCGTGTGTAATAAGAGGTCCAAAGTAGGTAAACTTAGACTCGTGCAGCAATTAATATTTCAGTATTTTGTCTTAGTTGGAAATGATCTAGACATTCAATTCATTTAATTTAACTTAGCAAAACTCTAAGGGTACAATTTGTCAAAGACATTTAGAAAACTATTTAAGTTGACATAGCAAAAACAATTATTGCTAAAAAAAGTTTACCTAAAAGAATTCTTATCTTATGTCTATTTAATGAATTTGTCCTTAACAATCACTCAGATTACTCATGACAATTTCATAAGATGTTAAAGTAGTGTTAGCCATCATCTTAAATTATTATTATTATTACTGTTTTCTGAGAAATTTTGTAAAAGAGATAACATGAGCTTATTTGACTTTTAGTAAAACTACATAGCATAAAGCTATTATACTTAATGCTGATAACTCTTAAGATATGTCTGTATTAATTAAACCATTAAACCTGAACTAGATTTTACTTACCAAAAATTATCCAAGATCATGTGAATTTGAAAAATATTTGTATTCGTTTTTGTTATATTTTTGAGAATTTTTAGATTGCTTGTTGGAATAAATTAAGTTTACTCACTCAGATAGCTACAGTCTTTTATCAGTTATGGAGAAGACTTTTAAGTCTTCTTGCCCTTTAAGTGTACTTGCCCTTGATAAACAATTTTAAGGAGCCTGTGATTTAGAGTTTGAGCAAGAGAGGGTTTTTTTGGTGGTTTTTGTTTAAAAAAAACACCTCTTTCCTTTTTTTTTCTTTAAATTTTAGTTTCAGGTTCTAACAATTGAGATAATCTGGGCTCAGTCTCAGGCAATGTGGCTGTGTTTACGTTTCACAGACATGGTAAGATTTATAACTTTAAGGGACAGAGAAAAAAATGTAAATTTTCTTCTGTGAGTTTTGGAGTGTATTTTTCTATTATCATAAGTCTCAGGGTAATTATTATTTTAAAAACTTTTTCTTCTTAAGTACAGGACAATTTTGCTCCAATTATCCTCAACTTTTATAATATCTACAAGAATTTGAGAGGAATAGGTTTCAGGTTTGGTGAAGATAAATGGGCCTTGACTTGCTCCTAAGTTGCATTTCTGGTTTGGTAGAGATTTGGAAGACAAAGATAATTTTTTCTATTAGCTCTTGAATATTGGCTTCTTCCAACTGATCTTTTCCTAATTATTTGTAGGAGGGCCTAAGGAATTGCTGAGGAGATGGGGCAATTTTTAAAATTTTTCTTAAAAAGGGGAATTCACGTTGGATCTTTATTTTAAGTCTAATTTCTGTTATTTCATCTTAATAACGATTCCCTAAGGCTAGCTGTTATACATTATTTTTCCTTTCAATTTGATCCTTCCATAAATACCAATATGACAGCTGTTCATGATGAGAGCTTTCAAAAAGGTAATCTTTTAAATACAGCAAATTTAAAGGATCCATCATCTGGCCATTGAGGAGTAAGACCTTTCATTAATTTCAAATAGTGACTCAAATCAGTAAGGCTTTTTATGGAACGACCCAGAGGTAACTTTTCAGGCTTAGAATAAATCGTTACCATGGATGAAATAAGCATACTTTCAGATGGAGAGGGCACGGATGGTATAGCCCCTATAATGTGAAAATTCATTTCCAAGGATAATCTAAGAAAGCAAAGGCCTTCATTGCACAGGCAGTAAGGGTGGTATAGTGCAAACTGTGTCCCTGGTCTCTCCTGGGAATTTGAGGCACCTCTGATCCCAAACCTACTAATCTGTGACATCAGGCATATGCTGCTGGAATGGGACTTTTCCAACACTTACAAGGTAATGAAGGTTGAAACAACAAAGGCCCCTTATGGACTGGGTCCCCTTAGGACAAACTCCTCTGACAGCTGGCACAACAAGACTAGAGTGTGTTGTTTATGACTTTGCATCTCAGAACCCCAGTCAATTCAACTGGTTACCAGATGCACCCCAGTAAATACACCATCCAGATGGTGGAGACCAGAGAGAATATTCTCACTGGACAAAAAGCCAAACTCTCAGGACAGAGAAAAATACAGAAGGAAAAATCTCATCCAGTTTTTATATAGAGGACTGACAGCAAAGTTTGTCTTAATAGGCACTGGACTGGAGAGAACTGTTAACTCACCAGTCTGTGAGGCTGTCTCCAACAGCAAGCTTATAGGGCCTATGCCTGTACTCTGCCCTATGGTTCTTTCTTCTTATGAAACATGACTCAGGAGACAGAGACAAAGAAAAACAGTGACTATCTCTGGGAGGAAAGGATTAAGAAAAACTGAGACGAGATTACTCATTTCCAAAAACCAGATTTTCTATGTCACAAGGATCTTGCTTGATAAGTATTTTCTTCTGCTAATCTAAATTTAGAGATAGAGAAAAGGAGACTCTTAAGCACTTTCCCGCCCACCAGACCTTACAGGCCTGGGAAGTTGAGGAGATAAGAAATTTTACCTTCTGCTGGCCTTTGTCATGTGTCCTAGGATCTCTCAGCTGCAGCAGTCTTGTGGTGGGAAGCAGGGTTTAGCCAGCCTCCTGGTTGTCTTGTCATCTGTTGAGGAGGAAGAAATGTCCCTGCCAACCTTCTTGAGTTAAAGAAGTAACAAGGTTTATACAGCCTTCTTGACCCTGCATTCCCTATCTCTGGTGCTAATGATGTCTTTCTACCTCCTGGTACAGGGAGGGCACCATTCACATGAGATATTAATTTCCTGCTTTCATGGAGACAGATAGGAAGGTCAGTGTGTCTCTCTTGCATCAGTCATTTCTTCAGTAACTTTAATTCAAAGTAATATTCCACTGAGGCATATTTTGGAGCATCCTGCCCTGGGCACCAACAAAGTCAAATGGTTTAGAGAGAAAGCAAGTCCCTTTGTCAGCAGTGACCTGTGCTCATGGTGATTGTTATTCCATCTCCACAATACCGTTGGGCTGGGTGCTCAAGAAACAGAGCTGTGAAAACATGGCTCCTGTCTCTTATAATTTATAGTACCAATGTTTCAAAGAAAAACTTTTATTTAGTGCCTCCTTTGTGTTAGACAATAATGCTGGTATATTTTCAAGATATACAAATAATAGAAAGAGACATGTATGGTACTTGAATTGTAGTGAGACATTAAAAATTTCCCCCCAAAAAAATCTTTTTCTTTATACTTATAAGAAAAAAAAAATGTAGATTCATTTTGGACAAGATAAAGAAAATTTATGAAGTGATAAATCTAACCTGAGAAAGTAGAAAAGAACACAGTACATAGGCTCTGAGCATTCTACTCACAGAAAATATTGTCCTGTTGTTTTGCAATATGGACTTGTTCCCCTGTCCCTATGGCTGTCTCTTCCCCTCTCTGTTTCTGCTCCTCTTCTCTCTCTCCCTCACACATACAATTTTCCCCTACAGAAAAACCCATTGACTAAATGCTAATGGGCAGGCACTGTGCTCAAACTGAGGCTACAGTGGTGAGTTAAAAGCAGAGATCATTTTTCCATCCTCATCAAACGTATATTCCAAGATGGAGAAAGTGAATACTAACCAAAGAGTCACACAACCATAATATTGCAACCACAACTAACAACCATAACCACGGAGTTAAGCTAAGCAAGCCACTATTGTCAGCTTTCTCTCAACCCTCAGTAGAGTGTGTTCCACTTAAAGGCCTTGAGTAAGTCAATATTCTGTTGAGAAAATCCAGGAAATTTCTCAGTCTTCCACATCTGAAATTATGCAGTTTGGAATGTCAGGAACAAGAGTGAGGGGAAAGATCATTCAGAACTGCAGCTAACCAGTTTCTCTCTTTCTGACTGCTGCAATAACCTCCTAGTCTATCCTGTGTTTACTCCTGTTCCTCTGGCCTGTTCACAGAGCTGCCAAAGTGGTCCCTTAAAATTTAAGCCTGATTGTGCCACTCTATACTCAAAATCGTCCAGTGAATTCAATTTAATTACAATAAATCCAAAGTTCTCACCAAGGCCTCAAAGTCCTTTTTGATCTGTTCTCCCCTTCTCCCATGTCTCTCTTGGCCTCATTCCTACCACTCTCTCCCTTGTTTTCTGTAATCCAGCCAAACTTGCTTCTTCTCCAGCTTTTACTAAAACACTACTTAGTAGACAAACAATTTATTTTAAATTAGGCAAAAACTTTAATAAGACACTTAACCAAAGAAGATACATGAATGGTAAATAAGCAACATTTTAAAATGTTCAGCATTATTAGTCATCAAAGAAAAATTAAAACCACAATGAAAATAACTTCACATCTACTAGAATGACTAAAATTAAAAAGATTGATAGCATCAAATGTTAGTAAGGATGGAGAACAACCAGAAGTCTCATACATTCCTGAAGAAAATGTGAAATGATGTACTACTTTGGAAAACAGTTTGGCATTAATACAACCCCCTAATTTCACCCCCTAGGAATTTAAATGAGAAAAATATGTCCACACAAAATGTGTACATGAACGTTCATAGAAACAACTTTATTCATGATTGTGAAACTGAGTAGAATCCTGTGGGGCTTTCCCAGTGACAGACTCAAAGTGTTCCCTGCTTCTTGTTTGTAGAACAAAGCTTTAGTCTCCTAGGCCTCCCTTGATTTCCAAAGAGCAGTTAATGATTATAGAACTGACCAAATTCAGAAACAAAGGAAAAGCAGTCAAGCAAGAAAAGTAACAATAGATTGAAAAACAGTGTTGTCTCTATCCCTTTCTCCTCAAGGGATATAGATAACAGTCTGACACATATCCTTGATGTGGTGCTCCAAGGACAATGGTGCTTCAAGGACAAAGGACAACCCTCTCTGAAAAAGTGTCAGCGTTACACCCCTTATCAGACCCTTAATTGCCCTCCCCACCATGTTGTGATGGTTATGAAATTCCTGAGCCCAGCTGGGCGATGAGACCTGTCCCAAATAAGAAAAGGCATCTACCCTGTCCCACTGCCACTCTATAGAAGGAAATTATATGTGCCTCGACCAATCAGTAAATGAAATTTTCACCATGAACCATTCCTTTGATTTCTGGCTATAAAAACTGATCAATAGCACATGTTTGGGGTCGACTCCCCCAGACTACTAGGAAGTCAGCCTGCTGTTCTGGCAGAAAAACTTTCCTCTAATAAATTCTATCTTCTCTACATTCTGCCTTGTGTCCGGAAATTCTTTTCCAACCCACGTTTGGACCACGACACATGAGTGTTTTTTGTAGACACTAAGGCTCTCCACCTGATGGAGGATTTGACTACACGCTGATCACAAGCATGTAGGTCCCAGAATGTTTGGAAAAAGAAGGCTGATGATTAAGGTACCCAAGACATCACCCTGTCACCTCTCCACCAACTAATCAAAAGAATGTCCATGAACTGATAATTCACCCTGAGACCCTCACTCCTAATGTTGTCTTTAGAAACACTTGCCCAAAAGTCTTCAGGGAGTTTGGGTCTTTTGAGCATTAGCTGCTTGTTATCCTTGCTTCGCATCCTGCAAATAAACTCTGTACTTTCCTTCACCACAACTGGTATCAGTAGATTGGCTTTGCTCTGCATTGGGTAGTGAATCTGTGTTTCGTTTGGCAATAATTTTGGCAACCATGAAGGGGCCACCATCCCCAGTGGGCATCTCAACCATAGCACACTGGCCGCTGACCAGTGCCAGCTCATGGATACAACTCAGCAGCTGCTTGAGCACCTTTGTCTCAGAGATGGCCCTGAACACTTGCCACTGAGCAGGCATCATTGGCCCATGGCACTTTTGATTTCTGTGGTAAAGGGAAAAAGACACATGCTTTGCTGGTTGAGATTTCTCTAGTAAGTAGTGGAACTTGTGTGTGATAATACCAGGGTATTCATTCTCTTAGCCATCTGGGTCTGTCAGTGGCTAAACATTTGTTGGGATTTTCCCTTTTGGGCTGAGGAGTTTGAAACTCTGAGAGACAACATTTGTTTGTTTGTTTGAGATTTTAAGATTACCAGCCATAAACAACTGAGAATGGGTAATCAGAGCTCTGTTTCATCTTATATTCCCTACGGTGTATTTTGCAGAATTGGGAAATTCTTAGCTCTTAGTTTCGTGGGCTCATACCCATGAAAAGGAGAAGGTGATATCTTTCTAAAAATCATGTGGTCACAGTATTCTTTAGGCTCTGGAGAATAATGACCCAGATGGGGCACTTTTTGACATTCTAAATCTTGTTTTTGCATATGAAAAAGCTGGCTTGTTAAAAGTATCTCTTCACTCTTCTGACCAGAAGGAAACGAATCTTACTAGGAGGAACTTACATTTTTCTCCCTGTGCCTCTGAAATGTAAATGTTCTTCCCTGGGCTCTATTGTACTCTCACTCACTCTTGTCTATACCATTGCCAATTCCTGAGACTGAGGGGGGAAAAGGGAGAAGAGTCCTTTTTAAACTCAGGCAGGAAAACTGTGAGATCTCTGTTTGTCTGGAATGTATGTATGTCCATGTGTACATTATAAATATATCTCTTTTCCTTTGGATGGTATTATCAAAGTTAGTTTGTAAATGAGCTCTATTTAATTGACTTAAAGGAAATTAAGCACTTACAGAAATTCTCAGAAATATAAAAGAAACTAACTTGAATGAATTTCAGATTCATGTGATCTGAAAAATATTCAATATTCAATTTGGGATAATGGCTGACTTGGTCTAATGTCTCATAAAGTTTTCTTGGGTAATCTAAACATAATTTTTGAGAACAAGTGAATAAAATAGAAGTAAATGAGACAAGAGTTTTTAGGTGAACTCTGGGAATAATTATGTTTTAGGAATGTCTACTTAAAAATAGCTTTTCTGGAAGTTTTAGTAACTTGAAATTTTAGAGTTTAACTAAATTAAGTTAAATGATGAGAATTCATTGAATGTCGAGGTCTTTTCCAAATAAAATAATATACTGAAATATTAATTACTAAACATTGGCTTCCTTTCACAGAGAAAGTAAAGATATTTAAGACTATTAATAAATATGTTTGGTGTCACACTGAGACATTTTCCATAAGAAAGTACATATTTTTAGAAATAATAAATAGCATTTATTTATAAATTTGCCAATCTACAGAATGCTAATGTAAAGAACAGCTCATAATTGCTTACTTCTTAATTTTCACTAGGAATTTAGGTTTTTAAGACTTGAGAATTCTAATTAAATATGTAATTAAAGCCACTAGAAATAATGAGAACATTTTCGTATACAGGGTAATAGGATGTGTGTTTTCATTAAAAGAAGGTATGAAGAATAGGAATTTATTTTGTTAAAGAAAAAGGAAGTAATTTTGTCTTAAAGCTGGTTATTTCTAAAGAGGAAATAAAATAAAGGGCAAGTTAATATGAATATAGAAAGTTGTAGATTTCTGGGGAAAAAGTAATCTTTAGAAAGAAATTCTATGTGTTGTCAGGACTCACTAAGATTAGAATGAATTTAATTGAGTAAATGAATTTTAAGATTAAAAGTAAAGTGGTACAAAAACTTAAAATTTTTTTCTCTCTCTGTTAAGAGAAAAAAGTTTTATTGGCATATTGATTTGCTTTTGATTACAGATTGTAAATTTTCTTTACCTTTTAAATAATCTGTTATAACTTTCTCTATTTGCTTTTAAAATCTTTCATTGTAACTTTGGTTAAATGGATACACATTGTTTCACAGTGAGCTGTAATCCTATTTGACCAAGTGTCTTGAAACTTTTTAACATTTTGGATAAACTTCTCAAGGATAGAATCCTAATAAAAGATATTTTGACCTCTAGATAGTTTTGGGATGTTTCAGAGGACCCCTAAGTCATCTCAAAGAGAGATATTAAACTAATTAGGATTATTTGGTATGTTATGGGAGGCACTGTCAATTGATTAGAGATAAATGTATCTCCAACATTTTAGGTTATACATTTAGATTATACTAAATATCATTAATATAGATATTCTTATGTTATATGAAATTAAATAAAATTTCTAAAATTTGAATATGTCAAATTTGTATGTTACAGAAGTAAACACATTTTTTTTGTCAATTGCATTTTAACCAGCTCTTTAACTGTGTCTTTTTAAGTCTTTTTATCATTCATAGATGCTTTTGCAAAAGTGCTTCATCTTCAGGAAGATTCATACTAAAGACTTTCTGACAAGTGCAGGTTTCTGATAACTTTCAAATCATACCGTTGAATTGGGTAAGAAATTAAAGAATTCTAATGGAAATCCCGATGGTTTCATAAAGGTTAAGGCTGCAAACTGTAAACAGCTCAAATGTTCATCATCAAGTGAATGAGTAATTCACATCAGCAATAAAGGGGAATGAAATATTAATATACATAACATGGATGAATCTCAAAACATGCTGAGTGAAAGAAAACAGGAACCAAATACACACTGTTAGATTCTAGTTATGGAAATTTGAGAATGGGAAAACTATAGTCACTGAAAGCAAATCATCATATCACTTTTGTAGGAAGGTGAGGATTGACCACAAAGCAGCCTAAGGAAACTTTCTGGGTAATGGAAATTTTCTGTATCATGATTGTGGTAGTGATTACACAAATGTACATATTTGTCAAAATTTATCTAACTGTGCTATACACTTAACATGAGTGCTATTAGTTGTATGTAAATTGTACCCCAAAAGGGGTGATTAAAAGGAAATATATATTATGTATGACATATAAATATATGTTTACATATATTACATATATATCATGACAATAGAATAAAATATGTTCTTAGTGATTAAATTGCTATTTAGCCAACATCCAGAATGCCAAACATCCTTATTTTTTTCTTGTTTTTCCTTTCTCTAACCTCTCAAAAAGCATCATTTTTAAGTCACATCAACATTGCTGATTAGATTTGCAGTAATTTGAAAACACAGAAGACATTCCTTTTACAAATATAAACAAAAGCTTCTTTCATCTGCTCTCTAGATCTTTTTATTCTTATGCCACATTCTTTACACCAGTTGACCAATTGAGTTAGGCACTCATTTCCTTTTTCACAAATCTTTGTTGTGTTTCTGCTAGTTCTGCATTAGGGACTATTAAGGAGGAAAACCACTGACACAAAATGGTTTCATTTGTGCTGAAGCCCACGATACCACGCATATATTTAATACCTAACCTACTTGCAATTTCGACCTTCACCAGAAATGTTATCTTAATTCTGAAATCTGGAATTTTCTGGTCGGCACCAATGTGGTAATCTATCACAGGGGCCCTCTCCATCTCCCCCAAACCAAGAAGAAGAGGCAATCTGCATGATAAACTCAAGGCTTCCCTTCCCTACAAAGAGAAGATAGTACTGGTCCCAAATAACCTTTTTTACTTTTGCTAATGACTTTCTTGCCCACCCTCCTTTCTATAAAAACCTTCCACTCTGTATAACTTCTCAAAGTGCCCTTCTATTTACTAGATGAGATGCTGCCCAATTCATAAAGCATCAAATAAGGCCAATCAGATTTTCAAATGTATTCAGTTGAACTTTGCTTTTTAACAAGACATGATCTTAAACAAGATAAACATTGCCCCTGTTTTCATCTCAGGTGGCCTCAGCCGGCAGCTGCTTGAAGCAGGATTTTGGTTCCTGGCCAGAGATTGAAGTCAGGCCGGGGCAGTGAAAGCGCTAAATCCTAGCCACTAGACCACCAGGGACTAGGGGCCAGTGACAAGTTCCTGGCCTGTCTGCTGTGTAGAAATGAATTTCCACAGACATGGAAAGTAGTGAAACAAGTAAAGTGTTTATTAGGAGGACAAAGAATACATGTGGCTAGACACATGGGTGGGTTCAGAGAGAGAGTTGCGCTCACTTTAGGTAGTTTGAATCACTTTTATGGGGAATTTCTTCCAGGTTTCCTTTGACCAATCATCTTGCTTTGCCTGGTTCTGAGTCCATATTTGGTATACCTCAGGTTCCTCCCGTGTTCATGTGCATCTCTTAGCCAAGATGGATTCTAGCGAAGAGGCCTATGGGTAGTTGACATCACTTACTATGGTGTGGTGCCCTCTCCCTTTTTGACCTCCAAGGAACCTTTCTGCACATGTGTAGCTGGGAAGGTCTCCTTGACTACGAGAATGAGGAACATCTAGTCTTTTATCTCTTATCTGGGCAGGGCACAGCCTCCTTTCTCGATTGCACTGTTATTGATATTTCTAGTTTCTGTCCAGAGGGAATGAACTCCTGCTGCTTACCCTGGGGCCCATCTATCTCCTGCCTCACTTTCACAGAACTCACAATCTGCTGTGAGAGACAGTCAGAATATGAGCCCACACACACAAATAATTTTAAAGCCCGATAGATTTGAAGTCAATAGAAAAGACATTGAGGGCTTCCCTGGTGGCACAGTGGTTAAGAATCCGCCTGCTAGTGCAGGGGACACGGGTGCAAGCCCTGGTCCAGGAAGATCCCACATATCATGGAGCAACTAAGTCCGTGAGCCACAACTACTGAGCCCGCATGTTGCAACTAGTGAAGCCCATGAGCCTAGAGTCCGTGCTGCGCAACAAGAGGAGCCACCACAATGAGAAGCCCTCAGACTGCAACGAAAACCCAATGCAGCCATAAATAAATAAATAAATAATTTTTTTTAAAAAGGAAAAGACATTGAAAAAGAAGTGGGCCTCCTTTTGATAAGGAAGTCAGAGGTTTCTCTGTAACTTCTTTTGAGAACAATAAGCCATGTCTTTTCCTTCTTCTACATTTTCTCTCCCCACTGCTGACCCCAACAAAATGCTGAAGACAGAATTTGCACTCAATAGATTACCTTTTAAATTGATGTAAAAGTATAAAGTATATTTATGTGTGTTAAAGTATGGAAGGGCATACATTTGGAGCATAAAAGCTCAGTACCTGCTGGAAATATCACATAATTGATGAATATAAAACTAATTATATAATAGGGAAATTAAAAAGAAATTTCAGGCTGTGTAGAGACTAAATTAAGAGAACAATAACATATATAATAGCTGAATATTTTGGCATTTGAAATTGGAATTTAAAAAATAGATAAGAGAGGAAGAAATAGGAGTCTTAATTAATAACTGAAGGACAAAGGGGGGATAGGTAGCTTATTTAGCTTATTTCTGCCTTTTTAGTTGCAGAAAATATCAGTTTTGAAACCAGATATGATTGCAATGTATTAGTTCTGCACAAAGTGCTAGGATGAGTTTCCCCACACCCACGGTTTGGGGATAGTGCTTTACTCATAACTCATCTTTCATGCATTTGCCTAAATTCTCGTGGAATACAGCTGGACGTGCAGCTCATAAATATGACCTTTGGATGTGTTTTAAACACTACTGAACTCCATTTTAATTTTACATATTAAAGCCTCTGGGCTCTATTTACTCTTTCATTATATAACATTCATTTATCTTATGAAAAACGCTGTGATTCACTGTTGGTCTAGCATTTTCTTTTTCCACTTATTTGGATGATTTTTAGAATCCAAACTGTATTGTTATTTATCTTGGAAAACAGAAACACTTTCGGGAATCAATTCTCTGAGTCCCAAACCCCTCACCTGACACCCTCTTGTGGTGCTGTGCCCTGGGGGGAGGACACAGCAGGATCTGCAGGTGGAGAGGCCTAGAGAGCTGAGGGTATTATGGGTCTGGTTTATCGCCAAGATTAGTCAAGCCCCAAATTATAGTGTTGAGGGAGAAATTTTTCACCTAATGGGGTATGGGGAAGTCATTTAGGCTTATACATGGTTCAGTGTAAACTTTGTGTGAACTGAAAGAGCCTGTCAAACACACACAGCACATCTGCTTTAACCATTAAGGAAAAGAAATGTCTGATTCACAAAGAAGGATAAATGACTCCCTTCTTATGATGCCCATGTTAACACCCTCTCGAAGATGAGCTTCCTTTCCCACGTGCCAGGATCCTACTGTCTCACTAGATATGTCCTCAATCTGTCTCTTTTGAAATCTTTAAGGAATAGACCCCTGTCATGTTTGATGTATGTTCTTTGTTCTGATAAAGCATAAGACTACCATGCTTCAGTGGAGAAGTTCCTTAGAGCCTTTTGAGGGGCTGCCTCCCAGATCATAGCCCTCAGCTTGGCTCAAATAAAACTATTTTCTGTTCCTATTATAAATTCTTTATTAGTTCCCTCCACAGTGTGTTATTCCTTATGAAGTCCAGCTGTTCTAGGCTGACACCAAGCCACCCTGAAGCAGCCATCGTGTCTTCATTGCCTCTTTCTCACATCTGGGTCCTTGAAGGTTGCTGAGATCACACTTGCTTGTCTGTGTCCATGGAACCCAGGGCAGAGCCCAGGTCCTCCCACCAGGGCCCTGGATTCTGGTACCAAACCCAGGAGAAGGTGTGCTCTAGTGATATCAGCCTCACCTGGCACCAAGGCCAAGATCGTCGTGTGTTTTTTCCCAGACTTCTTCTGTGGGAAAGGGTTTTGTGATGTTTTGTTTTCCCTAGTTCACCCTAGAGAGATGCAAGGAGGAAGTCTGATGCAGACTTTCCAGCTTACAAACATCTGAGGGCTGTGTCTCAGGTCAGGATCAATGTTCCCTTTTCCATGGGCATTCAAGTCAGTGAGGCAGCCTGACTTGAGAGCCAGGACTCTGCCTCTGTAGTCCTGGAGTTGATGGCTGAAGGCTGGGGACAGGGGCGCTGCAGTTCTGCCCAAGGGGAATTAAAGGCCAGAAAGCCCATGTTTCTGAAGGAGTCTGATCATCGCCTGAAATGTATGCCAGTTAACATATAATTTCTTTATCCTATTTATTCATTATTGTTATTTCTCATTGTACTTTGGGACTCAATTTTTTATTGTTATAGAAATCCAATGTTTTCAAAGATTCTCCCTCAAGGATTCTACTGTTAACATTTTTCATTAAGAGAAATGCCTGTCTATTCCAATCTTTCTTTCCCTCCATTATTGACTGTGTCTTTTCTAGGTCTTGTCCTTGTCTCCTGGGCCACAGTCAGTAATGTCTCCACTTATGTATTCTGAGTGTGTGATCATTTGGTCCAAGGGATTCTGCTGAATGAAGTATAAATTCTGATATCTTTCTCTTGCAAACTTTCAAAACCTACAAATAAAATGAAGATATGGGCAATATAAAATGAAAATATAATTTTCCATTCTTATTAATATCTATCTCTATTTCAATAGAATTCAATTATTGGCCCCCAATGACTATATTTTTCAAAAGAATTCCCTAAATAATTACCAGTAATTCACTACTCCAATGTAATGTAGAAGATATTCTTAGTGTATTCTTCAAATTCATGTTGATGGAATGCTCAAGTTCCCTATATCAAATTGAGCTCCTATATTCCCTCTGAATAATAAAACTAAGATATGTTTGCTAAAGGTTGTTGAAAAACAACATTTTAGTTTGACATGGATGGTACAAATGTAGTATCACTAAGGGTGAAAATTTAGTATATGTCCTGTGGACTACCAGTTTCATGTTCCACAATCACAATCGAACCATTTAAATACAGAATTATTTCCTAATTCTGTTAAATAAACTTCATTATAAATAACAAGCATTTTGAAAGCTTTAAATTTTTAACTATAGCTAATTAATTTGTTCCTTTCTCCTCTATCAACAAAAATTGACTTTCATGGTTAACTCAGTTAAAAAATAAAACAGCACAATAGGAAAGAAGTAAAATATCTCCATTGCCTACAATATATAAAAATATATATAAATATGCTGATGAAAAAAACGTGGGTCTGCTCTCTCATGTGCAGTAAAGCAAATCTACTGACACCAGGTTATGGCGAAGGAAAGTGTAGCGTTTATTGCAGGTGCCAGGCAGGGAGTTCAGGTGAGCTAGTGCTCAAAACACCTGAACCCCCTTTCCTGATGGGTTTTATGAAAGCATTTTTAAATACCAGGTGAGAGAGGGGAATCACAGGGTATGTGATCAGCTCCTGCACAATTCTTTGATTGGTTGATATGAGTTAACAGAGCAGTGTCACAGTGGTTAACATTATCAATCCTCAGGCTCCAGTAAAAGATCTCCTACTTAAAACAGTTTTAAAAGTTAAAAAAAATAAACATTAACTGAGTAGAGGGAAGGTATCCTCAATTTCAGAACAGTGTAAAGTCAGCAAATATCACAACTGGTGCACCCCTTGAAGATACTGATCTTGACTGGTTGCAATTTTTAAGAAAACACATTTGGGTAAAATTAACTCTGCACTTAAAAAAATTGAGTCACAGGTTTTAGGTTTTCTAAATGCTCTAAAAGTACTTATTTTTCCTTTCCAAGAAGGGACTTTCAACCTCCCCCAAAGTAAAAGGGCAGTGCCTCTTGTATTGCTTCTCTCACTGAACACACCGAAGAAAAATTGCATCATGTTGGTGTCTATCTGAATAATGTGCTCAGGGCTCTCCCTGAGTCACTGCATGGTTCTCATTTGCACGTGGGAGCCAATGGGTCTAAGTGCAGGCCACCACAAGATGTGCCACTATGGCATGTGGATTATTTTGAGCTGAAAACAATCAAGGCCCAAAAGACTCAGGAAGAGCCTTTGAACTTCCCCCTTATTGCCTAAAATAATTTAAAACAGGAGGCCTGTCCCAGGAAGAAGCTATCACTAGAGATAAATGTAGTATAATACTAGGTGTGGTAGAACAGGAGGAACATTGAAAAGCCCATTTGATCAAAATCCTCTCTGTGGGGCTTCCCTGGTGGTGCAGTGGTTGAGAGTCCACCTGCCGATGCCGGGGACATGGGTTCGTGCCCCGGTCCGGGAAGATACCACGTGCCGCAGAGCGGCTGGGCCCATGAGCCATGGCTGCTGGGCCTGTGCATCCGGAGCCTGTGCTCCACAAGGGGAGAGGCCACAAGAGTGAGAGGCACGTGTACTGCAAAAAAAAAAAAAATTCTCTCTCTGTCTCATTGTCTTTGGATGGATCAGCAAACATTTGTTTACCAAACAGTAACTCTTTTTAACTTCCTGTGAATTACCTTACTTCCCCTTGAAATTTCAGACCCATACCTCCTTCTGATGCCGAAATTTGGCCTCTGTGCACTGGTATGGAATCGAAGTCGGGGGCAGAGTTTGGGTGAAGTAGAAAAGAATAGGTTTATTGCATTGCCAGGCAAAGGGGGACACAGCAGGCTAATGCCCTCAAAACTGTGTGTCCCAACCTGGGGGATTTGGTGAGGAGTTTTATAGCAATGGTTCAAGGTCAGGGTTGCTGATAAGGATTATGGTGTGTTCAGGGCCTGCAATCCTTTAATGTGGCCTCAGGTGGTCTCCTGATGAGCTTCTATGCTTCTCAAGGTTATCAAACTGTGACCTTCTCTCTAGAATGAAGGATGCTTCATCAAGTAGTTAACATCTTCCATTTGTTGGGGGTTTTAGTTCTGTAGAAGAGCTCAGTTATTGTTATATGTTTCCCTTGAGGCAGAACCAGGATCTTGTCCCAAAGCTGCACTATTGTTTCTTGACAGTTCCTCCCTTGTCTCTGCAGCCCCTCCCTTCCCTGATTAGCAACTATTTGACCCTACCCTTTGGAATTCAGGGAAGGTTGTGAAGGCTGAAGCCTAGTCCCTGCAAACAAGAAATGGGGGACACAGAAAGACTTTAGTGCCCAGGAGCACCACAGGGTCCTGCTCAGTTTCACTTCTCTTTAGTCAAGAATATATATATGTCACCTTTTCTTGCTGTCTTTGGAATTCTTCATACTTACGTGAATTCCCCATGTGCACATAATAATTTAATTTTCTCTTGTTAATCTGCCTTATGTCATTTTCATTGCCCGCCAAAGAGCTAATGTTACCCAAAAACCTGGGTTTGCCTCTTGGTGGGCGTCAAGCTGAAAGGCACAACAAAAACAAAGATTGGGAGAAGAAAGGATTTGTTACTTGCAGCAAGTAAAGAGAACACCGGGGGTCTTTCCCAAAGCAGTGTTTTCCTGAACAGCAAAATGGGGGAATTTTTAAGCTAAGGGTATATGCATATTCATGAAGGGGTTTGGGTGGTCCACAGAGTCCAAGCTTTAGTGGACTGAAGTCATGAGGGTCAGAAAGGTCAATATCATCTTTCCTTATGTTCCCAGTTGATCAGGCTAATCTTTACCATTGAAAGAGAACTGGGAGTCTTTACAATTATCTTTGTTATTGTTACTTCTTTGACCTGAAAACAGTCCTTTGATTCTGCATTATTTTGTTCCCTTAAGATCATTAATTACTGAGACCCTTTCAACGGCAAGCATCCTGGGCAGGCTTAGATTGCAAAACGGCTTAGGCCAAAAATGACTCCTAGATATACATATTATTAAACTTTTGTTTTATTTTCCCCTGTTAATCAGTCTCATGTCAATTTAATTCTTAGACCAGCTCAAAGTGTTACCTGAAACACTTCTTTTGTTGAGCCAAAAGACACAACCAAGCCAAAGGGCAGGAGAAGGAAGGGTTTATTACTTGCAGCAAGTAAGGAGAACAGCAGGGAATTTCCCAAAACGGTGGCTCCTTGAACAGCCAAATTGGGAAAGTTTTAAACTGTCAACTGACAAAAAAAAAAGCACAAACTGAGAGTTGTGAGTTAAGTTTTATTGGGGGCAAAATGAGGACTATAGCCAAGGAAACAGCCTCTCAGATAGCTCTGAGGAACTGCTCGAAAGAGGTAGGGGGAAGGTCAGCATGTATGTGATTTTGGTGAAGGGGGACACATGTAATCAGGGACACATTTTGGCAGAAATTTGCTGCTAGTCACGAAATGGTGGCTGCTAGTCACAAGGAGCAGATGTCTCCATTAATGATTTTAGTGCTTTTCTAGATATGAGAAGATAAAAGAAACTGGGCTCATAAAATCTGAAAATATCGAACTATCTGAAGGCCTGTTCTGCCAGGTTTTCTCAGAGCATAGACTGCCCCATTCCTGATCTCAGTCCTGAATTCCATTCAGGGTGTGTTGAAGGTTGTGAAACAAAATTTATATTTTATGGCAAGACAAGAGAAATGTAAACATAAATTCTTCTCTGCCCTTTGGTCTCCTCTCTCCCCACACTGTGCATTGTGCATCTGCATTATACATTGACCAAACCTCCCCCATAGGCAGGGACACTTGCTCAACCATAAAGAGCAACATTCTCCTAACATCAACAAGACAACTCCCTCCTTAAGAGCTAACATTTCTTCTTGACCTTGTAAGGGGTTACATGACCAGCAGGATGGCACTTAGATCTGAATTATGTAAACGTTCAATAAAATGTCATTTAAAAAAAAAAACTTATACACCTCCCTGGGTTTCTAATGGGCAGAACAGTTTTCAGAGTTTTCTGAGATGCTCTTCCCAGGTTATAATCCTCAAATTTGGCTCAAAGAAAAATTTCCAGTTCTCTTTTAGATCAAGTGATTACTTTTTTGTCAAGGTCAGAGACTACAGTGGCTAGTGACTTTATTCTTATAGAACCAGATGGTAAGGGACAATTTTATTTCACAAGATCATTAATTACTGAGATCTGTTCAAGAGCAAGCATCACGACCAGGCTGAGATCACAAATGATTTAGGCTTAAAATGGCTTCTCTTATGTCAAAAAGTTATATTTGATTCTTTTTCTTTGGGGAACCCCTACTCCATTTGCCTACAGAAGGGCAGAGGAAAAGTTCTTCCTCTCTGACAGTCTTCATGACTGCCTGGAGAAACAATGATGGACTCAGGAGGTCTTGTCAGGCTCGATGTGCACAAAAATCTTTATGCCTATGGTAAAGGGGCATGGAAAGGAGAGGGTTCTCAATGTGTAGAAGTTCAGATGCTTTCAAAGGCAGGCAATGTGCCCTGCACTATAATGCCTGTTGGGCAGGAAGAAAGTTTCCTGTACCCTTCTAGATTTTTCTGGTTAGTCTAGGAATTAAATTGACATGAGACAGATTAAGATTAACAGGAGAAAATCAAACAAAATTTAATAATATGTATACATGGAAGAGACCCAGGAGAACTCAGTAAATCTCCCAAATGGCTGAAATCCTCACCTTAAATACCACTTTCAACTAAAGACAAACATGTTGGATGTAGTGGTTTTGGACTTCAAAGCGAAGGAAGTCAATTCTTCCTCAGACCTCATACGGGAAGTCACCATACCTCAAGGGGAAATTCAGTTTGCAGTACAACTTGAACTAAAGAACAGTTCTTCGTGTAACACTGCTGGATATTGGAAGATACACAGGCCCCTCGGCCGACCGAAGGCATTCCCTCATTGAGGCAGTTCGCTAGCCGCAGAACACCCTGCTTTAAAAAGTTGATTCAGTTTAGGGCACAGTGGGTAGCTTGTGTCTCTTTTACTTGTTAGAAAACACACGTATTTAGGCTGCGTGTCAATCTAGACATGGCGTCTATAGCGAAAAGCCTAGTTTTCCCATTTTGAAAGCTCCATTCTTGCAGCCGGAAAAAACCTGAAAAACACTGTTGTTGCCGTGTTTCTAGTCCCTGCAGGCATGGCTCTGAGAAAAAAAAGAGTTTTCTCGAAAGAAAGAGGGTGCTTCCAGGTCCTGGGTGGGAGCTCTTCCTGCCCTGCTCTAGAGCTAAGGGGAATCTCAACGGGGGCCCTAGCCTCAACGTAAGGTCTTGATTTGACATCCAGAAGGGTAGGCGTGAAGCAGGTTCCCTGAGGCCTTAGTCACAGTTTTGCATTCGTTTAATGGCAGTAAGTGTCTAGAGACTCGTGGCCCCGTCCCGTCAGCGCCAGTTTCAGGACAAGAACTCTGAGGACCCACCGGCTCCCCTGGGCTTGCTGGGCCACACTCAGACCCGTAGGCCCTTCAGGGTGCCCCAGGGTAGGCCGAGGGAAGGGTAACACACTGCAGTCTACCTTGCGGGAGCTAGAAGTTGATGTTACAACTACCGGGTTTTCTTTTTTTTTTTTTTTTTGCAAAAAGCCCTAAATATCCTGTGCCCTCCCTTACCTCTTCAGAACAGTCCCTCAGAGCTATCTGAGAGGCTGTCTCCTGACTTAAGTCCTCAGTATGTCCTCCAAATAAAACATAATTCTCAACTTTTAGGTTGTGCATTTTTTTTCAGTCAACATTTAATTGTATGGCTCACGTAGGCACTATGCCTAAATGTAATGGGATGAGCTGTAAATTATTAAAACTAGATAAATTCTGTCAGCTCTACCACTAGCTGAGATCAGGCTTTCTTCTCTGGATACTTCTGTCATAGACCTTGGCAGATATGGAGTCTGTGTTGGTCTTAAAATTATTCTTAGAATTGTGGGGACTCATTCATTCTTTCAACAAATTTTACTGCTTATATTCTATATGTCAGTTACAGTGCTGGGTCTTGAAATACAGAAGGCAACACATGAAAGTACAAGGATAAAACACATTTTCTACCATATTAACTTTTTTCATTCATTAATTCATCCTTAAGTCATTCAACACGCATCTTCTTATTGAATACTGATGAGGGATCAAATGCTAGGCTAAACACTGAGTATATAACTGCAAATGAGATGGATAGGCCCTGATTTTGATGTCACTACTATCTTTTGTCATGCCATATAGTGGGATAGCTTCATTATTCCCTTTACCGTAAGTTTTGGTTTTTTTGCAGTACGCGGGCCTCTCACTGTTGTGGCCTCTCCCGTTGTGGAGCACAGGCTCTGGACGTGCAGGATCAGCGGCCATGGCTCATGGGCCCAGCCACTCCGCGGTATGTGGGATCTTCCCAGACGGGGGCACGAACCTGTGTCCCCTGCATCGGCAGGCAGACTGTCAACCACTGTGCCACCAGGGAAGCCCTACCCTAAGTTTTTATCACAAATTGCTAATGAAAATAAAACTGTTAGTGGAGTTTCAACATGCATAGATAAATGAGAACACAGAACTCCCCTTTCGCATGCCCCATTCTCCTCCTTCTAACTCCCTATGTGAACTCACTTTGTGCCAAGACCAAGAAGATGTGCCCCAATAAGAACCAAGCTGATTTCCTCACACTGACAGGGGCTATTGCTCACTTAGAAGACTTGATGCTTAATTTTGATAAGTAACTAGAAGACCATGGAGACAACCTATAAAAATGATTTGTATTGAGAGAAAATACTAAAAAGTGTTAATGTGCTGTTTCACATGTCTAACCTCCTGGGATTAAACCACAGGCACCAAGGTCACCAAGTGTACTTGGCAACAATGAGCTAAAAATGAAAAAAAGAGCATCATACAGTTATTGTATTCATCTTCCCCCAAGGCACTCTCTGATAAACACCACAAAGACTAAGGGAATTGAGAACAGCTTCCTTGTGGGGCAGGTTATATATGCATCTTTTTCCAAGAAGTTAAATCATATCCAGCTATCAGCACACCTTACTTAAGATGATTGTAATGTATGAGATTAAATGTTCCTGACTGGAAACCTTCTTGTCCTCAATTCATTGGCTATACTGGATATTTTTTCTTTGGTCAGACCTTCAGACGTCTAGCAGAAATCGTTCCTTTGGGGAAACCAGGCCTTCCCAGAAACTCAGGAAACTGAAATGGAGACAGCAAGAGAGAAGGAAATTATTTGGACATATAGACCTCAATTGTTTGGTTTTAAGTAAACGTCCCAGCAAACATCTTCTAAATGGTATAATAACTTTAGGGAAATTCACAGTTTATAAGTTTGTGTACTCATAAACTGAACATATTATGATAAAAGTACAGGTTGCATTTTGTGTCTTCAATTCAAGCAAAGACTTCAAAAAAGTCCCAGTTATCCTTTGTTCATTAAGACACAAAGAAAGGGCAAAAAGGGCAAGTTTCTAAGTCTTTTTCTTTAAAATTTACTTCCTTTCTTCAGCCTTCATCAAGATCTTCAGGAAATTAACTTTACTAAAGTTAATTATTCATAAAATAAACATAGGAACCTGCAGAAGACTATCTCACAGGGACCTGTAATGTACAATATCCATCACATACATGCACCATGAGCTTGTCTTTTCTAGCACTGGCATACACAAAACTCTGTGTGTGTGTGTGTGTGTGTGTGTGTGCACATGTGTGGCTTTTTTTTTGTTATGGAGCCATAGGGAGAAAATAAATCTATTGGCTGCAATTCAGTGATGTAGAAAGATTTAAGGGTAAAGGAAAAGGCTACATCAAGTGAAGCAATAAAGTCATGAGGTTGTGCTTCCATAATAATAACAATAGCAGTCTTCTGTAACCAAGGGAGCAGGCTCTTCAAATTATAGTCACACCTGTTAGACCATCTGCCCATAAATTTCACACTATCATTAATGGAAAACAAATGGCACTGTCTCTCCTTCCCTTTATCCATTGGCCATTCTCATATAAACAATTTTTCTCTTCAAGGTCATGCTCTTTCCTATCTGTTTAAAAATATTAGGATTTAGGAGGGGTGATACATAATGTACCATGCCTTGGTACTTGTACCAGTGATGGCTCTGTAAGGAGCACTGGATTGTTAGGAGGCTATAAATTGAATTCCCCTAGAAGCAGAACCTGAGGCAATAATTTGAATGCAAACTGTTCATCAGGGAGGTGCTTCCAGAAAACTCAGAAGTGGAGTGGGAATTGAGAATGGAGGCATGGAAGGAAGCCAACAGAGGTGCATTACTGAATCAATTACTCCTGCAGGGAACTGCTGCCAGTACTTCAGGGGAGTTCTGTGAAACTCTATAGAACATGTCTCAGAGTTATCCCAAGAATTGGTGAGAAAGTTGAAGTACTTATCTTCCAGTCCCCTCTGTCCTTGGTTGAAAGCTACACCCAGATACATTAACTCCTGTACATTTCTGGCCTGCCTTAAGGTGGATAATTGCAGGTGGAGGCATGAGTCTATCAGCATATACTGGAATGATGAGTGCTGGGGAGATATGAGTGGAGCACTGAAACCATCTAATACAGTGGGGGCAGGAGATATTAATTATTGGCTTGCAAGTCCAAATGGTAACCTTAAATTCCTGGGTTAATGGCTTTACTTTGAGGTATTTAAGCATGATGTATGAGTAAAAATTTCCTCTATTAAATCAAGTTGAAGATCCTAAGTCCCTAATCTTCTGGAAAACTGGGTATCTTTTTAACAGATTTTTGAAAAGTAACATGATTAAGATTTCAAACTGACCATCCATTCATTCATTCATTCACTCATTCAACAAACATTTATTGAACACCTAAAGTATGCCATGGGTTAAACTAGGCACCAGTGTTACTGTTACTAAAATCATTATCGTGCCACCTAGAAGTCAATGTATTGTGACACTCAAATAAGAAAATCCATAGTTACCGTAAAAATTATTACAGAGTGATATAGGAAGACACAGTAAGACCTTAATTCATGCTGTGGACATTAGTATATGGGGGATATCAGTAGGGCTTCCTGTAGAAGGCAATTGAAATGGATATGTAACATGAAGGAAGGGTGAATTTTTGAGGAAAAGAGAAGATAAATTCATGTTTGCCAGAAAATGAATAGTTAAGGATCAGTCCAGAAAGGAGTTCCATTCATAATCAGTATAAGAAATGTCACTGGGGCTTCCCTGGTGGTGCAGTGGTTGAGAGTCTGCTTGCCGATGCTGGGGACACGGGTTCGTGCCCTGGTCCGGGAAGATCCCACATGCCATGGAGCAGCTGGGCCCGTGAGCCGTGGCTGCTGAGCCTGCGCGTCCAGAGCCTGTGCTCCGCAACGGGAGAGGCCACAACAGGGAGAGGCCCGCGTACTGCAAAAAAAAAAAAAAAAAAAAAAAAAAAAAAAAAAAAAGAAATGCTCACTGGAGTGTAAGAAAATAAGACAATGGAAAGGGTGGTAGAAGCCAGACCATGAATGGTCCATGTGTGTATAGTAAGTGCTATGGTCTAGTCTTTGTGTTCCCCTCCAAATTTATACATTGAAATCTTAATTTCCAGAGGTGATATTAGTAGTAGGTGGGGCCTTTGGGAAATGATAAAGGTATTAGTGCTCTTATAAAAGAGACCCCACAGAGCTCCCTAAGCTCTTCTGCCATGTGAGGTTACAATGAGAAGTCTGTGACTCAGAAGAGGGCCCTCATCTGATCATACTGGCACCCTATTCTTGAACTTGCAGCCTCCAGAACTGTGAGAAAAAAATGCCTGTTGTTTATGAGCCACCCAACCTGCAGTATAATCTTACAGCAGCCGAAAAGGACAAAGAGAGTTTGGATGTGAGATTTTACTCCAAGAAAGATGGGAATCCATTGAAGGATTTTTAACTGGTAACTTAGAAGAGAGAAAAGTTTCATAACACAATCAGGTATTTTTATAAGAAAAATTTGTTTCATTTTCAGGAAGATCACTCTGGCAATACTATGACTAGATTTTTGGAGAAGGGTGATGGCAGTCCCAGATATAGAAACATGAGTTAGTAGTCCATTAATGTAAGTCAAACAAGAAAGTGGATATAAAACGTGTGAATTTGTGGCTGATCGTTCTTTTCTTTTAGCACTTCAAAAATGTTATGTCAATGCTTCTGACTCCAGAGTTTTAGACAAGAAATATGCTCTCATTGGAACTGGTGTTTCTGAATAAGTAATGCATCGTTTCTTCCTGTCCACTTTCGAGATTTTTTTTTGTCTCTACTTTTCAGAAGTTTAGTTATGACGTGTCTTGGCAAGGATATCTTTGCATTTTTCCTCTTTGGGTTTGTTCAGATTCTTGAATGTGTGTTTATGTCTTCTAAAAATTTGGGAACTTTTTAGCCATGATTTCTTTTAATACTTTGTCAGTCCTACTTGCTCTCTGTTTTCATTCTGGAACTTTGATGATATGAATGTTAGTGCTTTTGTTACTGTTTACACGTTCTTGAGATCCTGTTCTTTCTCCCATCTTTACCCCTCAGTCTATTTTTCTCTGTACATTTGGTACATTGTATTCATCTCTTATAAGTTCATGTTTCTATGCTTTGTAATCTCCACTCTACTCTTGAGCGAAGTTTTTTGATTGTTGTAGTTTTCAGTTCTACTGTTCTCATTTGTTTTTATTGTTATAGCTTCTAGTTCTTTGTTTACATTTTCTATTTTTCCCATTTCTGTCAAGGAACACATAATTGCTAATTGAAGCATTTATGTGACAGCTTATTTAAAATCCTTGTCTGATCATTTCAATAGATGTTTTATCTCAGTGTTGGTGTATGTTTATTGTCTTTTCTCATTTATTCTGTGATTTCCTGGTTCTTGGTGTCATAAGTATTTTTCCATTGTATTCTAAACATTGTGAGTTATTATATGACTCTGTAACCCATTTAATTTTATTATTACTTTTTAGAAGGAAGTCATCCTATTTGAGGCGTAGTATGAGGACTGGGAGGTTACGCACAGATTTGATTGGGCCCTACTGACGATACCCCAGCAAAAGTGGGCACTTACATTGTCTCACTGAAGACAGATCAAGTAGAAGTTCAGCTATCCTATTGGCCCTTCTGACACCTTCCCCCCAAAAGTGGGAACATTAATATCATTGTGTTGCCTTTTAGTAGGAGTGGAAGTTCATCTCCTCAGTAGATTTCTTGACACAGGGGAGGGGAGAAGTAAAGTTTTTGCTGTCCTTCCTCCCACTTCATTCCTTCGTGTTGATGCCGGGTGTGGGTAGAGGGTCAGCTATGTGCTGGCCCCATTGACACCAGGGTAAGAGGAAGAGAACTGACAACTAGCCCTGCTTGTGCATTCTCATTCTGCCTTATTGCCTCAGGATGGTTATGGGGATTCCGCATCCCATTGGGTCTCACTGACGTCATGTTTTGGGGGTTAGTGGGGTGCCTACTCCCTCCAACCTGTAACATCCTATTCTTATTGATGTCAGGGAGAGATGAGCGCTATGTCCCACCAATGGACCCCACGACTGTGTGAGGGCAGCCCAGTGTTAACAAGCCTGTCAGGCACCACCATTTTTTTTTTTAATAAGTAAATTTATTTATTTATTTGGCTGTGTTGAGTCTTCATTTCTGTGCAAGGGCTTTCTCTAGTTGCGGCGAGCGGGTGCCACTCTTCATCGTGGTGCGCGGGCCTCTCACTGTTGCGGCCTCTCTTGTTGCGGAGCGCAGGGTCAGTAGCTGTGGCTCACGGGCCCAGCTGCTCCGCGGCATGTGGGATCTTCCCAGACCAGTGCTCGAACCTGTGTCCTCTGCATTGGCAGGCAGATTCTCAACCACTGCACCACCAGGGAAGCCCAGGCACCACCTTTTAAAGTCTGTTTGCTAATGGAAAGGGTTGGAGGCTCAGCTCACCAGTGGACCACACTGAAAGAACCCTGGTGGGGAATCAGAGTGCTGGCTCTTCTGGAGGGCAGGAGTGGGGTGGTGTGGAAGATCAAATCCTACCTTGGCCTAACTGAAACCACAGGACATAGGGGATGGGTGCAATATTACACTGGCACTTGGCTCAAATAGTGTGTATATTCCACTGGCACTTGGCTCGAGCAGTGTGTATATTAATGCCCAAATGGTCTTCTGTCTTTCGCAACCCCTTTCCTCATACTTTGGCTAGGGGGAACAGGGTTTTGTGTTTTTTTCTGAAGCTTTTTTGTCTCTTGTTCTGTTGGTGGTTATTGATTGGGGGTTCCTGTAATACCCTCTCCAGGATGTATGGGAAGCAACAGGAAACACAGGGGACTCATCACCATGTTATTCCTCAAGTCCCAAAGTCCCTAGTTAAGTCTGCCTTCTCATTTCCACCTTTCAGTGTCTTCCTATGTTTGTTTGTTGTTATGTTCAGGGTTTTAGTTTTAAGTGGGAGAACCTGGGAGAAATGGGCTACTTCATCTTCTTGGAAGCAGAGGTCTGGAGGCCTACTGATGTTAAAAAGTACTGCTGATTGTAAATTAAAATTTGATGATAAACACCTTGCCCTTTAAGAATTATTCTGCTAGATGATGTGGCTTCCCAAAGTTGCTACAATTTGATTTTCATACTTCTAAAAGCCAAATGTTTTGCTGGAGTTGAAATTTAAAGATAAGCAAGAGATGAGGCTAAGATGATCTATGTGGTAACAGATTAAAGTTGGAAACATCAATATACATTCATGTTTAGCTTAATATTGCTTCATATTACCTTAATACACATGGATATGGAGAGTGATACTTATAGATATGTGCGTATACATGGGTCATGTACACACATATTATCTCTTTGCTCTGTCAGCTGAGAAGATCTAGAAGCAATGACATCCGAGCAGCAATTAGCACACCCCATACCCAGATCCTGCTGTCTAATACCGTTCTCCACCCAAAAGATCTAGTTATCCATGAAGAAATAGCTGATTCTAGGACTAGGGCAGTAAATAAACAAGATTTATTGACAAGACCATCTTATAGTGTCAGAAAGTAAGGAAGTTCCAAAAAAAAAAAATACAGGATGGGGATACCTCAGAGTGCCACAAGAGCCAACTGAAAAGAGTTCACAAGGGTCAGGACTAGAGCAATTTGAGGAACAAAGTAACTAAAGCAGAATTAGATTATAACCCAAAGTATAAAATAAAAATCCATGAGTTCTTCTGATATAAATAAATAATTGGATACATAAATAAATGCAGGAGAATAGATAAATCTCCAGTGCAAAGGAATTCCAAATAGTTTATGTAGTACTCCATCTTAAGCATAACTCCCTATTCCTTAGTTGTGGGCTGAGCATATTGACTTCCTTCTAAAAAGTACAGTATGAAAATGGGAAAACAGTAATCGTACGATGGAGAAACCTGAAAAACACTACCTCAGCCTGGTGATCAAAGTCGACCTCGGCATTCATAATGTATATTCATACTTTGTACACTTGATGTGATCTGACAGAATAACCCTTCTACTCTGTGGTCTTCCTCCCCAAAACACATAATCCCAATATTATCATGAAAAAATGCATCAAACAAATTCTAGTAGTGGGCATCCTACAAAAAACTAACTACTCAAAATTGTCAAGGTCATCCAAGGAAAATCTGAGAAGCTATCAAACCCAAGAGGAGCCTAAGGAAACATGGCAACTAAAGGTAATGTGATGATTTGGATGAAATCCTGGAATAGAAAAAGGACATTAGGTAAAAACTAAGGAACTGGACTAATGTATGGACTATAGTAAATGATAATGTATCAATATTTGTTAATTGATTGTAACAATGTAACATACTAATATAAGTGGATCATCATAGAGGGAAATGGGTATAGTGTATATGGAAACACTTTACACTATCTTCTCAATTTTTCTGTAAAATTAAAACACTTCTAAAAAATAAAGTCTATAAAAACGCTGTGTTTTCTTTTTTTAAGATTAAGTCCCTGTATTTCCTAATGAATATGTCAATTTGCTTTACCTTCCTTGATACTGATATTACAGAAAATACTAAGTAACTCTGAAAGAATTTGTAACTCCAATTCAACAAGCAATAATTCTTGTATTAACTTTTTGGAAGAACCCACTGAATAAATCAAAGCAAATTGTCTTTAAAGACTGAATTTCTTTTCAGTGTTTAATCTTTTATATTATTAATGCATACCACAAGCAAGATTCTGTTTCAAAGGGCAGAAAACATTGATTGTAGGGAATGTCTAAAGTACAGTGAAATATTAATGCCTGATGCTATAACAACTTTAATGTATTTAATGTTTTCAAAATGATGAATTGTTATTTCAGTCAATAAAGTATTCACTTTTATACATTTCCTACCCATCTTTTCCCAAGACACCCACAAGGAAATGATACTATCATCTGATATTAGGTTCATCTATTTAAATTGGAGTTTTTGGTAGCTGTGGTTGCCAATGGTACTGGAATGTGTGATACTTTTACAAATCCTCTCCAAGGCAAAATCTGATCCTCACAAGGTAAATCACAATAGGTGCCTAAAACCAAATGACATATTGCTTTGTAGCTATACTACCAAGCATTTTACTTAGAGGCACAATAGAATGTAGAAAAGGCCATTTCTCTTTCTGTCTTTTTGTGCTCAAAGGTCACTCACCACCTTACTTTTTATCAGCCATCTCAGAAGTTTTCCATAAATTTAGACCATATAATGTCACTTAATGTGAATGTAGCTCAACCTTCTGTTTTACTACAGCTAATCTCACATTATTTTATTGGTGCTAAATATGTAAATCATCAGCAAGTTTTTGTACGTAACTTTTTTTTGTTGTTGTGGACCACTTTTTCAAGTCTTTATTGAATTTGTTACAATACTGCTTCTGTTTTATGCTTTGGTTTCTTGGCTGTGAGGCATGTGGGACCATAGCTCCCTGACTAGGGATTGAACCCACACCCCCTGCATTGGAAGGTGAAGTCTTAACCACTGGACCACCAGGGAAGTCCCTGTACTTAACTTTTTTTTTTTTTTTTTAGCGGTACGCAGGCCTCTCACTGTTGTGGCTTCTCCCATTGCGGAGCACAGGCTCCGGACGCGCAGGCTCAGCGGCCATGGCTCACGGGCCCAGCCACTCCGCGGCATGTGGGATCTTCCAGGACCGGGGCACGAACCCGTTTCCCCTGCATCGGCAGGCGGACTCTCAATCACTGCGCCACCAGGGAAGCCCCCTGTACTTAACTTTTAAAAATAATTAAAATAAGCTATTCAACAATTTTTTCCTTAAAAAAAAAAAAAAGCAATTCTCCTTAGGCTGGCCCTGGGCACATATGTGACTTTGCCCTTTTTTCCATGGACTATTGTCTTATCTGTTTTACGGTGTCACATTTGTTCTACCTTCTCAAAAAGAAGCATTTAAAAATTCATCTACATGTTCATGCATTCATATATTTATTAAATAAATCTATTGAACACCTACAGATGGCACAGAAAAAAAGGCAGAAAACTAATCTGGGTTGCACAGAAAGTAATGAACTCAGTTAAAATTTTTGGTGAAAATAGGTATTACTCAATCTACTGGAAATTACATTTCATTATGGGGACTCACAGACTCAAGGAAAACCAAGACCTAAATAATAATAAAGTAATAAAAGGACTAGCCATTTACTGAGTGCCTGCTTGTACCTGACTCTGAAACTCTAAAATCATTACGGATGTTCTGATGATTGTCTGATATAATTGTAATATCCATTTTACAGATGAAAATAACAAGGTTCAGAGACATTAGGTTACTTGCTTAAAGTGAAGTGGCCCAGAAACTACAGAACTGGAAATTGAACCTTAGACTTCATAATGCCAAAGTCTGTGCTTTTAATCACAATGTGTGTTTGTGAGAGAGAGATAGATAGATAGATAGAGAGAGAGAGAGAGAGTGAAAGAGAGAGAATGTGTTTAATAGAGAACCTCTGAGAAATGGCAAGAAAACTGCCAGGTATCCATAAAACAATAATTTAGGAGCTTCTTACTATACAAGTAATTGTTAATCATATGGCTGAACTAAGGATCTCTCACTTTTGAACTAAGAAATCAAAAGCTTCCAGAAGTTGAGTCTAAATTTTACACTTATATAAGATACTTCATACAGAATGCTCAAGTATAATAACTAAAGAGCTCTGAAAATACTGGAAGCATTCATATAAGTATGATTTCATAATGTGGATAATAGAGAATTTAAGAAATTGGCAGATGCAACTGCAGACTCATTTGTTATCATTTCTGTGAAGGGCAAGATAAATGAATAAAATGAGAGAAATGAAAAAAGAATGGCTAGCAATTTTAGGTAGTTTGCTGAATCTCCATACTAGGAAAGACTAAGCAAAAAAAAAAAAAAATTATCGAAATATTATTTTGAAAGCACCTACAAGTGTATATGGTCTTTTTATACCAAATAACTTGGAGTTATGAACTGTCAAATAAGTCTAATCTTCTCTGATGATAAAATTGCTGACTTTATTTGAAACTATGGAATGAAAAATGAGGTAATAATCAGAAATTCTTAAGAAAAGGAGTAGAAAAAACAAAATTATAAGAGTTATGTTAAAAAATATTTTGAAACAAACATAAAATCCCCATTACTGGTACAGAGCTTTTAAAACTTTATTTTGGTTTTAAGTTTTAATAAATATTTATATGTTTACATAATTACTGTCATAAGGAAGAGACAATTGTAGGTCAACTTTCTTCATTCTTTCTTTATTAAGCATTATTCTATTTTGCTCCATCATCTTGTAATTATACTATAGTAACTGTGTAACTTTCTACTAAGTGGATATTTCCTAAACTGTTTTCCTATTGTTAACAATTAAAGGTGTTTCCAATTATTTGTTATTACAAATGACATGACAATGAGCATCTTTATATAATAATTTTCTGGATTATAAATTATTTATTGGCATAAGCGTCCAGAATTAGAATTAATGTGTAAAAAGCTCTTAACATTTTTATCTTGCTAGACATTGCCAAATTACTTGCAAAAGATGGAACCAAACTATATTGCAAAAATCTTTGCCAACAGAAGACATTATATATAATTTTTGATTTTGCTAAATTAATAAGTTGGAAACCTATGTTGCATTTCTTTGAATTCTTTGATAACAGAGTGCTGCTGGAGGCTGGGAAGGCAGCCATGTCTGTGAAGGCTTCCCAGAGTTGGAGCGGGGAAGTGGAAAAAGGTAAAAAAAAAATACTAATTGTATTTTCCCTCGTTTGTTATCTCTCACTCTCTTCTGCCTCTGTGTAACTTGTATCCAGGTAGCTGGAGAAAAATCATGTGGCAGGGCAAATTGGTATTCCAATAAATTAATAATCACCAACTTCAAATGGATTTTCAAGACTGGAAATATTGCTCTGACTTACAGTAAGCTCTTTCTAATTCTCCTTAAGGACTATTTTCTTAGAAGCTTTACTTAACCTCCATCCTCTCTACTTCCTTCACTCTGAGCTGGTGAGGTGCTTCATAACTCATTAAGAACACAGAAGTCTGTAAATAGTCCACTGCCAAATCCATTAATTCATTAGCATTTGCATTGATCTTTGTATTCCCTTTTACTACAGGAGTGAAAGTTAAAAGGCCATGTGCACTACAGATAGCATTTCATTTTCCCTCATCTTCTCAAGTACTTCACAGCACTGCATTTTCTACAACCCATCTACTCCTTATGAATGATTCTTGCCAAAATTCAGCCTCATTCTAGACTAGTAACTCCAACTTAAAATATTAAAATCTATACGTGTAACATGAAAGCCTCCCTCCTCCCCTAATCCCTGCATATCTTCTTTAGCCAATTCATGTCTGAACTTTTCAAAATTGTTATCTTCATATATTGTTTCCATTTCCTCACGTCCCATTTACTCTATAAGTTACATCCATCTGACTTCTCTCACCATAATCTCTTTGTCCACTGTCCTGAGATTTTACTTATGGAGGTCACCACTTATCTCCATGTCAGTATAGCCAACGAATAGTTTTTGCCCTCTTTCTAGGCTTTTTCCTTCTTTAAAAAAGAAAAAGAAAAACAAAAACCGTTTTTTTTCTTCTATGCTTTTACACTCTCATCATCTTCTGTCTTGGTATATTTTACTGGCTTTCTGTGTTTAATCTGATTTCTAACATTCTATTAGTTTCCTTTATCTTCAGTGGAATAAACCAGTATATGAAGGATTATTCTCAACAGTTAGTTCTCATAATAACAGTACTAGTAGCAGCAGTCAGTACTCTGTAATGCTTATCATGTGCCGGACACTATTCTAAGACACTGTTTAAATACATATATATAGACACACACACATATATATGAGGTTTTCCTCCTCATAGGCCTATGAAATAAGCTTATTATTATACGCGTGTTACAAATGAGAAAACTGAGGCAATGAGAGGCCAAGGTCACATGATCAGTACTTGGTGAAGCCCCGCCTAAGTTAATGCTGAGTTAATGCTGGACAAGTTAAATAATGTCTCACAGATTGGCCTTAAAAGTGAGCAACATTTAATTAATGACTTGTGAAGTATCAGAAAAAAATGGAACATTTTAAATTGACTGGGAACTACTAAGTCATGTATCGGTAACTAAGAATGACTCTTATTGAATGAAATTATTTTTCATTATTCTTTTGAAAGAAGAATATTCTTGTGTTAGTGTTTCACAGTTTTTTTTCATTCACATATTTATTCATTTATTAGCCACACATTTCCTACACACTTTCTATGTGCCACTGTCTGCTGCAAGCCTTGGAAGATTCAGCGGTGAGCAAAAAATTACAAATTCCTTGCTCTTAAGCAAATGTCCAGTGGTGGAGGAAGACAGAGTAAACATGTAAATAAATTTTGTACAGCGACAGAAATACGACTGGACAATGGGACGGAGAGGCACTGAGGAGGCAGGTCTATTTGGTCAAGATAGTAGTGGTGGCGTTTGAACCGAGACCTTAATGATCAGAGGGAAATTGGTCTGGGTAGAAGGATTAGCCAATCTAAAGCTGGGAGAGCAAGAAGTAGAGCTTGTTGCATCTGAGGGACTTAAAAAGACAACTGTGCCTCGAACCCCATGAAGGTCAGGGAAACATGTAGTAAGTGACCAGAGCACATGGTCCCTGTGAGCCTGGCTAAGTAGTTGAAAATTTAATCTCTTTACAATAGATAGCCTTTAGAGGTTAGAAGCAGTGCAATAATAGCATCTGATCTGTGTTTTTTGAAAGACTACTTTGACTGTTGAGTGTCCTAAAAAAGCAAAATACTTGTGTCTCTATGAAGTGCAGATAGTAAAATTTAAAAAGCCCAATGAGCTCATAAGCAGTTGGTTTACTAAGTGTAATCATTTATCTTAACTAGACTTCATTAATATAAGCTTGGTGACCTTGGGGCCCTGGGACATATTAGATTAGGGAAACCCAACCATTTTCAAATAGTGTGATTTGAAAAATTCTCGAAATTGTTGGGGTTCAGGAAGATTATTTTATTGCTGGGCCTGGATGGGAAGTTTAGAATAAGAAAAGAAAGTATGATGGCTGGCTTCCATCTATTCTCCCTTCCTGTGGGAGAAATGATGGTGAGGTGACTACTTTGCTGTTGAACCAATGCTTACATTTCAGAGCTAGTTCAATCCAGTAAATATTTGCTGAACAACTATTATATGTTAGGCACCTTGCTGAAACTGGGAATATAGAGAATAATTAATAATAAAAGCAGGTATTACTAACAAGAGACAGGCACTGTGCTAATGCTAAACATGCACCATCTCAAGTTACATTAATTTACACACTAACCATATAGGGTAGATGCATTTATGATACCATTTTCTGGGTGAGACATCTAATCCCTTTAAGGGGCTTAAGTTACTTCTCCAAGGTTACACAGCTAGTTAGGGGCATAGGCAGTATTTGGACTCAGGTCTGGTATCAGCACCAATTCTCTTAGCCATTATGCTCTATAAGGACCTTACTTGAGAAGTTCAGGATTATACATATATGGGTACAACCAACCCTAAGACCATCTGGCAAAACTGGCTGCTTGAGAAGTCCTGGATTTATGTAAGATGCTCTTGGAATGGAGAAGATCGTGAAGGAGGGTCCCCAAAACACACACTCTATACTAAGGGGTAAAAAGAGAGAAAGAATTAGCCTACAGCACTATGATATTGAGGAACAAGAAACAGTGTTTCTCTCTTTTGTGAATAGTTATTAAATTATTTCTACTTCAAAATATCAGAAAGAAATCACAGTACTATGGACAGTTTGTGGAGCCACCCTATCTTAGCGTGAATCCTGGCAGGTGTAGAGTTCATAGTATGACCCTGGCACCTAAGTGTAGTTAAGTAAGCTTTCATTTCTCTTTAGCCTGAAAGCAAAGTAGCTTTCTGATAGGTATAGTTTAGGAAAGTCTTCAAAGAAAATATTTAAAGTCCACTATCTCAGAGAAAAGCAATTTTGCAAAAGATCTGTCAGCAAAAGCAAGGCCAAACACACCAATTATTTAGTGAGACTTGTATTGTTATATCATTGCTCATGTTGTTTCTTTATGCATTTACCTGGAAGAAGGCTTTTAATGTTCAACAATTCTCAAAGAGATAAAGACCCACACTGACGTGTCAGAAAGAGCTGTGCCCTGGAATTAGATCAGTTTAGGTTTGACAACTTACTAGAATTAGGTAACGTTCTTAACCTTTCTGAGCCTGTTTCCTATCTGCAAATAAGGATAACACTATCTATTACAGAGGGATGTGGTTAAATTAAATGATACATGTAAATGAAATGTATCCTTCCAGACTGAGAACATACCTAGTAAATGTTAAGTGATCTGCAAATATTCTGCTTTCTTGAAATGGATGAAACCTGTTATCATGTTCTTAACCAATGGTCTAAATATCAAGACAATATTTAGTTAAAAGTTATATTTGTTCTTTCACTGTCCATCTGCATTTTAACATATCCTAACATATTCTCCTTGATCAATTGTGTCAATATTAGTAACATTTGTCATTTAAGCTATTATTGTTCATATGTTTAAAATATTTCAATGTGATAAAAGTCATTACTCAAAGGGATGCCTAGCTGGCTTTGTCAAAGATTTATTTTAAGTAAAAATAAAAGACACATTTTTCATTTCCACCAAGTTTTATTGAACAGTGTATTCATTAAGTGTATGAACTTTCTGGCCAGCTCAATACAGTAGCCAAGACATGAAAACAACCTCAGTGATTTTTGTGGATGAATGGATGAAGAAAATGGGGTGCATACAACCTACTATTATTCAGCCGTGATAAAGAAGGAAATCTGGCTATTTGTGACCACATGTGTGGATTTGGGGGGCATTATGCTAAATGACATGTCAGACAGAGAAAGATAAATACTTTAGCATCTCATATGTGAAATCTAAACTACTGAACTCATGATAGAAAGAATGGAATGATGGTTGCCAGAGCTGGGGGTTGGAGGTGAGGAAAATGAGTGAATATGATCAAAAGATAAAAACTTCTAGTTATAAGATAAGTGAGTAATCGTGATGTCATGTACAGCTTGGTCGCTACAGTTAACAATACCGTATTTTCGGTTTGAAAGTTGCTAAGAGAGTAGATCTTGAAAGTTCTCATCACAGAAATAAAATTTGTAATTATGTGAATTAAGGTTAACTAAACTTATTGTGGTAGTCATTTCACACTATATATATATATATATATATATATATATATATATATATATATATATATATATATATATATAATCACATTGTACACCTTGGACAGATACAATATTATATATCAATTCAATCTCAATAAAACTGGAAAAATTTCATTTATATTTTAGCATAAATATATCAAATTGGGTTTCTTGACAAGATTAATAATAACTATAGATAAAAGGAAATAAGATATTGTTGTTGCTGTTGTTTGCTTTTCCAGAGTGCAAAACACTAAAAAGGGGGGAGGTGAGTATGGGCCTGCAAATGCTGCTCCATGGGCCCTAATGCTGTGATACAGACATTTAGTCCAGATCTGAAAGAGAACTTGAGTCATTTCAACAAATCTGCAAAACAGTCGTGTTCAAACGTGAAGAGATGAATAGATATCAGTAAATTCTTTTTCACACTGCAAGAAATCTGCCTTCAGCTTTCAGCAAAACCTCAGTTTTCGGGTTATGAGGGTAACAGTTCTTAAGCAAGCAGTACAATGCTTCCACCAGTGCTTTCTCCCTACGATGAATAAGTTTTCAGTCTCCCCACCAGTGTTCATCCCTTCTCCCCTTAATGTCTTGGCCAAAATTCAACCATCAGCCCAGAAAACTCTTTCCCAGTTTCATTGCCTGTACATGACCACGTTATTTCAATCACCTTGGCACATTTGTATTACCTACTTCCTAAGTTAGGTATTATATATATGAGATTTTATATAAAAGAATGCCTGTAAAGTACTTAATGCTCAACTCCTAGCACAATATGAATATTCTGTAACTGCTGACTAGCATTATTATTATATCATTTACATTAAAACTAATCTGTACTTTCTTTGACCCACCCATGTTCTTTGTCCCCAACTGGGGTAAAGGAAATAAATGAACATTTATTGATTATCTAGAGTGAGAGTATAGAATGCAGTGTAGGCTATAGAAATAGTGGTGTTTGTAAGGTCAGATCTTAACAAAGGGCATCGTGAAACAGAGGAAAGCTTCAAGTGAGCTTTATTAGGGGGTGCTCCCGGGCGAGGTTCACCGGTCCAAGAGAAAGGGGCCAGAGAAGTCGCACCCGGGCGAGGGTTGGGCAAGATTTCATAGGGGCAGAAGGGAAAGTGGTGTGGTGAATCTGGGAGGGCTCAGGGTATTCCTTATTTGGTGGTCTCTTTGGGTATCGTGGCAATATCTGGTGCCGGTTACATCAGTCTTGGGACCGCTAGTCCCGCCCCTCGAAAGGCAGGAAGGCTGGGCCGGGTGGAAAGCCCCCTGGTCAGTTCCTGGAACTGGGTGGTCCGGAATGTCTCCAGGTCAGTTTCTGGAACTGGGGGTTCCGGAGAGTTTCGGTCTGATGCAACCTTCGAATCTGATGCGTTCCCCTACCTCAGGCCAGTTGGCCTTACAGTGTTCAAGACTGAAACTGACCTGGATTTGAATTCCAGACTTCTCACTTACTTACACTTTACTACGCCTCAGTTCCCTTACTAATAATTAGAGATAATAGACATTTCAGGGACCACAGTAAGGATTAAATATATTATAATGTTTGGATCCAGAAAGGGCATTCATTACCTCACTTAATGTAAACTCTTAGATAATCTGATTGAGTTTTGAGTATCTGATAACGGCTCTGCATCCTTTTGCTAAAAATAATTAGATAGGTAGATAACTATTCATAGCATTTTTCATAGAATTCCAGGGCTTTGCTAATATGAAAATCAATCAAAGGCTTTAGTTGGCACAAAGAACTCAGAGAAATTGTTATGGGGCAAGAATTAGAATTCTTCTTGAACTACAGACTATCATCCTGGAGAAGAAAGAACATTTTAATGTGGTCAGATTTGGGTCAAAACTATGCACTTCCATAATGGTGTTTCTACCAGGTCTTGATCTGACTGGGATTGAAATTTCTGACATTACTGTCCCCATCACAGACTTGAAAACCTGGCAGACAATCAAGTGCAACCTACAGTTAAAGGTCGCTCATCTAAAAAAAAAATGGGTATGTTACTACCATTCTGACAAGAGCGTTATGAAGATTAAGAAAAAGCACAAATAAACTATCCTAACACCTGACAGCCAAGTAGTGCATCTTTCAGCTCTTTCATTTCTTTTTCCTTCTTACCTTACTTATTTCCTTCCCTTCTCTGAGTTCTCACTGTGTTTCATGTCCCACAATGCTGAAGTCATTGTAATGCTTTTACTCAGAAATCTCATTTAACATTTAGCATAGTAAATAAGAAAGCCTAAGAAGTGACTGAGGTAAACTGCCATTATTGCATCATTCTGATAACATGATTTGTCCAGAAATGTATCTATGTGATTCTCCTTTACTTCTAGTTCCTCACCATTCATGGGCACAAATTGAGTGTATATCAGATATATCAAATTCCTGGAAAATTATCTGTGGTGTGATTTGGGGTTCTATTTGTGTACTACAACTTTCCTAAAACTAAACTATTATCATTTCTACCCCTCTTCGGTCTGAAAATCCTCAAAATATAATTTCTAACTTATAGTTATACTAATTGGCATTATAATCATTCTTTTTTGCTTTTTCTCTGATTATAAGTATCTTCTGACTCTTAAGTCAATCAAATGGGTTCTCTACATATGAGGAAGTTCAAAGGGGAAAATAGGATGAGTAGGGTAAGAAGACATTCACACATAGAATTAGTGGAAGACTTACCAGTAAGAAAACTAGTGAAATTAGAGCTCATTAATTAGCAGTCAGGAAAATTTCATCATGTGTTGTCATTAATTGGTCAACTAGGGTAATTAGGCTTACAAACAATAGAAAGCAAAGAGTGGAAAATCTATTGTTCCTGCCAGCTTCTCCTGCTTGTTATCAGCACAATTTTCTCCTAGTTTATGAAACAATAGCAGTTTGGTATTAGAATTTAAATGCCATCAATATAAGATATGGAGATATGTGAAGCCTACTACACTTTCTTCGTAAACTAGTACTATAGCATCATAAATGATGCTACAGTAGAATGATTCAGTTGAAAGATAAAATTCATGCAGAGTACACTATTTGTTTAAACTTCAAAAAATCAAAAAGGATTGCTATATCTTGGCACACTCTTCTTTGTAGAATGTTAGAGCCAGCCTTTTTTTGATTAAGAGCTACTGTTCTGTAGAGAACACTTTTTTCATATTCATAATCATCAGGCAAATCAAGGATCTGACTTCCTTACAATCAGTGTTTTTTTCCTCACTTCTTAACAAAGAACAGAACAGCTGATAAGAAAACTAAAACACCTCTTTTTTATTGATGTATAGATGATTTATGATATGAAATTAATTTCAGGTGTACAACATAGTGAGTCAATATTTTTATACATTATACTACATTTAATTATTATAAAATGATGGCTCTATTTCCCTGTGCTGAACAATAAAATCCCTCTTTTATTAAAAAAATAGCAAATGATGGAATGTTAGAAAATTAATTTATTTCCCATGAATAATGATCAATAACTATGGGACACTGGCCCATGTAAGTTAAGAGGCTTCTTTTTCCATGTGATTCTGAATACAAAATATATCCATATTCAGGAATCGTTTTCAAAGTGAATTTTTTTGGTACCTTAATAATCATAATGGGTAGTAAGATCAATTTGTTTTAACACTTATGTAGATAAGTGTTAAATATAAAATGATAAAATGTAGGGTCTTTTCACTTTTTAATTTTAAATCTGTATATGAGACAGAGAAAACTAACTGCTTTCTATCACACTGTAGTTTTTGCTCAACTCCTGCGACCAAAATTCTTGAAAGAGAGAATTACCTGTTTGTGTCCTTTCAGAACAAACCCCTTGCATACCAGGGCCATAAAAAAATCAATAGCCTTGAGAGACCTTTCAAGGAAATCATTGTTATTGATTCATCCCTCAAATAGGACCCAATTGAGCAACAAAATGATGCTGAAGTTTATCGTCTCTTCTCAGTGAATTAATAACTCTGGAAGATTTAAACGTCTTTTCCTAGATGACAGAGGTGGCTTCTATACACATACACGATGGACACATACACACAAATAACATCCTGATATCCATTTTACATCTGTAATTCCACTCTGAATTCTCCCTGCCATTAACCAACTCAAATGCCACATTATTCAACTCCTTTCCCTTGCTGGTTGGATTGGATTCAGGAAACAGGGAGCAACTTTAATGTCCTCTTTAGTAAACCTACACCCTATTTATGAACTAAGAAGAAATAGTTTTGGTTTCTATTTTCTGATATCTTGAGCCTTTCATATGATTGCATCTCTCCAACTATATAGCTTGCAGAATTAGTATTATGACTAGAGATGCAGAAAAGTTTTGCTGCCTAAAAATGTCTTCTCATCTACTAACTGATGGTTGGCATTCAACTCTCATCCCTTTATCTCGGAATCTCATCCCTTTAGCTTAAATCTTTTTTTCCCATTAAAATTCAAATACTGGTTGTGCTTTAAGATTGTAGTCATTTTTACCTCAGCCTGAATGATCCAAAAGCAAGTTTTGATGATGTGCAAGAGGGAAGAGAACTTGAGGGCGTAAGTGTTCTGCAGAGGGTATTAGGGAATAGAGAAGACAGAGCAATAAATAGACTCACAGGGGAAACTCAGAAAGTGGAGCTTGATGAAACAAGCAAACATCACGGTTTTGCTAAGGTCTATTCTAATTAGTTGTTATTTGTTTGTAAATGTTTGCCTAAAAAGCATAACCTATGAGTGATTTGTGCCCCTGCATATTACGGATGTATAATATACTTCAAACAGTGCAAGGAACACACAGATTACCACATGGCCTCAGCCATGCTCCATTTTGTAGTCTGCCCACTTTGAGCATCAGAAAATGGATTGTAGAAATCTGGTTCATCTTATTTTAAACTTCTCATTCCCCAAATTTGAAATAGTATTTATTTAAAAACTAAGCTCTTTATAAAGATTGCAAAAACACTATAAAGTATTCATTGAAAAGAACCTAACATTTACTACTGTAGTACATTATGTACAATTTATTGACTATTTCTACTGAATATACATTTATGTATTACATAATCTAACATTTATATTAAGTATAACTATAATATGATTCTTGTGTCAACCTTGACAAAGCTGGTGAAATCCTTTGCTAGAAAAATATCTCTGCCTTATCTTTTTGTTTCAGTATTAGTTTCCACATTTGCCAGCAAGATACTTTTCATCCTACTAAACTAATAGGCCACTTAGTTGAATACTGGATAAAATACAAATTGCAGAGAATTCTCCATTTCTGTTAATAATTTTTAAAATTTCAACTAAAAGTGCAAAGCTTTCATCAATTTCTGTAGCTTGCTCCCTTCCTAAACCTACTTGCTTCTTCCATCAATATTTAAGTTTCTGGTTTTAAATAACTGTGACTCTCCTTTAATGTGTTCTCTGTTAAAGGCTTTCTCTCCCTTTAGAATTGTTAGTAGGAGAAGTGGTATTTTTGTGGGAAGAAAACTTCATCTTCTCTACTACTCAGCTGTCAGGACTATAGAGCTACATCCTCAGTTGTATAATCAAAAACCTGGCCTGGCATCAACTAGTGAGATTAAAAACCACTTTTTCAATTCCTTGCAATTAAAATATTTACATCAACTTCTCTTGGTTTTAACCATAGCATAGAGAACCCAGTGTGGGTGTGGCTCATGATTCTGCTTCTCTGACTCATGATCTTATACTTCTTGCTTCCAACTTCCTAATGAATGTGCCCTTTAGCAATTGCTGGGGGCCAGGTTTGTTTACTGCTACTCCTTTCCAACAGTTCAAGGCCATGAGGCATCTCTTGAATGTATTTCTTTGCTACAAAGTATTTCTCTCCCTTGCCCTCACCCCACTCTCAGGTTCTGTTGCTTATTTAAGATTTGCATCTGTAAAGAGTCCTTTGGGTTTGTTTCCTTGGTGGACTGGCTGTCTTCCAAGATTTTGTTGTTAATCTTGTCTGACATTTTAAAGATGACCTTTTCGTGTTGTTATAAAACTTCTCAAGAAAAGGAAAACAGAAGTGCTCATCTAACCCTCTTCTAAAGACTATGCAAAAAAGCCAGTTGTTTAAAACTTTATGGCTGGTGATATAAATGGCTGCAGCACATTATATCTACACCTGCATGTTTTTAACTTCCAGAAACTAAAAATCAGCTCTGCAACATGCAATCAGCCGTGAAGAAAGAAAGAAAGAAACAAAAACCCAGTATTGAAAATTTTCTGCCTGATACGTGAATGTATTGGAGAACAAGCCTGCTACTTCTAGTATTTACATAAAGACAGTAGTCAAATAACCAATGCACTAAAACAAACAATTCTTCTGTGAGAAAAAAAGAATGATGCTACTTAGAGTTGATGGACATGAACTTTAGGAATTTTAGAGCTGAAAATAAACTTGGAGGCCTCCTTTTAGAGATGAGGAATATGAGGTCTATGGTGGTTAAGTGAATTGTCCAGGCCAGAGATGGAACTAGGGTCAAAGTTGAGGTCTTCTGCCAGGATGTTGAGCTTACTCTTTGAACTTGCTGGGTGTTTACATATTGCATCAACAGAGCCCATATGTACTGGATTTTCTTCCATTTACTAATAGAAGCAAGTTAGTGCCTTTACAGGTATTGTAGTATAAAATCAGCCCATTCAGTCAAACTACTCAAAAATTAGTCAATCTAGGAGTCCCAAAGAGACAATGCTTTGCAGGCTTTTTCTTTTCTTTTCTTTTCGACTGGAAATGGGAATTAGATAGATAATGCATGTTTCTGTGTATGTATGTATACATATATATATATATATATACTTATAACTTGTTCAAATTTAAAAGAATACAATTTTTTATAGTCTAATTACATATGACATAAAAATAGAATGTCATTAATCAAATATATTTGCAGTATTTATTTTTATAAGTAACTTCCTTTCTTTATATATCTATACAGTTTTAAAGATAATGGGGGCTTCCCTGGTGGCGCAGTGGTTGAGAGTCCGCCTGCCGATGCAGGGGACACGGGTTCATGCCCTGGTCCGGGAAGATACCACATGCCGCAGACGAGCGCAGTATATTCAAATCCAAAAATTAAGCATGTCCTCATTTTCTCTAAATCGTTTGTATATTGTCTTGACCACATTTCTTCTCACTCTGCCCCAAATAGACAGTCTCCATTCTCCAGAGTTTAGAAACATGTGTGGAACACCCAGAAGTCAGAAATGGGTCAGGTGAGCTTAGGTTCTAATCTTTAGAGTAGGCACTGGGACTGGAGGACCAAAGCCTGGGTTAAAGTCATTTACAGCACCTTTTCTGATATCCCTATTGTGTTCTACACATATTCTCTTTTTCAGAATACACCTTGCCTTCCCCCTCCTACCCTACCCCCTCCAGACCCTGGAGGTTCGAGTCTTGCCTGTACCTTCTAGACAGGGCACTTTGAGTCTTATAGGAAATGCCCTATGACATCATTGGACATCCCTTTTGGCAGGTGGAATTGGGTACTCACTTAGGGATTGTACTTTTTCATCACTACCTGGTTAATTTTTCTCAATTTGTGAACTATTTATTTGGCTCTACTGTCATGAATGTACATGTTCAAGAACACGTCTCTAGCATCTACTGTTGCTTTTATTACAGTCTCTTCAGCCTTTATGATATTGTCACTGGGGCATGACAGTCCTCAGTGTGAACAGCTAGGGTACCTGAGGAGCATGGAGGTCCCTAATTTAGACAAGTAGAATCAATGGAGATCATGGTGGGTCCTGATTTCTGCTTCATTTGCACGGGGACTTATGGATGACTAGTTGAGAGGGAGAAAATCCAGGAAGCCAGAGTCTTGGCGGGTGTTCCCTTCAGGAACCCCTGCAGGCTCTCATGGTGAGGATGGAGAGAGGTGCCCTGGTGGCTCTGGAGGGGGTGGGGACGAGGGGGTGGCCATGGAGCTTTGTATGTAGCAGAATCTTACTCTCCAGAGAAAGGACTTGGCCAGAGTGCAATTCTGAAATCTCATCCCAGCTAGAGGAAATAAATTCTCCCCCAATGCAGCCTTCTCCCTCTTTCCTTTTTCATGTGATGCAGTGTGTTGGGGGAACATATCAGCAGGGGATAGGGCTTCAAGGAAATGCTGCAGCCAAGGCAAGGAGTAGGGGCAGGGGAAAGAGCCATATCCCTGGGGAGTGTCAGAAACACTTGTGAAGGCCACACCCTCAAACAGAGGCCCACTAGAGACTGGGATTTACTGCAAGATTAGAGAATGTCTTCCCTCCCCCACAGTTTACCGTCACACCCGCAGGCCTCCAGGACAGTTAGGAGTAGATCACTGCCAAAAGAACTGCAAGACACAGACTCAAGCTGAGCAACAGTACTTAGGGAAGCCCCAACGTCAAGATGAGAGACAAGGGACTTCCTTGGTGGTCCAGTGGTTAAGACTCTGTGCTCCCAATTCAGGGGACCCAGGTTTGATCCCTGGTCAGGGAACCAGATCCTGAATGACGCAACTAAGACCCGGCTCAGCCAAATAAATAAATATTTTTTTTAAAAAATGGAGACACAAAAACAAGGACATTAGAGGAATTTGAAGTCTTTGGCACTTATGTTACCACAAACATTAAAAACAGAACAACTGACAAAGATCAGAAAGTTATATCTACATAAAGGAGGAACTTCCAAGGAGAAATGAATGCTGGTAGAATGAAATCCTTGAGTTTTCTGCTTCTTAATCAATCTAAAAAGAACTGTTATCAGCCCTGGTGGCCTAATGGATAGCATATAAGTGTTTTAAGGGCCAGTATTAACAATGTGCTAAAGAATTATGGCACATGGATAAGTGAAATTAATGACAGCCACGTCACTAGAATGGGAGAAAAGAAATGGGAATACTGTGTTATAAAGTTCCTGAACCCATGAAGTGGTGTGTTGGTATTTCAAGGTGGGATTAGATTATTTTAAAAATGCATATTGTAAACTCTAAGGAAACCCTAAAAAATGTAAGAAGTATAACTTACACTCGTCAATGAGGAGATAAAATGGAAGCATTAGGGGAAACTGGGAACTGGGTACAAGGAACAGTCTGTACTATTTTTGCAACTTTGCTGTTATTCTAAAATTATCCCCAAAGTAGTAGTTGAATATGCTCCTTAAGTGTACCTGCTTAATTGTGAACCTCTGTCAAAGAAATTAATGGTGCATCTCTTGCCCTCAGTTCCGAATTTTAGAAAGGTAAAAAATCCTGGAAAAATGAGCACATTTAAGTCAGTTTCTCCACCCCACTCCAGGTGATTCTCTCCACATTGTCCCTCATTTGGCTATATAGATTATTTAGTTCTTTTTAGGATGCTAATACAGCTGTCACTCTAGCTACATATGCCCCATTAATGTATGTAAGAGAATATGCCCACATAGATTGCTGGATATATATGCCCTTATTCATGTTTTCCAAGACAAAAAATAAACAAGTAAGAGGATTGATTTTATTCAGGCTTTTGCAATAAGAAGATCAGAATGTCTTGCAGGGTGGTTTTTGCCTTAGACTTTTTTAGGGAAAGTAGAAAAGTTACAGGTGGGGCTGATTTACAGTTGGAATTATTTTGCAATTAGGTGAAGTCTCAGTTAGATGAACAGGAAGGTTCATCTCTGTGTCTGGCTAGTTTTAGAAGGACAAAGAGTTCTGAGCTCAGCTAATCATTTCATGAAACAAAGAAAGGGAAGTTGAGAGATCAGTGCCTGGTCTGATGAGCAGGTCAAGGCCAAAGGGGAAAAGTTGGTATTTCCGTGGTCACAGATAAACAAGGGAGTGATGTCCAGGTCTTAGGGGAATCCTGAGAAGGCCTGGGTAGCAAATCTTATCTTAAGTGGGGTGGTTCTTTGTGGTACACCAAAGGTGGAGGATTTCAGAAAACAGAGGATAGGGTGATTTCTTAACTGTTGCTATTTTCTGAGATCACGAATCACAGGTAAAATTCAAAACTGTTGGGCCTCAGTTTTGTTCAGAACCAAGAAGTGTCATTCACACTTCTTGAACATCACAGAGACAATCATAAACCTTTGAGTGGGTCAAATCTGGGTCTGAGGAATAATCTCCTGAAGACTCTTGTTTGGCGTTGTTCCTGCAAAATCATTTGAACAATTGTTGAGAAGAAGTGGAAAAGATGAGCGTTTTAGAGTTCTGGAGATCAGGCGTCTTAAAAGAGGGATTCTAAAATGAAGAAGAGAAATATTAACCTAAAATATTATAGTAAGTAAAAAGTCTGTCCCCACTCTTTTCCATGTGAAAATCAGAGGCAAAATCGTATCAACTTAAAATTATGTTTAGTAACTAATTTTCAGTATTTTATCTTATTTAAAAATGTATAGGTATCTAAAGAATACTATTATTTAACTCAGTTTAGCATAAGTCTAATGTTTTAAGTTACCTAAAGATCTTGGAAAGTATCTTCATGCCACAAAGCATAAGCACTGTTAAGATAAGATTGGTTTGAATAATGATTCAATTTGGTTAAAGAAAAATTTACATTTTTCATAATCTGAAACATCTGGTAGATACAATGCTCGTTTATTCAATCAGAAAAAATTTATAAGTTTAGGAAGAGCATATCCAGGTAGAATAAAAATGTATGATGTTGAAAACATAGCTGTTTTTATTAAACCAATAATATTAAATGAGTCTTTTTTGACAAAGATTTGCCTTAATTATGTAAACTTGAATTTTAAAAACTTTTTGGTTAGTTTCCATAAGAATACTTTTTTAAGCATATGAAAATCTCAGAAGTTCAGTTTCCTTAATTTCTGGTAATTTTAGAACTGTTCAATTTATGTGTGTTTGTTTCTGTTTAACCTAATCCAAACAGAATTCTCTGTAAGAAATGCCATAGTGCAATTTTGTAATACCATCCAAAGGTAGGCACTTACTACACATTCATAGACAAAAATACATACAGACAGACACAGCTAGAGAGCTTCAAGTCTACAACTTTAGCAATGCGTTGGACAAAAGCACAGAAATACTAATACATGATCCCTGGGCCATATAAAAGAGTTAGCTTTCATCCTTGTCCCACCGATACTTGCAAAAGAGATCTTCAAGACTCCCTTTGTCCTGATGTGTAATCTGATGGATGCTGTGTAGTAAATTTTCAGCAAGTAGCCAAGAAGAGACCAAGTGGCCATCTGGGTGTCTCCAAAATCCATCTGAGTGGCAAAACATCCAGCTTGTTTCCAATGAGATTTTTCAGCCTCAGGTATTAGCAGGCTGTTGTGCTGTAGGTTCCTTAAGTAGAGTTTCCCATGTCTAAAAAAGAGTGAGCAAGGGGAAGCATGTAGGTAGCAGAGGACAGATTTTCTTGGGAAGTGGCTCTGTTAACATGTTTTTTCCTTTTTTCTTTTTTTTTCTTTTTCTTTTTTATTTTTTTATTTAACAAATTTAATCAGTTATACCTATACATATGTTCCCATATCCCCTCCCTTTTGCGTCTCCCTCCCGCCCTCCCTATCCCACCCCTCCAGGCGGTCACAAAGCACCGAGCTGGTCTCCCTGTGCTATGCGGCTGCTTCCCACTAGCTATCTACCTTACGTTTAGTAGTGTATATATGTCCATGCCGCTCTTTCGCTTTGTAACAGCTTACCATTCCCCTCCCCATATCCTCAAGTCCATTCTCTAGTAGATCTGTGTCTTTATTCCTGTCTTACCCCTATGTTCTTCATGACATTTTTTCTTAAATTCCATATGTATGTGTCAGCATACAGTATTTGTCTTTCTCTTTCTCACTTACTTCATTCTGTATGACAGACTCTAGGTCCATCCACCTCATTACAAATAGCTCAATTTCATTTCTTTTTATGGCTGAGTAATATTCCATTGTATATATGTGCCACATCTTCTTTATCCATTCATACGATGATGGACACTTAGGTTGTTTCCACCTCCAGGCTATTGTAAATAGGGCTGCTATGAACATTTTGGTACATGACTCTTTTTGAATTATGGTTTTCTCAGGGTATATGCCCAGTAGTGGGATTGCTGGGTCATATGGTAGTTCTATTTGTAGTTTTTTAAGGAACCTCCATACCGTTCTCCATAGTGGCTGTACCAATTCACATTCCCACCAGTAGTGCAAGAGTGTTCCCATTTTTTCCACACCCTCTCCGGCATTTATTGTTTCTAGATTTTTGATGATGACCATTCTGACTTGTGTGAGATGATATCTCATTGTAGATTTGATTTGCATTTCTCTAATGAGTAAAGATGTTGAGCATACTTTCATGTGTTTGTTGGCAGTCTGTATGTCTTCTGTGGAGAAATGTCTATTTAGGTCTTCTGCCCATTTTTGGATTGGGTTGTTTGTTTTTTTGTTATTGAGCTGCATGTGCTGCTTATAAATTTTGGAGATTAAACAGTTGCTTCATTTGCACATATTTTCTCCCTTTAGGAGGGTTATCTTTTGGTCTTGGTGATGGTTTCCTTTGCTGTGCAAAAGCTTTTAAGTTTCATTAGGTCCCATGTGTTTATTTTTATCTTTATTTCCATTACTCTAGAAGGTGGGTCAAAAAGGATCTTGCTGTGATTTATGTCATTGAGTGTTCTGCCTATGTTTTCCTCTAAGAGTTTGATAGTGTCTGGCCTTACATTTAGGTCTTTAATCCATTTTGAGCTTATTTTTGCGTATGGTGTTAGGGAGTGACCTAATCTCATACTTTTACATGTCCCTGTCAAGTTTTCCTAGCACCACTTATTGAAGAGACTGTCCTTTCTCCACTGTACATTCCGGCCTCCTTTATCAAAGATAAGGTGACCATATGTGCGTGGGTTTATCTCTGAGCTTTCTAACCTGTTCCATCGATCTATCTTTCTGTTTTTGTGCCAGTACCACACTGTCTTGAATACTGTAGCTTTGTAGTATAGTCTGAAGTCAGGGAGCCTGATTCCTCCAGCTCCATTTTTCGTTCTCAAGATTGATTTGGCTATTCGGGGTCTTTTGTGTTTCCATACAAATTGTGAAATTTTTTGTTCTAGTTCTGTGAAAAATGCCAGTGGTAGTTTGATAGGGATTGCATTGAATCTGTAGATTGCTTTGGGTAGTAGAGTCATTTTCACAATGTTGATTCTTCCAATCCAAGAACATGGTACTCTCCATCTATTTGTATCATCTTTAATTTCTTTCATCAGTGTCTTATAATTTTCTGCATACAGGTCTTTTGTCTCCTTAGGTAGGTTTGTTCCTAGATATTTTATTCTTTTTGTTGCAATGATAAATGGGAGTGTTTCCTTGATTTCACTTTCAGAATTCTCATCATTGGTACATAGGAATGGCAGAGATTTCTGTGCATTAATTTTGTGTCGTGCTACTTTACCAAATTCATTGATTAGCTCTAGTAGTTTTCTGGTAGCATCTTTAGGATTCTCTATGTATAGTATCATGTCATCTGCAAACAGTGACAGCTTTACTTCTTCTTTTCTGATATGGATTCCTTTTATTTCCTTTTCTTCTCTGATTGCTGTGGCTAAAACTTCCAAAACCATGTTGATTAAGAGTGGTGAGAGTGGGCAACCTTGTCTTGTTCCTGATCTTAGTGGAAATGGTTTCAGTTTTTCACCATTGAGGACGATGCTGGCTGTGGGTTTGTCATATATGGCCTTTATTATGTTGAGGAAAGTTCCCTCTATGCCTACTTTCTGCAGGGTTTTTATCATAAATGGGTGTTGAATTTTGTCGAAAGCTTTCTCTGCATCTATTGAGATGACTATATAGTTTTTCTCCTTTGCGTATATTGAAGAATCCTTGCATTCCTGGAATAAACCCCACTTGATCATGGTGTATGATCCTTTTAATGTGCTGTTGGATTCTGTTTGCTAGTATTTTGTTGAGGATTTTTGCATCTATGCTCATCAGTGATATTGGCCTGTAGTTTTCTTTCTTTGTGACATCCTTGTCTGGTTTTGGTATCAAGGTGATGGTGGCCTCGTAGAATGAGTTTGGGAGTGTTCCTCCCTCTGCTATATTTTGGAAGAGTTTGAGAAGGATAGGTGTTAGCTCTTCTCTAAATGCTTGATAGAATTCGCCTGTGAAGCCATCTGGTCCTGGGCTTTTGTTTGTTGGAATATTTTTTATCACAGTTTCAATTTCAGTGCTTGTGATTGCTCTGTTCATATTTTCTGTTTCTTCCTGATTCAGTCTTGGCAGGTTGTGCATTTCTAAGAATTTGTCCATTTCTTCCAGGTTGTCCATTTTATTGGCATGGAGTTGCTTGTAATAATCTCTCATGATCTTTTGTATTTCTGCAGTGTCAGTTGTTACTTCTCCTTTTTCATTTCTAATTCTATTGATTTGAGTCTTCTCCCTTTTTTTCTTGATGAGTCTGGCTAACGGTTTATTAATTTTGTTTATCATCTCAAAGAACCAGCTCTCAGTTTTATTGATTTTTGCTATCATTTCCTTCATTTCATTTTCATTTATCTCTGTTCTGATTTTTATGATTTATTGCCTTCCTCTAACTTTGGGTTTTTTTGTTCTTCTTTCTCTAATTGCTTTAGATGCAAGGTTAGGTTGTTTATTCGAGATGTTTCCTGTTTCTTAAGGTAGGATTGTATTGCTATAAACTTCCCTCTTAGAACTTTTTGCTTTGGCTGCATTCCATATGTTTTGGGTCATCATGTCTCCATTGTCATTTGTTACTAGGTATTTTTTGAATTCCTCTTAGATTTCATCAGTGATCACTTCGTTATTAAGCAGTGTATTGTTTAGCATCCATATGTTTATATTTTTTACAGATCTTTTCCTGTAATTGATATCTAGTCTCATAGTGTTGTGGTCGGAAATGATACTTGATACGATTTCAATTTTCTTAAATTTACCAAGGCTTGATTTGTGATCCAAGATATGATCTATCCTGGAGGATGTTCCATGAGCACTTGAGAAAAATGTGTATTCTGTTGTTTTTGGATGGAATGTCCTATAAATATCAATTAAGTCCATCTTGTTTAATGTATCATTTAAAACTTGTGTTTCCTTATTTATTTTCATTTTGGATGATCTGTCCATTGGTGAAAGTGGGGTGCGAAAGTCCCCTACTATGATTGTGTTACTGTCGGTTTCCCCTTTTATGGCTGTTAGTATTTGCCTTATGTATTGAGGTGCTCCTATATCAGGTGCATAAATATTTACAATTGTTATATCTTCTTCTTGGATCGACCCCTTGATCATTATGTAGTGTCCTTCTTTGTCTCTTGTAATAGTCTTTATTTTAAAGTCTATTTTGTCTGATATGAAAATTGCTAATCCAGCTTTCTTCTGATTTCCATTTGCATGGAATATCTTTTTCCATCCCCTCACTTTCAGTCTGTATGTGTCCCTAGGTCTGAAGTGGGTCTCTTGTAGACAGCATATATACAGGTCTTGTTTTTGTATCCATTCAGCCAGTCTGTGTCTTTTGATGAGAGCATTTAATCCATTTTCTTTTAAGTTAATTATTGATATGTATACTCCTATTCCCATTTTCTTAATTGTTTTGGGTTTGTTATTGTAGGTGTTTTCTTTCTCTTGTGTTTCTTGCCTCGAGAAATTCCTGTAGCATTTATTGTAAAGCTGGTTTGGTGTTGCTGAACTCTCTCAGCTTTTGCTTGTCTGTAAACGTTTTAATTTCTCCAGCAAATCTGAATGAGACCCTTGCTGGGTAGAGTAATCTTGGTTGTAGGTTTTTCTCCTTCATCACTTTAAATATGTCCTGCCACTCCCTTCTGGCTTGCAGAGTTTCTGCTGAAAGTTCAGCTGTTAACCTTATTGGGATTCCCTGTTGGTTATTTGTTGATTTTCCCTTGCTCCTTTTAATATTTTGTCTGTGCATTTAATTTTTGATAATTTGATTAATATGTGTCTTGGCATGTTTCTTCTTGGATTTATCCTGTGTGGGACTCTCTGTGCTTCCTGGACTTGATTGACTATTTCCTTTCCCATATTACGGAAATTTTCCACTATAATCTCTTCAAATATTTTCTCAGTCCCTTTCTTTTTCTCTTCTTCTTCTGGGACCCCTATAATTGGAATGTCGGTGCCTTTAATGTTGTCCCAGACGTCTCTGAAGGTGTCCTCAGTTCTTTTCATTCTTTTTTCTTTATTCTGCTCTGCAGTAGTTATTCCCACTATTTTACCTTCTGGGTCACTTATCTGTTCTTCTGCCTCAGTTATTCTGCTATTGATTCCTTCTAGAGTATTTTGAATTTCATTTATTGTGTTGTTCATTATTGGTTGTTTTCTCTTTAGTTCTTCTACGTCCTTGTTAAATGTTTCTTGCATTTTCTGTATTCTATTTCCAAGATATTTGATCATTTTTACTTTAATTTTTCTGAATTCTTTTTCAGGTAGGTTGCCTATTTCCTCTTCATTTGTTAGGTCTGGTGGGTTTTTACCTTGCTCCTTCAACTGCTGTGTGTTTTTCTGTCTTCTCATTTTGCTTATCTTACTGTGTGTGGGGTCTCCTTTTAGTGGGCTGAAGGTTCGTAGATCCTCTTGATTTTGGTGTCTGTCCCCAATGGCTAAGGTTGGTTCAGTGGGTTGTGTAGGCTTCCTGGTTGGGGGGACTAGTGCCTGTGTCCTGGTGGATGAGACTGGATCTTGTCTTTCTGGTGGGCAGTTCCAAGTCCTGTGGTGTGTTTTTGGGTGTCTGTGGTCTTGTTATGGTTTTAGGCAGCCTCTCTTCTAATGGGTGGGGTTGTGCTCCTGTCTTCCTAGTTGTTTGACATAGGGTTTCCAGCACTGTAGCTTGCTGGTAGTTGAGTGAAGCTAGGTCTTGGCATTGAGATGGAGATCTCTGGGAGATTTTCGCCATTTGATATTACGTGGAGCTGGGAGGTCTCTTGTGGACCAGTGTCCTGAAGTTGGCTCTCCCACCTCAGAGGCACAGCACTGACTCCTGGCTGGAGCACCAAGAGCCTTTCATCTACACGGCTTAGAATAAAATGGAGAAAAAATAGAAAGACAGAAAGAGGATAAAATAAAATTTCAATAAGTTAAAAAAAAGAAAAAGAAAACAAACGGACAGAACCCTAGGACAAATGGTGAAAGCAAAGCTCTACAGACACAATCTCACATAGAAGAATATACATACACACTCACAAAAAAAGGAAAAGGGGAAAAATAATATATCTTGCTCCCAAAGTCCACCTCCTCAATTTAGGATGATTCGTTGTCTATTCAGGTATTCTACAGATGCAGGGTACATCAAGTTGACTGTGGATATTTAATCCGCTGCTCCTGAGGCTGCTGGGAGAAATTTCCCTTTCTCTTCTTTGTTTGCACAGCTCCCGGGGTTCACCTTTGGATTTGTCCCTGCCTCTGCATGTAGGTCGCCTGAGAGCATCTGTTCTTCGCTCAGGCAGGACGGGGTTAAAGGAGCAGCTGATTTGGCAGCTTTGGCTCACTCAGGCTGCGGGGAGGGAGGGGTACAGATGCGGAGTGCACCTGCGGCAGCAGAGGCTGGCGTGACGTTGCACCAGCCTAAGGCATGCCATGCGTTCTCCCCGGGAAGTTGTGCCTCGATCACGGGACACTAGCAGTGGCGTGCTGCACAGGTTCCCGGGAGGGGAGGTGTGGAGAGTGTCCTGTGCTCGAACATAGGCTTCTTGGTGGCCGCAGCAGCAGCCTTAGCGTCTCATGCCCGTCTCTGGTTTCCACACTGATAGCTGCGGCTAACGCCCGTCTCTGGAGCTCCTTTAAGCAGTGCTCTTAATCCCCTCTCCTCATGCACCTGGTAACAGAGAGGGAAGAAAAAGTCTCTTGCCCCTTCGGCAGGTGCAGACTTTTCCCTGTTCTCCCTTCTGGCTAGCCGGGGTACACTAACCCCCTGCAGGCTGTGTTCATGCCGCCAACCCCAGTCCTCTACCTGCGCTCCGACCGAAGCCCGAGCCTCAGCTCCCAGCCCCGCCCACCCCGGCGGGTGAGCAGACAAGCCTCTCGGGCTGGTGAGTGCTGGTCGGCACCGATCCTCTGTGCGGGTATCTCTCTGCTTTGCCCTCTGCACCCCTGTGGCTGCACTCTTCTCCGCGGCTCCGAAGCTCCACCCTCCACCACCTGCAGTCACCGCCTGTGAAGGGGCTTCTAGTGTGTGGAAATCTTTCCTCCTTCACGGCTCCCTCCCACTGGTGCAGGTCCCATCACTATTCTTTTGTCTCTGTTTATTCTTTTTTCTTTTGCCCTACCCAGGTACGTGGGGAGTTTCTTGCCTTTTGGGAGGTCTGAGGTCTTCTGCCAGCGTTCAGTGGGTGTTCTATAGGAGCAGTTCCACGTGTAGATGTATTTCTGATGTATCTGTGGGGAGAAAGGTGATCTCCGTGTCTTACTCTTCCGCCATCTTCTCAAATCTCCACAATACTTCTTGTTTTGTAACAATTAGATCAGTCCAAAAGGGACATAGTGAATTCCTTATTCTGTGAATTTAAGAAAAGGCTTTTTCTTTTCCTCCAGGAGTCATAGATGTTGTATTGAATATAAGCTTTAGCTGGAACATCAAGCCAATGCTTTTCACGTTTTCTTTTAATGGTTGTGTTCGGTGTTTTTAATCGGGATCGGTATGGAGCCTCACTCATGGTAGATCTGCAGCATTTGTTTACTTCTGCTGTGAATTCATGGCATTTATGTTTATCGATGGTTCTTGATTCATGGGATGCTTATTATTTTCATGTAATAAAAAACAGATATTAGGCACTTTATGTATGTTGCATCTGGGTAATTCCCAACTGCATTGTTTATCATCAATGCAAGTGTCACATTACCTGAGATACCTTCTCCAGCTCTCTCAGTCAGAGCAACTGGATGCCTTCTCTGTTGCCTTTAGAACTTTGGGAAATTCATACATACACAGAGATCTAATAGGCACACACACATCTATACATATAAACATGCATGTACATGTATATATATCCACCCATGTAAATATTTTACTTATTCTTTCTTTCAATAAGTTTTTTTCATATTTGTGTGATTTTTAACAACAATAACAGAAACCTACGGGGTTAAGCATACCATAAACAGACTTTAAAGCAGAGTGTGAATATCTTAAAATTAACATACTATAAAGATGGAAAATATTATATGAAAATTGAACAAAGCAACTTGATCATTCCAGAATAAATGCTTAAGAATTATATGACTTCCATAATACAACTAAATAACACTTTCATATATGTACAATAACGTTTTCTGTTTCTCTAAAACAAACAAACAAAAAAAAGGATTACATGGCTTCCAATAAATGTGTCCCTTGGCTCTTTTGTTTTTCGAGTTAAGTTTTATTTTGAGCAAAATGAGCACTACAGACCGAGAGACAGCATTTCAGACAGCTCTGAGAAGCTGCTCCGAGGAGGCAAGTAGGGGAACCAGGTTGTATAGAAGTTTTGTAACAAAGGGCATGTAGTCTGAACATCAAAAGATTATTGTTAATTAAGGAAAACCAGATATCATAAGTTAAGGAATTCAGTGCTTTTCTGTCTGAATCACATGACTATACTATGCACACCACAACTTTTGGCCAAGCTATCAAATCCATATTAGGGCTTTGTTTGCTTCCTTGATTGTTTATATATCCATAGCTATTTCTGTGTTCTTGCCAAGTTCCAGCTTGTGTTACACTTACATTTCTTTAAGACTTTTGAATAGTATTACCATGTCGTTAACAATAACTCAATTTCAGCTTTTCTACCAAAAGCTGAAATTGAGTTATTGTTGACGACACGGTAATACTTTAGAATAATATCTCTTATGGAATCAGGAAAGCTGAAATTGAGTTATTGTTGATGACAAGGGAATACTATGCTAATAAATGTCTAAAGGCACCCTGCATCCTTGATACAAATTTAAAGATAGATCAAATGCCTTCGAAGAGGAAAGTCTACCCTCTTTCCCTGAAATAGATAAGAAGAAATAGTATCTACTAAGGAATGTGAAAGAGAGATTTTGATTTGTAATGAATATATCATTTTGGAAGTGTGCTTTGGTATCATTAAGTATTCATTAATTTTCTTACTGATTTACTAAGCCCCCATTATTTTCTGCCCTATGCATTACCCCGTGTCAGATGCTGAAGTGGAGAGGGGTGATAGCAAAGACGAATTGGGGAAATTGGAAATTAACAGTGTACCAAAGAAAACTTAAAGGTCTGCAGAAAATCGTAAGGACATCTGGAAGAGGTGGTCACTTGCTCTGGCTTGAGGGAGCAGGAGAAAGCATTTCAGGTGAGGCCATGTACGTCTTGGTCCAAACATTGCAGTGCAACTTCACCAGGTGAAAAGGATTGGTATTCCTAGAAGACACACTAGAAATCACAGAGTGGGGAGAGGAAATCAACAGCAACAAAATATAACAGTGCATTAGGCAATAATAAAAGTTTTCAAAATGAATAGTCATAGGCTTTGGGAAGAATTGCAAGACAAGGTGACTAACAAAAGAGATAGGACCACACTGTATAAGTTTTTGTTGTTGTTTGCTTCATAATTCCTAAAGAAAATGGCAGAGTCAGCCAGTACAGTAAAGTGTAATGTTTACAGTCAAAGAAGTCTCAAGGTAGGGTAAGAAGCAACAGTAGAGCTCTGGTCTGCAGTGTCATGTATTCCAACTGCCTTTTCTGTGCTTTTTTTTTTCCTTTTGTGCTCTCTGCAAGTCACTTAGTGTTCTTATGTTATCTTCTGTGTTTCCTCTTCTTAAAAACATCCAGCAAAACCAATTCGGCCTAAGGTGTAGAGCCCCAGAGTGAGGGCCATGCTAAGCCACAAGAAATGACACAGATTATGGAATCAGGATTATTAAAGAAATATCACTGGGGAGAAATAAGGTCGTGTCTATGCTAATTACCGACATCCAAAGGGAGTATGAACTCCTACGTTTTACTCAGTGGCATTACCTAACACACAATTCTACAGTGAGGCAGGAGGAGAGGTAATCATCCTCAGAGATGTAGTTGTGAACATATTCTTAGTTCTAACACACCACTCCTACTTGTCCTGCTCTCCCAATTCACTTGGCCACATGACTTGTTTTGACACTACAGGCCATTGGGTACCAACCATCACGGATTAGTCTGTAAATATGTTTTCTACTTTAGATGCCTAATTTCTCATTCGTTATTTGCTTTGTTCCCTTCTATGTCCAGTCACTCTCCTATCTATTTTCTCTAGTCTCTACAAACTTGACAGCAAATTTATGGTAATTAAAATTTTATTTGATTTTTATTACTTCATAACTTTAACTTATATATCACAACAAAGTACTCTGTGAGCAGAGTGGAAGGTCATTGCAATAAGGAAGTTGAGGGGCACTAAAAAGAGATTTTGTGGAAAATGTAATGTTTAACCTGGATATACCTATAGGTAAGATTATAAGGTGGCAGAAGAGGGAGTGTCAGGCAAGAAGTTTGGAAGCCAGTAGGATTAGGGGTATTTAAGAATGTCATAACCAGGTGGCTTGAAACTGTCCTAAAATGCAATAATCAACCATTGTCACTGGTTGGGTTCTCTGGAAGTAGATGTTGAGGATGGGGTGTGGTGTGGTGTACAGAATATTTAAGAACAATCAACACCCAATGAAAGACAGAAACAAGGATTGCCTCAGGAATAAAAATGATAAAACTTTTAGAAATTATTAGTGTAAGCCACTGTTAATAGATTAAAAGAGACATGATACTTTTGATTATCCCAGTATTTACAGAAAACGGCACATGACAGCATTTAACACCCTTTCATAGTAACCAGAACAACAACATAAACCTCTGCCGATGAGAAATGAAAAGATACTAATTTTAACTTGATAAAGACAAAAGTCAAAAAACAAAACAAAATAAACATCATACAGGAAGGTGAAGGGTTTAAACCGTTTCTTTTAAAATTGGGAACAGGAAAAGAATGCCCACTGTCACTGCTCTATACAGCGTTGTGCTAGGAAGCCTAGCTAATGTAGTAAGACAAGAAAGGAAACTATCATGTATAAGAAATATAAAGGAGGAAACAAAATCATTATTAGCAGTAGATAAAATAGTTGTCAACATGGAAATAAAACTCTAAACAAAGTTTTGAATTTCAAAGACAGTTTAGCATGTTTGCAGGATATAAGAATATTACCCTAAAAATCGACTGCAGTTACATATCTCAGCAACAAATTATTAGGAAACATGAAGACATCACTTACAGAAATATATAATGCCCAAGAATAAATCTAAAAGAATATGTGTTTATGTCCTTTATGGAAGAACATTTTCAAATTTTATTGAAAAACATTGGATAAGTCCCAAGACATTATTAACAGAATATCAGTTTTCCTCAAATGTGTCTAAATACAATTCTAATAAAAATCCCAAAGGTGGTACTTACTTAACTGGCAAGAATATTCCAAAATATATATGGCAGAAATAGGGCCAAAATAGCCAAGAAAACAATATTTTTAAGATGTTAGTTCAAAACAATTGTGATGAAGAAGAACAAATTTGGGAATGTTACCCCAACTGATTTTGACGTAGTATAATCATGTCAGTATGAGACGTGTAAAGATGGATATGTAAATCACTGAAAGAGAATAGAGTCCAGAATTAAATCCACACATAAAGGGAGGGTCGTTGATTTTCAACAAATGTGCCAAAGTGATTCAAAGGGGAAAGACATATTTTCAATAAATGGTGCTAGAACAATTAGATATACATATGCAAAAAAATGATCTTTGAATCTTACCTCAAAGCATATATGAAGATTAGCTCAGAATCGATCATAGACCTGAATGGAAGAGCTAAAACTATAAAACTTGTACAAAAATATATGAGAAGATATCTGTAGTTCTGAGTTTTAATATAGACTCAAAAATTTTTATTGATATATAGGACACAACATATTAATAAACTAGATTTTGTTAAATTTAAAAGCCTTTGCTCTTCAAAATACACTGTTAAGGAATTAAAAAGACAAGTAACAGACTGAAAGCAAATACTTGTAAAACATATATTGGACATAGGATTTATATTCAGGATATGTAAAGAAGACTTGCAGCTCAGCAATAGAATAAAAAATCCAGTAAGGAAATTGGCAAAATATTTGTATAGAAACTTCACCATAGAGGAAATATATAAATAAATGGTAAAATAAGCCTGTTTTTTTGAGCCTGTAAAACACCAATGGTCATTTTTTTAATGTCCTATTTTTAAAATTTTTGAAGTGTGAGTGTGGTGTGAAGGTATGTCTGGGTGTGAATCTGCACCTGTGCCCTGCACTGTGAAATGTGAGGAGAGACATGGAGGGGGAGAATGAAGCCCAGGGACTAAGGTCCACTGGAAAGACCAGCAGCCTGGTAGAGGCCATGCAATTTAAGATAAACAATAAGGGAGGGGAAATGGTTGGTGACAGAAATAAGGAGGGACTGGGAGAAGTATGAGAATCTTTATAACCTGATCACTCAGAAATAGGAACTACGAAATGTTGGTTATGCAAAAAGGGGAACTCTGAATTACCAACTTCAGCCTTGACCTAGGTCTTATTCCTCCTCCCAGAATTAAAATACAGATTTTCTTTCCCTTTAGAGATACCTGAGTAATGGTGGCCTAGTGACTGTAAATAAATTAAAATATTTTCTAATTTCCAAAAAGTCATTGACAAACTATAGTGACTTCAATAAAAACTAAAAATATCTAAAATAAAAATGGTATAGACAACAATATTCTGCTTCAAAAATTATACTATATTCTTATTTTTATCATATTTAATTTTCCTTATAAAATTGATTAACCATTTTCAATTTAAAATTTTCTATTATGCATATGTATAAATATATTTTGAATACCATTTCTATGCTTAACTTATTTACATAAATCATGAAAAAATAACTGTTTGTATAAAGATATAATTTAATATCTGGTGGGAAGACTAGATATGTAGCTGAAGATCTTTCTTGCGGGTTACATTATGTATGGTCTCTGGATACGAATGTGATCTCCAGAACTTTTTCTACATTGGATGAATACACCTAAGGACTTGCTTGACCACCTCACATATATGAGTATTTGTAGATACCTAAATGTTTTCTGTTTGAATCAGGATAAATAGATCTGAATTTGTTTTAGGTTGTAGAATTTCTCCAGCATAAAATGGGGCTAACCTCCTTCAAATCACTTGTTTTTCAACTTGGACATACATGAATAGGCAGCATTATCTATGTATTTCATTTGAAATACCCTAAATGCTTCAATCCGATATCAGTGCTTAATTTTCTTTCTGAACATCTGTCTAATTTTATAGTGAACTGAGCTAAAAAATGCACAAAAGGGGACTTCCCTGGTGGCGCAGTGGTTACGAATCCGCCTGCCAATGCAGGGGACACGGGTTTGACCCCTGGTCTGGGAAGATCCCACATGCCACGGAACAACTAAGCCCATGTGCCATAACTGCTGAGCCCACATACCACAACTACCAAAGCCCGCACACCTAGATTCCATGCTCTGCAGCAAGAGGAGACACTGCAATGAGAAGCCTGTGCACAGCAACGAAGATTAGCCTCCCGCTTGCCTCAACTAGAGAAAGCCCTGCACGCAGCAGTGAAGACCCAACACAGCCATATATCAGTAAATAAGTAAATAAATAAACGAAACGGAAAAAAATATAAAGCACAAAATAAGTATTACTTATGAGCAGAAATCCTAATGGGTCATGATTTTCCACCAAAGAGATTAAAATATGTCGTCAGTTGAATACACTACTCAGTAGGAGCAGTATACAGTAATTCCACCTCTTCTTCATCTGGGTACAATTTCTGATAACATTATTCACTTGTTCTTTTGATGTAGTAAACTTTTACCTCTTGAAAATTTGCTTCACATTCTCCAGGTCTGAGGATGCATGATGATGAAGAAACGAGTAAGTATTCCTTTACCCAGCTCTGTCCAGAGCTGCTGCAATATCGATGCACAGACTGTACAAGGAAAAGCATGCACAGCCATACACAGCAGCCCTGCAATATCACCCCCATTTTCTTCCTTCATCTGTGGAAATCTTCAGGAAGCCAAGTGTTGTCATAACTGTAGCCTGTTGCCTCAGCTTCTTTGCTAATCAGAGACCAGACCACCGCCACCAAGCTCTAAAGTGGGTTCTGCTGGGCTGTTCCTTTCTGCTCTGTATCCGAGCTGTGGAATTTGGTTCCAAGGAAAGAGCTCTGTCATGAAAATAAGCTATTCTTCCAATCATTCAAATGGGAATTTCAAAACTTGGACTTGAAAGGACTTCCAACATATTCTAATCAAGATCTCTTCTCTGTCCAGATCCTCTCTTTTCCTATGCAGCAAATAAACATTCTGACCCAAATGTTCCAAATTGCTAAAGAATTCATATGATGGTATGGGACTGACCTCCAAATGAATGTAAGGTGGTGTATTTTCACCACTTGCCATGCTTACTCAATAGAGTATGTACCCAAAGAGATTTTTAGTTGTATATGTCTTGGCCTCTACTGGACTACTTTGAGCCTTAGAATCTTTTAAAATTCAATAAAGTCTAGAATAAGGACACTCAGAGCATCTCCGCTGTTTTCAGTTTTGCCCACTACTTTCTTTGGTGACAACAAGCACTCATAAAGTGTATCTCTCTTTAATATTCATGTGTGTTAGAAATGAAAAAAAGAGATCTGTGTGTAATGTGTGTGATCCTTGTATCTGAAGTAAAAACCCAAATTTATCAGCTAAAGATGTATTTTCCTAGCACCATTTTGCCCATTGAGATGGTATGGATACATTTCTTTAAGCACACCAGTGATAAATGATGGGCAGTGACAATGACTTGAGATCAACTTGTTAGTTGAAGATCTGCCTAGAATGCCTGGGTCAGAGGGCTCTCACACTTTCTCTTAGATCTTTCACCTGCTCTCTGGTGCAGTTCAGGGGCCTTTTCTCCAGCTTGTCCAGTACTCTGAGCCTGCATCGACTCTCTGCAGGGTGCCATAGACACAGAGGTAAACCCAGTCCAATCCATGATTTCAAGAGAATTTTAGGAGAAGTAAGCATGCCATATAATACATGCCTTGAAAGAGGTATGTCTCCAATGCCAGAGGAGTTAAAAACAAGAATCTCATTTTCAGGTAGGGCAATAAGAGGAAAGCTACCTGGAAGAAGTGACATTTAGGCCAACCTTTAAATGTGGGTATGATTTTAATGGGCAGAGAAGCACAGGGGTTCGTGAGACAGAGAGCATGACATTAGCTAATGTGTGGAGGAATGTCTGGGGCTAATGTGAATAGTCCAGTTTGCTTGATGAGTGGAGCAAAATATAAGGCAGGAATCAAGAAAGTTGAGCTCTGAAGAACCAAGAAAGTTGAGATCTGAATACAAATTATTGAGGAACAGGGATGTGATGTAACTGGGTTTTAGCAAACTCGTCAGAAGATGGTTTTCATATGGGATGAGTAGTAAGAGGCTAGAGGTGAGAAGGCCTGGTAGGAGGTGAAAGGTGAGAAGGGGATTTATAGGAAGGATGATGCATAGACAGATGGCTCTAATAGTCTTAACTGATTAATTAATTACTGCTGAGCACTGGGGATATGTGCTGAGCAAAAATTCAGTCTAATACAGTGGGCGAAATTAAATAATCCCACATCTGAGCAGAATCACATCTGTGATGAATACTTGACAGAAGCAATTTGACTCTAGGAGGATTTCAGAACTTGGGGGAGTGATTGGCAATATTATATTTTGAGCCCCAGATAACGTCACATTAAGAAATTTGGGTTTTGTCTTTTAGACTGTGAAAAACCACTGAAAATTTTGGATCAGAAACTAAGATTAAGAAAGCAGCCTTTCTCTTGGTCAATGTGGTCTTCTTTCTAGAGTTGGGGTATTACATTATATACACCATGAAATTCTGGAAACAATCAGAGATGGTCAATCCTGTATATGCCTCTTCTACCTTGAGTTGATGTTCAGTGGTCATTCAGTCAAATGCTTTTTAAAAGAATACTTCTGTTAAAACTGCAGTAATTCATTCAGAACAGTATAGCAACTGTACTTACATTATAGTGCCTTGGATAATTAACAGATTCTGCCTTTGCAGGGTTGTGTTGTTTAATTTTCTGGAGTTACTGTTGGGCATATCTGGTTATTTTTTCTCACGTTAACATAAAGTCAAAATGAAAATAAGTCAGGAGAAGCATAGTGACCTTAAAAACTGTAACTTTAAAAAGTACATCTGTGACTCTTATGAAACTTCCTTCTATCAAGGATTTTTATCTATTATGTTGATCATTTTTTACTGTATAGGTCCAATTTAAACACTTCCTTTAAAATTTATTGCCAAAAAACTTTCTCTCAATTAACGTATATTTGTAGTTTTTGTTTCTAAAATTCAGTATTCTCACCTGTTTATCTTCACAGAAATTGAGGATCTTTTCTTTATAGTGGTAAAATATGCATAACGTAATATTTATCATTTAAACTGTTCCAAAGTGTGTAATTCAGTAGCATCAAATACATTTGCAGTGTTGTGCAATCATCACCACTATATCTGAAACTTTTTTGTCATCCCCAACAAAAACTTTGTATCAATTAAACAATAATTCCTCTTTCCCCTTTAACTCTATTCTACTTTCTGTCTCTGTGAATCACCAAATGATTGTTGTTTTGTTATCTGGACAATTTCACTTAGCATAATGTTTTCAAGATACATCCATGTTGCAGCATATATAAAAATTTCATTTCTTCTTATGGCTGAATAATATTCCTTTGTATGTATATATCACAATTTGTTTAGACATTCCTTTGCTCAAGGACACATGTTATTTACACCTTTTGGCTATTGAGAATAACTTGGCTATGAACATTGGTGTACATATATATGTTCAAGTCCCTGCTTTTAATTCTTTTGAATGTATACCTAGGAATGAAATTGCAGGTCGTATGGTAGTTTCCTATTTAGTCTTTTGAAAAAACAACAAACTGTTTTCAACAGCAGCTGTACCATTTTACAGTCCCACCAGCAACGCACAAGAGTTCCAATTTCTCTACATCCTTGTCATCACTTGTTTCCCTTTTTTTAAAAACACATCCTTGTAGGTATAAAATGCTATCTCATTGTAGCTGTGATTTGCATTTCCCTAATGACTAATGCTATTGAGCACATTTTCATGTGCTTATTAGCCATTTTCATATCTCCTATGAGAAATGTCTATTCAAGCTCTTTGCCCGTTTTTGAATTGGGTTATTTGGTGTTATGGAGTTGTGGGAGCCCTTTATATATTCTGGATATTAATCCCTTATCAGATGTTCTTTGCAAATGTTTTACCCCATTATTTATTTATTATTTATTTATATATTTTGATAGTATCCTTTGGTACACAAACATTAATTTGATCAAGTCCAATTTATCATTTTTTTTCTTTTGTTACCTGTGCTTTGGTGTCATACTCATTAAGTCATTGCCAAATCCAATGTAACAAAGAGTTTAAAATTTTTTTCCCTGAGTTTTACAGTTTGAGCTCTTAAATTTAGATCTTTGATCCATTTTGAATTGACGTTTGCATTTAATAGGAGGTAAGGGTCCAACTTCTTTTGCACGTGGATATCCAGTTTTCCCAGCATCATTTGTTGAAAAGACTTTCTTTTTCCCATTGAATGGTCTTGGCACCTTTGTCAAAAATCAATTTACCATATATGTGAGAGTTTATTTCTGAGCTCTCTATTCTGTGCCAGTTGTCTATATGTCTGTCCTTATGCGAATACCATTCTGTATTAGTTACTACAGCTTTGCAGTAAGTTTCAGAGTCAGGAAGTCTGAGTCTTCCAGTTTTCTTTCTTTTCTGTAGGACTGTTTTAGCTATTTAAAGCCCCCTAAAATTCCATTTTTGTGAAAAGAACTATTGGTATTTTGATAGGGATGACATTGAATCTGTAGCTTGCTTTGGGTGGTATTAACATCATAAAAATATTAAGTCTTCCTAGCCATGAATATAAATATCTTTCCATTTATTTGTGTCTTTTTTAGTTTCTTATTTATTGATTCATTTATTTTTTTGGCTACGTTGTGTCTTCATTGCTGCGAGCCGGCTCTCTCTAGTTGCTCTGAGTGGGGGCTATTCTTTGTTGCAGTGCACAGGCTTCTCATTGCGGTGGTTTCTCTTGTTGCAGAGCAGGGGCTCTAGGCTTGTGGGCTCAGTAGTTGTGGCACGTGGGCTCAGTAGTTGTGGCACGCGGGCTGTAGAGTGCAGGCTCAGTAGTTGTGGTACATGAGCTTAGTTGCTCTGCAGCATGTGGGATCTTCCCGGACCAGGGATCAAACCCCTGTCCCGTGCATTGGCAGGCGGATTCTTAACCACTGCTCCACCAGGGAAGTCCCTTCTTCAGTTTCTTTCAGCAGTATTTTGTAGTTTTCAGTGTACAACTCTTTCACCTGCTTGGTTAGATTTACTACAATGTATTTAATTCTTTTAGGTGCTATTATCAATAGAATCGTTTTCCTAAATTTTTTTTTTGCCTTTTTTATTGCTGGTATTTAGAAACGCATCTGATTTTTGTGTGTTGATCTTGTACTCTGCAACTTCGCTGAATTTATTAGTTCTAGTAGCTTTCTACTTGGTGTATTCTACATATTGGATGGTGTCATCTGCAATAGTTTTAGCTCTTTCTATTTTGGATGCCTTTTATTCACTTTTCTTTTCTGATAGCTCTGGTTAGAACTTCTAGTAGAATGTTGAATAGCAGCAGTGAAAGTGGGTATTCTTGTTTTTGTTTCTTATCTTAGGTGGACAGTTTCAGTCCCTTACCATTGATTATAATGTTAGCTGTGGGTTTTTCTAAATATTTTTTAATATGTTGAGGGATTTTCCCTCTATTTCCAGACTTCTGGAAGTTTTTTTTTCATGAAAGTATGTTTGATTTTGTCAAATGCCTTTTCTGCATCAATTGGGATAATCATGTGTTTGTTTTCCCTTGTTGTATTAATGTCACACATTACATTGATTAATATTCTTATGTTGAATGACTCTTACATTTCAGGAATAAATGGTATTTGGTCATGGTAAGTAATTATTTTAAAATGCTGTTGGATTCAATTTACTAATATTTTGTTGAGGACTTTTGCATCTATCTTCATAAGGGCTGTTGATCTGTGATTTACTTTTCTTGTGGTATTTTTTTTTCTGGCTTTGATATAAATTAATGCTGGATTCATAAAATGAGGTAGGAAGTGTTCCCTCCTTGTCAGTGATTTGGAAGAACTTAAGTAGGATTGATATTACTTCTTCTTTAAATGTTTGGTAGAATTCTTTTTTGAAGCCACCTGGTCCAGGACTTCTCTTTGCTGGTAAGTTTTAGATTAATAATTCAGTCTCTTTACCTGTTATAGGTCTGTTGAGATTTTTATTTGTGAGTTGGTTTAGGGCATTTGTGTGTTTCAAGAAGTTTGTCCATTTCTCTTAATGGTTGTCTAATTTGTTGGCTTACAGTTGTTCATAGTATTCTTCTATAATTCCTTTTTGCCTCTATAAGGTTTGTAGTAATACTTCCACTGTTATTCTGATTTTAGTTATTTGTGTCTTCTCTTTTTTATTTTGTCGGTCTAGCTAAAGGTTTGTCAATTTTGTTTATTTTTTCAAAGAACCAATTTTTAGTTTCATTAATTTTTTTCTATTGTTTGATTTCTCCAGCTTGTTAACTTTGCTCTAAACTTTATTATTTCTTTCCATCTGCTAGCTTTGAATTGGGCTTTATTTTCCTTTTCTAGTTCCTTATGGTGTGAAGCTGTTCATTTGAGATCTTACATTTTTTTACAATGTAAACATTTACACCTATCGATTTCCCTCTGAGCACTACTTGCACTGCATCCCATTAATTTGGTATGTTGTGTTTTTATGTTTATTTGTTTCTAAGTATTTTCTAATTTATCTTGTGATGGCTTCTTTAAGAGTATGTTGTTGAGTTTCCACAAATTTGTGAATTTTCCTGTTTTCTTTGTTACTGATTTTTAACTTCATCCTGTTGTGATTGGAGAAGGTACTTAGTATGATATCTGCCTTTTAAGCTATTCAGACTTATTTTGTGGTTTAACATGTGATCTGTCCTGTAGAATGTCCCATGTGCACTTGAAAAAAAAAACTGTATTCTGCTGTTTTGTGGTAGTGTTCTATGTAACTTTTATATCTAGTTGGTTTGTTGCATTTTTCAAGTCCTCTATTTTCTTACATCTCTTATGTCTGACTGATCTATCCATTACTGAAAGCGAGGCATTGATATCACCACCATTATTATAGAGCTCTCTATTTCTCACCTTCTGTTCTATCAATTTGATGCTCCATATATTTTGAAGTATTTTATTAGGTGCATAAATGTTTGTAATTTCTATTTTCATTGTGATATTGAACCTTTTTTAATTTAATTTTTTATTGAAGTATAGTTGATTTACAACATTTTATTAGTTTCAGGTGTACAACATAGTTATTCAATATTTTTAACAGGTTATACTCCGTTTAAAGTTATTACAAAATAATGTCTCTATTCCCTGTGCTCTACAATATATCCTTGTTGCTTGTGTATTTTAGATCTAGTAGTTTCTATCTCTTAATCCCATACCCCTATCTTGCCCTTCTCTCCTTCTCTCTCCCCACTGCTAACCACTAGTTTGTTTTCCATATCTGAGAGTCTGTTTCTAATTTGTTATATACCTTTGTTTTATTTTTTCAGATACCACATATGTGATAACAAAGAGTGTTTGTCTTTTTCTGTCTGACTTATTTCACTAAGCATAGTACTCTCTAGGTCCATTCAGTCTGTTGCAAATGGCAGAATTTTATTCTTTTATATGGCTGAGTAATATTCATAGTATATATATATACACCACATCTTTATCCATTTATCTGTTGATGAATACTTAGATTATTTCTTGAGACTTTTATCAAGATACATCTTCTTTGTATCTTGTAAACGTTTTAGAGTTAAGGTCTATTTTGTTTGATATGAGTATAGCCACTCCAGCCCTATTTTCGTCACCATTTTTATGAAATATGTTTTTGTATCCTTTTACGTTCAACCTATTTGTCTTCAGAAGTAATGTCTCTGATAGAGAGCACATAGTTGGATTATGAATTTTTATTCATTTTGCCAATTTCTATATTTTTATTGGAGAGTTTAATCAATTTACACTTAAGGTAGTTACTGATAAGGAGGGATTTCCTTCTGCCATTTTTCAGAAAACAAATGTTTTCTCTATGCCTGTAGGTTTTTATGTCCCTCATTTTCTCCATTACTGCTTTATTTTTAGTTAACTTTTGATAGTGAAATGTTTCATTTCTCTTCTCAATTCTTTATATGTATATCCTATAGATATTTTCTTGGTGGTTACCATGGGTATTATATTGAATATCCCAAAGTTATAATAATCTAATTTGAATTGATGCCAACTTAACTTCAATAACATAAAAAAGCTCTACTACTATACCACACCACCCTCAGTTTCTGTTATTAATGTCATAGATTACATCATTACACATTTTGTGTACAATAAACTAGATTCATCATTTTTATGCATTTGTATTTTAAACCCTTTAGAAAATAAAAGTCAGGCTCAACCAAAATTACAGTAATAGGAGCTTTTACAGTTGCCCATACATTTACCTTTACCCTAATTTCTTTATATGGCTTCAAGTACCATCTTCCTTTCATTTCAACCTGAAGCACTTCCTTTAACATTTCTTGGAGGGAAGGTGTGGTGGTAATGACCTCCCTCAGCTTTTTAAAATCTGGGGGTGTCATTTCTTCCTCATGTTTGAAGAGTAGCTTTATTGGATATAAAGTTGTCCATCGACAGTTTTGTTTTCCTTTAAGCATATGGGGTATATCAACCCACTGACTTCTGGCCTTCAAGCTTTCTGAAGAGAAATTGACAGATAACCTCATTGGGGATCACTTGTATGTGATGAGTCACTTCTCTCTTGCTGCTTTCAAGATTGTCTCTTTGTCTCTTTCAACATTTTGATTATAATGTATCTCAGTGTGAGTATTTTTGAGTAGATTCTAGTTGGAGTTTTTGAGCTTCTTGGATTTGTAGATGCATTTATTGCAATTTCAATCCTTTAAATTTGGGGAGTTTTCAGGCATTATTCATTTCGTTCCTTTCTCTCTCTCTTCTGATGGCATTTCCACAATGCCTATGTTGGTCCACTTGATGGTGTTTCACAGGTCTCTTAGGCTCTGTTCAATTTTCTTCTTTCTTTTTTCTTTCTGTTCCTTAGACTTGATAATTTCAGTTGTTCTTTCTTTACGTTCACTGATTCTCCCATTTGCACAAATCTGATTTTTAACCCTTTTGAGGTAGTTTTCATTTCAGTTATTATACTTTTCAGCATCAAAATTTCTTTTTGGTTCTATTTGAAAATAATTTAATCTCTTCATTGATATTTTTTAATGTATTATTTTCCTTTGTCCATGTCTTCCTTTAGCTCTTTGAGTGTCTTTAAAACAGTTGCTTTAAAATCTTTGTCTAGTAATTTTGACATTTGTGCTTCCTTGGGTACATTTTCTGTTGGTTTATTTTGCTTCTTCTTCTTTTTTTTTTTTTTGTGGTACGTTGGCCTCTCACTGTTGTGGCCTCTCCCGTTGCAGACCACAGGCTCCGGACACGCAGGTTCAGTGGTCACGGATCACAGTCCCAGCCGCTCCGCGGCACGTGGGGTCCTCCCAGACCGGGGCATGAACCCATGTCCCCTGCATCAGCAGGTGGACTCTCAATCACTGTGCCACCAGGGAAGCCCTTTTTTGCTTCTTTGAATCAGCTGTACATCCTTGTTTCTTTGTATGCCTTGTTGTTTTTTTACTGAAAATTGGACTTTTGAATTTGATAACATGGAACCTGGGGAAATCAGATTTTCCCTTTTCCCAGAGTTTGGTACTTCTAAAAGTTGCTATAAGGTGTCTCTGTATTGGAGTAAAAGCTTAAGACCTTCTGCATGTCTTTTCTGAGCTCCATATTTCCCTAGGTATGCATGGTGGCTTTCTAAGTTCCCCCATATACATAGTTGCTTTTGAATATCAAAAACAAACAAACAAACAAAAAGGAAGCAAACAAAAAGACAGGTGGCTCTTTTAAATCTCCTGGAAATTACTTCAGCTGGTGGAATTTGGAACATTGGTGGCCAGCCTCGAAACCCACACTTCAGCAGTGAGAGTGGTAATTCACAGTTAGAACCAAGGACCCCTACATGTGGATGACAAGGATCTTATTGGCCACCCTGGCTCCAGAGGAAGCTGCTCCAGATATTTGGGTTACGTTCTTCACAGCTGCCTGATATGGGGCTGGTTTAGGGGGCTGAGTAGCTGCAACCATGCTAATGGCTGAAATAAACCAAAATGAATGAAAATGCGCTAGGCAAGCTATCCCCTTGAAGTTACAAGTGTTCAAATAAACTCCAAACTTCCAAAATATCCACCTCTGATAGTTTCTCCTAGTACAGTTGCTGTCCAGGTAGAGAGATGAATTCTTGGTGCTTCCAACTTCACTATCTTCCCCGACTTTATTCTCTTGAGGTTTAATCTTAATAGTAATACACAATAACTTTTTAAACCATATTGGTTTCCCTGTATTGGAGATCCTGATTTTCTCTTTTATTAAATTTAGTGTCCATGACCTGTTTATTGGCTACATTAAATACATAACTTTAAGAAACCTAGGTATTTTAATAAATCAGAAAATTACAGTGCACTAACATCCTAGTCAATCAAGTGTCTTCATGGCACTATAGTACCACTTTGTGGGGTAACTGAAATCACTTTTCTTTGCTATTACTAACTATCATGCAGTATGAAATAATTTAAAAAGTATAAAGGTTCTTGAGGAGAGCAATTTACCTGTGTTCTTTTTAAAAAGACTTTTATTGGAATATAGTTGATTTACAATGTTGTGTTAGTTTCAGGTGTACAACAAATTGAATCAGTTATATATATATATATATATATATATATATATATATATATATATCCACTGTTTTTTTTAAAAGATATTTTTCCCATATAGGCCATTACAGAGTATTGAGTAGCATTCCCTGTGCTATACAGCAGGTTCTTATTAGTTATCTATTTTATATATGGTAGTGTGTATATGTCAATACCAATCTCCCAATTTATTCTTCCCCCCACTTATCCCCTGGTAACCACAAGTTTGTTTTCTACATCTGTGATTCTACTTCTATTTTGTAAATAAGCTCATTTGTATCACTTATTTAGATTCCACATGTAAGTGATATCATATGCTATTTGTCTTTCTGTGTCTGACTTACTTCACTCAGTCAGACAATCTCTAGGTCCATCCATGTTGCTGCAAATGACACTATTTTGTTCTTTTTTATGGCCGAGTAATATTCCATTGTATATATATAGATCACATCTTCTTTATCCATTTCTTTGTTGATGGACATTTAGGTTGCTTCCATGTCCTGGCTATTGTAAATAGTGCTGCAAAAAACATTGGGGTGCATATATCTTTTGAAATTATGGTTTTCTCTGGGTATATGCCCAGGAGGGGGATTGCTGGATTATATTGTAGTTTTATTTTTAGTTTTTTAAGGAACCTCCATACTGTTTTCTGTAGTGGCTGTACCAGTTTACATCCCCACCAACAGTGTAGGAGGGTTCCGTTTTCTCCACACACTCTCCAGCATTTTTGTTTGTAGGTTTTTGATGACAGCCATTCTGGCCAGTGTGAGGTGATACCTCACTGTAGTTGTGATTTGCATTTCTCTAATAATTAGTGATGTTGAACATCTTTTTATGTGCTTTTTCGCCATCTGTATATCTTATTTGTTGAAATGTCTATTTAGGTCTTCTGCCCATTGTTTGATTGAATTATTTATTTTTTTGATATTGAGCTGCATGAGCTGTTTGTATATTTTGGAGATGAATCCCTTGTCAATTGCTTCATTTGCAAATATTTTCTTCCATTCTGAGGGTTGTCCTTTTGTTTTGTTTATGGTTTCCTTTGTTGTGCCAAAGCTTTTAAGCTTCATTAGGTCCCATGTGTTTATCTTTGTTTTTATTTTCATAACTCTAGGAGGTGGATCAAAAAAGATCTTTCTGCGATTTATGTCAGAGAGTGTTCGGCTTATGTTTTTCTCTAAGGGTTTTATAGTGTCTGGTTTTACATTTAGGTCTTTAATCCATTTTGAGTTTAGTTTTGTGTATGGTGTTAGGAAGTGTTCTAATTTCATTATTTTACATGTAGTTGTCCAGTTTTCCCAGCACCACTTATTGAAGAGGCTGTCTTTTCTCCATTGTATATTCTTGCCTCCAGTATCAAAAATAAGGTGACCATATGTGTGTGGGTTTATCTCTGGACTTTCTATCCTGTACCATTGATCTATATTTCTGTTTTTGTGCTAGTACCATCCTGTCTTGATTATTGTAGGTTTGTAGTATAGTGTGAGTCAGGGAGCTTGATTTCTCCAGCTCCATTTTTCTTTCTCAAGAGTGCTTTGGTTATTTGGGGTCTTTTGTGTTTCCATACAAACTGTAAACGTTTTTGTTCTAATTCTGTGGAAAATGCCATTGGTAGTTTGATAGGGATTGCATTGAATCTGTAGATTGCTTTGGGTAGTATAGTCATTTTCACAATATTCCTTCTTCCAATCCAAGAACATGGTCCATCTCTCCATCTGTTTGTGTCATCTTTGATTTATTTCATCAGTATCTTACAGTTTCCTGAGTACAGGTCTTTTGCCTCCTTAGGTAGGTTTATTCCTAGGTATTTTATTCTTTTTGTTGTGATTCTCTATATTCTTGGCATTAACATGTACTAATAGAGTGAGTTCCTTCTGGGAAAAATCAGCTTAAGTGAGTTCAAAGTTTTGGAGAGTACCACCATGGTAAAAATAGGTGGGTATGTATAGATAGATTTCAGTGTGAAAAATTATCAATTTGCCAATAATAGCCCTGAGTTTGGTGCTCTAAGTGCACGTAAAGGCATGACTTAACATAGAGGGATTTAGAAAGGAAATGCCGTTGACTTCCCAAGCTGTGCACTTCATGGGATGCAGTTTTGTAATAAAGACCGTAGAAAATTATGAAACTTCTGAAAGAAACTTCCTGTCTGTGTATGTGTATGTGTGTGTTTACAGTTTATACTGGATTAGGATTATAAACCTTGATAGTGTCTAAAAATACTAAAGGGGAATATGAGGATGTAAGCCAAATAAATGAGGCGTGCTAGAATGCTTAATTGTGTATTAGTCTTTTTTTTAGCAGTGTATATTCTTCAGGAAACAGCTGCCTGAGAACCCATCTCCTGATAGAAAACAGTTCTGAGTTTGAAATTCAAGGCTCTCAGAATGAAAAATGGTGACCCTCTAGAATTTTAGTCTTATCACTAAATTTGCAAAGTTGGATTAGACCAAGCCCAGCTACTTATCAACTGCATTATTACTCTCTCCCTTGGGCCTTGGTTAACTCATCCATGGAAATGCAGAGTCACACTCAATATCCTTAAAGTCCCTCTTAAATGCATGTCCTCTGGTCACACACATGTCAATCCTGTAGTTAAACTTTCTGTGCCACAGATGGTGTTTTGTATAGCATCCTGCAAGTGTTTCCCAACTCTGCTGAGAGGGCTCCAGGCAGACCAGGAGAGTCTGGGTTCATTAAAAACATCCCTCTTTGAAAACTAATATCCGTGGTATTCACCTATCTTTTCTTAGCTAGTTGGATCTTACTTCCATATGTTACTACTCCTCCTTTAGGTCTTATACTTTCAGCCAGTCTTACACATGTCCGTTGAGTTCTAAGGACAAGTTTACAGAATGCTCATCTCCTGTTTGTTTTCCTCTAGAGCTACATTTGTTCATTAATGTGCCTTTTGTAATGTGGTATTCTCCCTGACTGAAGCTACTAAAATAGTTGCTGAGATCCTTCAGTGGTTAGACGTGTTCTTCATACTTACTGGTCAGTATGAATTTTAAAATTAAAGTGCGTATTTAATCTAGTATTTATTTTTCCTCCTTTAGTCCTCTTAAAATATTAATGGTGTCTCTTATAATCAATAATTCTTGTGCTGAAAAAGTAATAAATTGCCCTGATGTTTGCACAAATTTCTAATAATAATGTACTAAAAGATAAAGTATATAAAGTACAACTATCTTGCCATAATCAGTCCTAAGGAATTGGTTTTCATTCTGGAATTACACTTGAATTTCAATTTCTTATTAAACCCAAGCCCATTTTTCTCCCCTCTGATATATATATATATATATATATATATATATATATATATATATATATATATATATAATCATATGGATATTATTTTAGTTGTTATAGAGCCTGGTAACAGCTATTTGATGTTGACTGTCCACTTCTGTTCAACTGCTAATGATAGCAAGAGCTCTGTGGTCCCTTAGGACTCATATTTTATTATATTGCTATTGCTGCCATGCTTGTTATTTCCTCAGCCTCTTCTGCAGAAGGAATTCTGTAGGAATGTTTACGTAATTTCAGTTTTGAATTTTGTTTAACATAACAGCATGCTCACTTTTAAAAATAAAGGAAGGAGACTGATTTCTACTCTTTGCCATCCTATTTATTTATTGATTTGTGGTCTAGTTGATTACAATGTTGTGCCAATCTCTGTTGTACAGCAAAGTGACTCAGTTATACACAGAGACATTTTTAAAAATATTATTTTCCATTATGGTTTATCCCAGGAGATTTGGTATAGGGCCCTGTGCTGTAGAGTAGGACCTTGTTGTTTATCCATCCTGTATATAATAGTTTGCATCTGCTATAAAATAAAATTTGTTTAAAATAAAATTTATTTTCAGCTATAAAATAAAGAAGTCATAGGGATGTAATGTACAGCATGGTGACTACAGTTAATAATACAGTACTGCATATTTGAAAGTTGCTAAGAGAGTAGATCTTGAAAGTTCTCATCAGGACTTCCCAGGTGGTGCAGTGGTTAAGAATCCGCCTGTCAATGCAGGGGACATGGGTTCAATCCCTGGTCTGGGAAGATCCCACATGCCTTGGAGCAATTAAGCCAGTGAGCCACAACTACTGAGCCCGTGTGCCCTAGAGCACCCGCGCTGCAACTGCTGAAGCCCGTGTGCCTAGAGCCCATGCTCCACAACAAGAGAAGCCTCCGCAATGAGAAGCACCCACCTGCCGCAACTAGAGAAAGCCCACGTGCAGCAACAAAGACCTAGCACAGCGAAAAGAAAATAAATTAAAAAAGAAAAGTTTGCATCACAAGAAAAAATTCTTGTGTATGGTGATGGATGCTAACTAGATCTGTTGTGGTGATCATTTTGCAATATATGTAAATATTGAATCATTATGTTGTACACTTGAAACTAATACAATGTTCTATGTCAATTGTACCTCAATTTAAAAAAAGAAAATTTCAAGTGTATATGTAAGTTGGAGAAGAGAAATGGAGGAGTATTTAGAGGTGGATATGGAGGTCAAAAGAGGTATTATGTATGTATGTATGTATTTATTTTTTTGCGGTACACAGGCCTCTCACTGGTGTGGCCTCTCCCGTGGCAGAGCACAGGCTTCGGACACGCAGGCTCAGTGGCCATGGCTCATGGACCCAGCTGCTCCGTGGCACGTGGGATCTTCCCAGACCAGGGCATGAACCCATGTCCCCTGCATTGGCAGGCGGACTCTCAACCACTGCGCCACCAGGGAAGCCCTATGTATTTATTTTTTAAGATGCAAAAATTATGGTATCATTGTATGCTGATTGTAATTATTATATAAAATGTTTATTGTTTATCCATGAGGTGGTGTTGCTGATTATCTGGGGCAGTATACTGCCTTGTATCTTTCTGTTGGGGAGAGTAGATAGATTCTGGTGCAAAGTGGAAGGTTTGGTCTCCGCAAGGGGCATGGACAGTGAATCCACTGTGTCAGGAGAGAAGTCAGGGTGCATGGACACAATGGCATGTAGGTGGGCAGATGTGGGGAAAATAGGGAAGTTGCCCTCCGATTGCTTCTGTCTTCTCAGGCCTATGGAAATGTCACATACAAATTGGCACTTGCCATCTACCTCTACAAAAATTAAATTATGAGACGCTACATCTGCTGACCTTCAACACCCCCTGAAAGGAATTCAGGGTGGAGGTCAGAAATAAGGCACTCTGTGCTCTGGAAAAAAAACTAGCAGAACTGGTCCTTAGACAGTTAGATATTTTCAGGAGAGGATTTTATGATCCCAATTCTTGCATCTCCTCATATCTAGAAAAGCACTAAAAAATTCTTCATGGTGATGTCTGCTCCTCGGGACTAGCAGTAACCTTCATGAAACTAGGCAGAACCTTCTGCAAAAGTATCTGCTTGATTGCATGTACTCCCCCTTCACCAAAATCACTTATATACTGACCTTCTCCACTTCCTCTTCGGAGCAGTTTCTCAGAGCTATTTGATATGCTGTTTCCCAGGCTATAGTCCTCATTTTGCCCCAAATAAAACTTAACTCACAGCTCTCACGCTGTGCAGTTTTTTTTTAGTCAGCAGAAGCAAGTCATCAGCTGAGAGTGGTCACTGAGGAGGAGAAGACTTGGGAAGTTTTCAGAAAGAGAAGGTGTGAAGTATGAAATAGTTGAGGAGCGTGAGAGAGTGAGCAGACAAAGGAATATGTTAGAATTGTCGGGCAACAGTGAGGGCCCTTGTGAAGTTATTGGTCATGAGTTAAAGCGAGACCAAAACTTAGACATCTTAGAGGAGGTCTGGTCCAGATCAAACCTGGTTGTTCCTGTTAATTAGATTCATCACCTGGACCAGGTCCATTAATTGATGCCTGAGCCCCATGGAGGAGAGGACAAAGAGTTAGACATGCAAACAAAAAAACTGTCAACAAAAGCTCTGAAATTTTGATACTTCTTTAAATTTTGTAAACAAAGGCAGGAAAGAAGACCATGTCCGCTCTCCTGCCCCTCATCAAGGGGCACGTCAAGGAATCTCCTGCTTTGCCACTGGTGGAATTATCGGCCACACCAGGTGAGGATGGTAGTGTCTTTGAGGAACTTTATGAAACCTGATGAATGTGGAAGAGCTGGGGAACGTCGCAGTCCCCAGGAAGATGTAGAGGATTAATGTGTAATTATCACATGGTAACTAACTAGAATGTTTCATCATCAACTACAAGACCCCTCTGGGAAATCCCAGAAGGGCTTAAATGCACTTAACTTATTACAGGAAGATTTCTAAACCTGGTCTTCCAAGATTCCTGTTCTCTGATTCTTCATTGAAACACTAATCTGGATACTGCTGTGAAGAGAATTTACAGTTGTAAAACTGAATGGATTGATCTTAATACATAGAGTTTATCCAGGTGGACTGGACCCAATCAGGTAAACACTTTATGTACAGAGTTTGCTCCAGCTGGCAGCAGAAGAGAAGATCAGAGAGATTTGATGTACAAGGTGACTTGATACATGATTGCTGGCCTGAAGGCAGAGGACAACACATGAAAAGGAATGTGGGTGGTCTTAAGATGCTGAGAGAGGACCCTGGGTGACAGCCAGAGAAGAAGGGACCTAGCACTTCCAACAGCAAGGAACCGTACTCTAACAACCTAAATGAGCTTAGAGGCAGATGTCTTCCTAGAGCCTCCAGACAAGGAATCTGCCTTGCTAACACCTTCCTCTCAGCCTTATGATACTCTGACCATTGAATCCAGGCTGCTGTAAACTATACGATAATAAACGGGTGTTATTTGAAGCCACTTAGCTTGTGGTAATCTGTTATGCATCAACAAAAAAACTAATACATAGTCCGTGACTCCAGTCATCACAATTCTTCATGACCTTTGTCATCACAATGGTCCATGCCCTCGTCATCACAAGGATCTGTGACTTATTTCACCACAATGCTCCATGAACTTTTCCTCACAATGCTGTTTGACCCTTGTCATCACTATGCTCCATGCCTTTGTCAGCACAATGCTCCATGACCCTTGTCATTACAATTCTCCATCCGCTTGTCATCACAATGCTCCATGACGCATGTCATCACAATGCGCCTGGTGCTTCTCAGCACAATGCTCCACAAACTTGTCATCACAATGCTCCATAAACCTTGTCATCAAAATGCTCCATGCACTTCTCATCAAAATGCTCTCTCATGACTGATATCACAATGCTCCATCACTAATCATCACAATACTCCCTCACACCTGTCATCACAATGTTCCAGGAACACTTTCATCACAGTGCTACATTCCCTTATCATCACAATACTCCATGACCCATGACATCACAATGTTCCATAACCCTTTTCATCAAAATGCTCCATGACCCTTTTCATCACAATGTTCCATGAACCCTGACATCACTGTGTTCCATAACTCCTGTCATCAAAATATTCCATGACACTTTTCATCAAATTGCTCCATCACCCTGTCATCAAAACGCTCCCTGCAATTCTCATCACAATGCAACCCGCCCTTGTCATCAAAATGCTCCATGACCTTTGTCATCACAAAGCTCCATGACCCATTGCATCACAATGCTCCATGCCATTGTCATCACAATGCTCCATGAAACCTCTCATCACATTTTTCCATGCCCTCGTCATCACAAAACTCCATGACGCTTGTCATCACAATGCTCCATGCCCTTCTCATCAGAATGCTCCATGCCCTTTTCATTAAAATCCTCCATAACCCATGTATCACAGTTTTTCTTTCCCTTGTCATCACAATTCTCCATGCCCACTCTCATCACAATAATCCATGAAATTTTTCAGACCAATGCTCCATGCCGTTGTCATCACAATGCTCCATTACTCCTGTAAAAACAATGCTCGATGACCCCTGCCATCATAATGTTCCATGGCCTTGTCATCACAAGGCTCCATGGCCCTTGTCATCACAATGCTCCAAGACCCATGTAATCACAACGCTCCATGCCACTTTTCATCTCAATGCTCCATGAACCCTGTCATCACAATGCACCATGCCCATCATCATAATGCTTCATGCTATTGTAATCACAATGAAATCAAAATGCTTCATTACCTCTGTCATCACAATGCTCCAAACCCTTGTGATCACAATGTTCCATAACACTTGTCATCACAATGCCCCTTGATGATCGTCATCACAATTATCCATGTTCTTTTTTTTTTTTTAAACAAATTTATTTATTTATTAATGGCTGTGTTGGGTCTTCATTTCTGTGCAAGGGCTTTTCTCTAGTTGTGGCGAGTGGGGGCCATTCTTCATCGCGGTGTGCGGGCCTTTCACTGTCGCAGCCTCTCTTGTTGTGGAGCACAAGCTCCAGACGCGCAGGCTCAGTAGTTGTGGCTCACGGGCCCAGTTGCTCGGCGGCATGTGGGATCCTCCCAGACCAGGGCTCGAACCCGTGTCCCCTGCATCGGCAGGCAGATTCCCAACCACTGCGCCACCAGGGAAGCCCTATCCATGTTCTTCTCATCACAATGCTCAAAGACCTTTGTCATCACAATGCTCAATACACTTGTCATCACCATGCTACCTGACACTTGCCATCAGTATGCTCCTTGAACCCAGTCATGACAAGGCTCCATGCAATTTTCATCACAATGATCCATGCCCTTTTCATCACAATGCTCCAAGACACATGTAATCACAATGCTCCATGCCCTTTTCATCACAAAGCTCCATGACGCATATTATCAGAATGCTCCATGGCCTTCTCATCACAATGCTCCATGCCCTTGTCATCACAATGCTCCAAGACACCTGTAATCACAATACTCCATGCCCCTTTTCATCTGAATGCTCCAAGAACACTGTCATCACCATGCACCATGCCCATAAATATAATGCTTCATGCTATTGTCATCACAATGAAATCAAAATGCTCCATGACCCCTGTCATCACAATAATACATGAAAATTTTCAGCCCAATGCTCCATGACATTCTCATCACAATGCTCCATGACCCCTGTCATCACAATGCTCCATGACCACTGTCATCACAATACTCCATGAATATTTTCAACCCAATGATCCATGACCTTCTCATCACAATGCTCCATGACACGTGTCATTACAATGCTCCATGACCCCTGTCATCAAAATGCTCCATGAACCCTGACAACAGAATGATCCGGGACTATTGTAATCAAAATGCTCCATGTTACTTGTCATCACAATGATCCATGCCCTTGTCATCCCAATGATCCATGACCCCTGTAATCACAATGCTACCTGACGCTTGTCATCACAGTGCTCCATGACACTTGACATTACAATGCTCCATGCCTTTGTCAGCAAAATGCTACAGGACCTTGTCATCACAATATTCCATGTGCTTGTCATCACAACACTCTAATTCCTTTGTCATCACAATCCTCCATGACCCTTGGGATGACATTGCTTCATGCCCTTGTCTTCACAATGCTCCATGCTCCTTGAAATCAAAATGATCCAGGACCCCAGTCATCACAATGCTCCATGACTCCAGTCATCACAATACATCATGACTTTGGAAACACAGTGATCCATGCCCTCGTCATCACAAGGCTCTGTGACCTTTGTCACCACAATGCTCCATGAACTTTCGATCACAATGCTCTGTGACCCTTATCATCACAATGCTCCATGCCGTTTTCAGCACAATGTGCCATGATCCTTGTCATCACAATGCTCCAGGCACTTGTCAAAACAATGCTCCATGACACATGCCATCTCAATGTGCCATGCGCTTGTCATCACAATGCTCCACAACCTTGTCATCACAATGCCTGAAAAACATTGTCCTCACAATGCTCCATGCACTTCTCATAGAAATGCTCTCTCACCACTGATATCACAATGTTCCATCACTAGTCATAACAATTCTCCCTCACCCCTGTCTTCACAATGTTCCATGAACACTGTCATCACAATGCTACATGCCCTTATCATCACAATGCTCCATGACCACTGACATCACAATGGTCCATAACCCCTGTCATCAAAATGATCCATGACACTTTTCATCACAATGCTCCATGAACCCTGACATCACTTGTTACATAACACCTGTCATCAAAATGTTCCATGACACTTTAGATCAAATTTCTCCATGACCCTGTCATCACAATGCTCCCTGCCCGTCTCATCACAATGCACCATGCCCTTGTCATCAAAATGCTCCATGACCTTAGTCATCAAAAAGCTCCATGACCCTTGGCATCACAGTGCTCCATGCCATTGTCACCACAATGCTCCATGAACACTCTCATCACATTGCTCCATGTCCTTGTCATCACAAAGCTCCATGACGCTTGTCATCACAATGCTCGATGCCCTTCTTATCACAATGCTCCATGCCCTTGTCATTACAATCCTCCATGACCCATGTATCACACTGTTCCTTGCCTTTGTCATCACAATTCTCCATGCCCTCTCTCATCACAATAATCCATGAAAATTTTCAAACCAATGCTCCATGCCCTTTTCATCAAAATGCTCCTTTACCCCTGTCGTAACAATGCTCCATGACCCCTGCCTTCACAATGTTCCACGGCCTTGTCATCACAAGGCTCCATGATCCTTGCCATCATAATGCTCCAAGACCCCTGTAATCACAATGCTCCATGCCTTTGTCATAACAAAGCTCCATGACTCATGTCATCAGAATGCTCCATGGCCTTCTCATCACAATGGTCCATGCCATTGTCATCACAATGCTCTAAGACCCATGTAACCACAGTGCTCCATGCCCCTTTTCATCAGAATGCTCCATGAGACTTGTCATCACAAGGCTCCATGGTCTTCTCATCACAATGCTCCATTCCCTTGTCATCACAATGCTCCATGACCCCTGTCATCACGATACTCCATGAATATTTTCAGCCCAATGCTCCATGACATTCTCATCCCAAAGCTCCATGACCCCTGTCATCACAATGCTCCATGACCCCTGACAACAAAATGATCCGGGACTCTTGTCATCAAAATGCTCCATGACACTTGTCATCACAATGATCCATGCCCTTATCATCCCAATGCTCCATGGACCCTGTAATCACAATGCTCCGTGACGCTTGTCATCAAAGTGTTCCGTGCCCTTGTCATCACAATTCTCCATGCCCACTCTTATCACAATAATCTATGCAATTTTTCAGAACTATGCTCCCTCCACTTGTCATCATACTGCTCCATTACCCCATCACAGCAATGCTCCATGACCACTGCCATCAAAATATTCCTCACCCTTGTCATCACAAGGCTCCATGACCCCTGTAATCACATTGCTCCTTGACGCTTGTCATCACAGTGCTCCATGACGCTTGTCATCACAATGCTCCATGCCTTTGTCAGCAAAATGCTACATGACCTTTTCATCACAATGCTCCATTCGCTTTTCATCACAATACTCGATTACCATTGTCATCACAATCCTCCATGAACCTTGGGATCACATTGCTTCTTGCCCTTGTCATCACAATGCTCCATGCTCCTTGAAATCAAAATGATCCATGACCTCTCTCATCACAATGCTCCAAACGCTTGTGATCACAATGTTCCATAACACTTGTCATCACAACACTCCATGATTCCTGTCATCACAGTGCTCCACGGTCTTCCCATCACAGTTCTCCATGTCCCTTGTCATCACAATTCTCAACGTCCTTGTCATCACAATGCTCCATGACACTACTCATCACAATCTTACATGCTCTTGTCATCACAATTCTCCATGCACTTATCATCGCAATGCTCCATGACCCCTGTCATAGCCAGCTCCATGTGCTTGTCATCACAATGCCTCAGGACCTTTTCATCAAAATTCTCAATGGCCCTTGTCATCACAATGCTCCATTACCTTGTTCATCACAATCCTCCATGACATTTGGCATCATAATGCTCCATGCCATTGTCATCACAATCGACCATGACATATGTCATCACAATGCTCCCTGACACCAGTCTTCACAATACTCCATGACCTTGTCATCACAATGCTCCATGTCCTTGTCATCACATATTGCCATGCCCACTGTCATCACAATAATCCATGAAACTTGTCCGACCAATGCTCCATGCCCCTGTCATCACAATGCTCCATGACCTTGTCATCGCAATGCTCCAAGACCACTGTCATCACAATACTCCGTGACTCCAGTAATCAAAATGCTTCATGACCTTTATCGTCACAATGGTCCATTCCCTCGTCATCACAATGCTCTGTGACCTTTGTCACCACAATGCTCCATGAACTTTTCATCACATTGCTCCATGACCCTTGTCATCACAATGCTCCATGCCTTTGTCAGCACAATGCTCCATGACCCTTGGCATCACAGTGCTCCATGCACTTGTCAGCACATTGCTCCATGACCCTTCTCATCACAGTGCTTCAAGAGCCCTGTAATCACAATGCTCCATGCCCTTGTCATCACAAAGCTCCATTACACATGTCATCAGAGTGTTCCATGGCCTTCTTATCACTATGCTCCATGCCCTTGTCATCACAGTGCTCCAAGACCCCTGTAATCACAATGCTGCATGCCACTTTTCATCATGTTTGACCAAATTTCAAAAAAGAAGTGAAGAAAGAACCTACCTGCCAGGAAGGGACATCGTGGGGTGCAGCATCCAGTCTGATCAGGGCTCTGCATCTCCTGCTCAGAAACCTTCGCCACCTGGCTCATGGTGATGCTTGCAGCTGAGCAGCCCTGGAGAAGGCGATCCTGTCTCCAGGCCTCGCAGAGAACAGGGGAGGTCCCTGGAGGAGGTGGCCCAAACCCTGGTAAGCTCTGAGTGCCTCCTCCCATCAGCTCTGAGCAGGCTCTGACCTCTGGGCCCCGTGGTGGGGAAGGGCTGTCAAATACATACGCATGGCTGTGGGGCCTGCAGAGCCTGTGCCCAGGCAGGGTGAGCTCTGAAGTAGATGGTTTCCACAGTCCCCAACAGTCTCCGCATGGTGTCCCATCCCGGGCCAAACACCTGCCACCCACAGCGAGAAGACCCAGCCACTAGAAATTCCAGAAGGGGCCCCGCCCTTTGCCTTTGGGCTGGGGTTTCTCCACCAACTGGGCTTGCATGTGCCCCCTGCCTCACCCACTGCCCCGCCTGCCCTTTCTCTGTGACACGTACAATGGACATGTCACAGAGGCAGGTGGAGCCTTCAGATATAAAAGGAGTGAGAAGCTCTCCCATTGTCACTCTCTGTTCTCAGATCAGGCACGCAGCAGCTCTGATATGGAAGCCATGGACACCACACCTCCTTCCCACGCCATCATCTACCATTCTGCTCCTCTTTTCCCCAGCACCCCATTTACGGCTTTGGTAGGCATTGGTGCTTCAGCAGGCAGCACGTCTGACCCCAAACCTATGGACACCACACCTCCTTCCCACATCGCCATCTTCAATTCTGCTCCTGTTTTCTCCAGCATCCAATTTACGGCTTTGTTGGGCATCGGTGCTTCAGCAGGCAGCACCTCAGACCCCGAACCTATGGACACCACACCTCCTTCCCACGCCGTCATCTTCCATTCTGCTCCTGCTTTCTCTAGCACCTGTTCACGGCTTTGGAGGTCATGGCGTTGGTGGGCGTCGGTGCTTTGGCAGGCAGCACATCTCACACCAAAGCTACGGACACCTCACCTCCTATCCAGGCTGACAAGACCCAACAGATATAAAGCAGAAAAAAATACAAAAATACAAAAATACAAAAAACAAACAAACAAAACAAAACAAAAAAATAGACGAACACTTCAATGTTATGACAGAAAGTTGAGTAAGGTATACGTTTGGAATTTCATTTATTATTATTAAAAAGCACAACTGTAGTGCTTAGACTATAACAAGTACTATTCTAAGTTCTTACCAAATATTAACCCACATATTCCTCATAATGGCAACCCTATAGGCAGGTAATGTTCTTTTTTTGTGGTACGCAGGCCTCTCACTGTTGTGACCTCTCCCATTGCGGAGCACAGGCTCTGGACGCACAGGCTCAGTGGCCATGGCTCACGGGCCCAGCCACTCCACAGCATGTGGGATCCTCCCGGATATGGGCACGAACCCGTGCCCCCTGCATCAGCAGGTGGACTCCCAACCACTGCACCACTATGGAAGCCTGGCAGGTAATATTCATAATATTCACTTTGGGGGGAAACTGAGTCCCAGAGACGTTGAATAGCTTGCCTAATGCCACACAGTAAGTAGGTGGCAAAAACCCAGGATTAAAACCAGACTGTCTAGACTTTCATCACTTTGCTGTGTCACCTTATTATAAGTTGTGGTTAGGGAAGGGACTAAATTGGCAAGACTCTGAATTCAAAGGAGAAGGGAGAAATGAGAAAATGAGTGATCCTAGAAACTAGAGAAGATTTAGGCTCAGAAATTTCTGGTGATGAGACCCGGAAGATCAAGAACTTGGTTGGAATATTAACTTGGGGTAGTATCTGCATCCATTGAGAAATGGTTTTGTTTTCTGTAAAATTTAGAAAGGCCAGATGGATAAAGAGTAATGAAGAAAAAAGAAGGAAGGAAAAGGAAAAGGTGCCTTAAGTGAGACATAACCACTTCACTCTAAGTACTAGGCGTGTGGTCCTGTGGGAAAGGATGGAGCTCTCTCTACCAGGTTTGTCACCAGGATGAACAAGGAGAAACATGGCAACCATTGTACTGGTTTTGATGATCCCTCAAAACCACGGCTTCAGTTTCCAAGCATGACCTACGGTAGCATAACTACTGTGTGTCAGACATGCCACTAAGTGTGTTTCCAGTCACACATTTGAATTGGAGAAAAGGTTCAATAGTCTTATCTACCTAAGATCACACAGAGGGTGGGAGAGCCTGTTGTTAAACCATCTGCCTCCAATTCCAGGTGCCAGGAGCCAGACTCAGCCTACAGGTCTCTTCTGCTCGCCTGGAAGTGAAACCATGTGTCATGATTAGTGAAATCCTGTCTTCACTCATCAAGGCACCTTGAACACTTGCACGTCCTCCAAGTAGCATGTAGCAGAAGCAATAAGATGTTTGCCCCGGTATTGTCCAGGAACTTGGAATCAGCTGTGCCTAGTTAGGCAGAGCTGGTTTAGAGTGGAGAGGACCACTGATCTTCCACCTGGGCAAGTGCCTTTTGACCTTCTGCCATCAGAGGGCCAAAAGCTCCAACCTGAGAATGTGCTGAGCCCTGTAGCCTATTACAGCAGCTCAGAACAATGATGAGCACATCTTTTTCCAATCACCTTTCCTCATGCTCCTCATGACCCATACTGCCCTGCTTCTTTATTCTTTATCCCACAGATACCCCAAGCCCCTTGCCTTCGGGAAGGAGGATTTGACACGTATTCTCACGTCAATTCCTCACTTGGCTGCACTGTGAATAAACCTCCTCTTTGCTTCAAACCTCAGCATCTCAGTGTTTTGGCTTGCTGCACCTCAGACGCAATGGTTGGGAGCAGTGGTAAAGGTCCCTTGCCTGTAAGGGAAGCTGGTGCCTAGTAGTCACTTTGCGGATGTTTTCTCCTCCCGGGGTGCAGACGTCCTGCTCTTCCAGAAAGGGAGAAATGCAGGAGCTGGACCCTTGCCCTCAGCATCACCATCACCTAGGAGCTTCTTAGAAGCACAGAATCCAGGCCCCACCCAGAACTACTGAATACCAGCCTGCATTTAACAAGATCCCCAAGAGAGGCACACCCATATGAAAGTTGGAGAGGCACCAAGCTGTCATCCTCTTCTCCGCAGCTAATGAAAACCAAGCAAAGATTCATCCCGAGCCTACTCTGCCTCAGTCACTTGGATATCACATGAGCTCATTTAATCCTCCCCAGAACCTGCAAATAAGACTGCCCATGCCACGGAGCAATTAAGACCGTGCGCCACAACTATTGAGCCTGCGCTCTAGAGCCCGTGAACCACAACTACTGAAGCCCACACATATACACTCCATGCTCAGCAACAACGAGAAGCCACCCCAATGAGAAGCCTGTGCACTGCAACAAAGAGTAGCCCCCACTCACTGCAACTAGAGAAAGCCCGTGCACAGCAATGAAGAGCCTATGCAGCCAAAAATAAATAAATACATAAAGCTGTTAAAAAATAAATAGTGTTTTAGTAACTTACTAAAAGGCACACAATCAGTAAATTTGAGCAAGAATTCAATCCCAAATCTGTCACACTGAAGTTTAAGCTAGTACTTGAGATTAATAAAAACAGCACTAAATTAAAAGTTCAGATATATATATATATATTTATTTCATACTCTTTCACTAACACTCTTTGGAGATAAATCATTTCATTTATATGGGCCTTAGTTTTTACAACTATAATAGTTGGAAGCTTGACTAGATGATCTGTATGTAGTCTTCCAATTCTAAAATGTTCCACTAATTTGGATTCCTACAATAATTGCTCTTGCAATACATGCATGCGGCCACCAAGTAGCAGTAGAGACTACTAGTTCCTTTTTTATCCCTAGTGGGGAGTGCATTTTGACATCAGACTTATCCGTCAATAGTACAACCTGTTAGTATAACTATAAAATAACAGAATAATCTGGTATTCTTTCCTGCAAAGCAGAAGCTTTACATTGTGTCTGTGAGTCGTATCACAATCACTTGTAGGTTTTGAAACATAGAGGAAATCCAGAACCCATTGAATGAGAATCTTCAGAGACAGGATTTGGGCATCTGGATTGTTGGGCTCCCATCATTTATATATTTTATTTCATTTTATTTTTTGCCTAGGTACAATATTAGTCACATCCTTTTGAATCTTTAAAAGTTTCTTTTTGTTTTAAAATTTAGAATATTCCATAATCTTCACCTACTTGTCCTAAGGTGTTATCTGTTATGTGTATTCGATCTTGTGCTTCTCCTGGTTAAGACTTCATTATTTACTTTTTTTTTCCAGGGCCCTGCCTCATGTCTTGCAGGATCTTAGTTCCCTGACCTGGGATTGGACTCAAGGGCCACAGCAGTGAAAGCGCCAAGTTCTAACCACTGGACCACCAGGGAATTCCCAAGGCTTCTGTTTTAAATGACTTTTTTCCCACTCTAATTCATTCCTGGGATGAATTTCATGCTTGAATATTAAAGCAACCTGGCATTACCAAAATAAAGCTACTTTGATTGGTGATATATGTCACGGGGGCTGTGCCAACTGTGACAGTGCCCACGCTGACAAAGCCCATGGTGATATTTCCCATTGTGACAGTGCCCACGGTGACAGAGCCCATGGTGACGGTGCCCAAGATCACAGTGCCCATGGTGAGAGTGCTAACGGTGACTGTGCCCATGGTGACAGTGCCCAGTGTGACAACGCCCATTGTGACAGTGCTCACAGTGTCCGTGATGATGATGACAGTGCCGATGGTGATAGTCCCAATAGTGAGAGTGCTCACGGTGAAACTGCCCATGGAGACACTGCCCATGGTGATAGTGCTCATCGTGACAACCCCTCGGAGGCAGTGCCAATGGTGAGAGACCCCGTGGTGACTGTTCTCACAGTGAAAGTGACCCTGTTGAAATATCTCATGGTGACAGTGCTCATGGTGACAGTGCTCATAGTGACAGTGCTCAAGGTGATAGTCTCCATGTTGACAGTGCACATGCTGACTGTTCTCACGGTGACAGTGCCTATGGTGATAATGCTCTTAGTGACAGTGCTCATGGTGACAGTGCCCATGGTGACAGTGACCACGGTGAATGTTCTCACCGTGATAGTGCCCCTGGTGACAGTGTTCATGGTGACAGTCCGCATTGAGGCTGTGCCCGTGGTGACAGTGCTCAGTGTGATAGTGCTCACGGTGATAGTACTCACGTTGACAGGGCCAAGGTGACAATACCCACGGTGACAGTAATCATGGTGAAAGTGCCCATGGTGGCAGTTCTCATAGTGACAGTTCTTGTGACAGTGCTCGTGGTGAGAGTGCTCTCAGTGACAGTGCTCATGGTGGCAGTGCCCATGGTGAGACTACCCATGGTGACACTGCCCATGGTGACAGTGCACATGGTCATGGTGCATCTGGTGGCAGTGCAAAATAGTGACAGTGCCCATGGTGATATTGCTCATGGTGATAGTGCCCATGGTGAGAGTGCCCATGGTTACAGTGCTCATGGTGACAGTGCCCATGGTGACAGTGCACACCGTGAGAGTGCCCATGGTGGCCGTGCCCATGTTGACCGTTCTTATCATGATAGTGCTCACAGTAGCAGTGTTCATGGTAATAGTGCTGATGGTGGCAGTGCCCACAATGAGACTGCCAATGGTGAGAATACTGTGACAGTGCCCATGGTGACTTTTTTCTCTGTGACAGTGCCCTTGGGGACAGTTAGCACGCTGAGATTTCTCACGGTGATAGTGCCCATTGTTTCAGTGCTCATGGTGACAAGAATCATGGCGCCAGTGCCCATCATGGCATTGCTCACAGTGATAGTTCTCTCTGTGACAGTGCCCATGGTGCTATTACCCATGGTGACAGTACTCAGTGATAAAGTGCTCATGGTGAGAGTGCCTAAGGTGATACTGCACATGGTGGCAGTGCAAAATGGTGACAGTGCCCATGGTGACATTGCTTAATGTGATAGTCCTTGCGGTGATAGTGCGCATGGTGACACTGCCCACCGTAACACTGCTCACGGTGATAGTGCCAATGTTGGAAGTGCCCATCGTTAAAATGCCCATGGTGACAGTTCTTATGGTGAGAGTGGTCAGAGTGGCAGTGCTCATGGTGAAATTGCCCATGGTGACAGAGCTCACGGTGACAGTGCCCATAATTATAGTGTCCATGGTGACAGTACTAACAGTGAAATTGTCCATGGGGTCACTGCCCATGGTGACAGTGCCCATGGTCACAACCCTCAGGGTGATAGTGCTCACCGTGACAGTGCCCATGGTGACAGTGACCACGGTGACAGTTCTAACGGTAATAGTGCCCATGATGACAGTGCTCATGGTGACAGTCCACATATTGCCAGTGCCCAAGGTGACAGTGCTCATGGTGACAGTGCCCAAAGTCACAATACCCATGGTGACAGTTCCCAGGCTGACAGTTCTCATGTTGATAGTGCCCATGGTGACAGTGCACATGGTGATACTGAGAATGGTGACAGTGCTTATGTTGACAGTGGTCATCGTTGCAGTACCCATGGTGATAGTGCAGAAACTGACAGTGCCCTTGGTGATAGTGCCCATGGTGAGTGTGCTCATGTTAATAGTGACCATGGTGGCAGTACCCATTGTGAAAGTGCTCATGGTGACAGTGCCCATGTCGGTAGTTCCCATGGTGACAGTGCTCACGGTGATAGTGACCATGGTAACAGTGCACATGGTAGTTGTGCCCTTGGTGACAGTGCCCATGATGACAGTACTCATGGTGACAGTGCTCACGGTGATAGTGCCCATGGTGACAGTGCACATGGTGGTAGTGCACATTGTGGCAGTGAAAAATGGTGACAGTGCCCATGCTGACAGTTCTCATGTTGACAGTGCACACAGTCACAACCCATGCTGACAGTGCTCATGGTAGAAGTACCCGTGGTGACAGTGCTCACAGTGATAGTGCCCATGGTGGCAGTGCCCATGGAGACACTGCCAACAGTGACAATGCCCATGATGACAGTGCCCATGGTGAGAGTGCCCACGGTGCCATTTTCTTTGGTGACAGTGCTCACAGTGACAGTACCCATGGTAACAGTGACCACGGTGAGAGTGCTCATGGTGGTAGTGTCTATGGTGACAGGGCTCATTGTGACAGTCCGCATTGTGCCAGTCCCCAGAGTGAAAATACTCACGGTGAGAGTGCCCATGGTGAGAGTGCTCACAGTGGTAGTGCTCACAGTAATAGTGCTCATGATGACAGTGCCGAAGTTGAAAGTGCTCACGGTGACAGTGCTCATGGTGATAGTGCCCATGGTAAGAGTCCGCACGTTTATAGTGCCCATGGTGGCAGTTCCCATTGTGAAAGTGCTCATGATGACATTGCCCATGTTGGTAGTTCCCATGGTGACAGTGCTCAAGGTGATAGTGACCATGGTAACAGTGCAGATGGTGGCTGTGCCCTTGGTGACAGTGCCCATGATGACAGGACTCATGGTGACAGTTCTCATTGTGATAGTGCCCACGGTGACATTGCATATGGTGGCAGTGAGAAATGGTGACAGTGCCCATGTTGACTGTTCTCATTGTGACAGTGCACATAGTGACAACCCATGCAGACAGTACTCACAGTGACAGTTCTCTTTGTTGCAGTACCCATGGTGACAGTGCTCACAGTCATATTGCCCATGATGACAGTGCCCATGGTGAGAGTGCCCACGGCGCCATTGCCTATGGTGAAAGTGCTCATGGTAACAGTTCCCATGGTGACAGTGACCAAGGAGACTGTGCTCACAGTGATAGTACCCATGGTGTCAGGGCTTATGGTGCCAGTCCGCACTGTGCCACTACCCATGGCGACAGTGCTCATGGTGACAGTGACCACAGTGAGAGTGCTCACAGTGATAGTGCTCACGGTAATAGTGCTCATGGTGACAGTGCAAATGGTGACAATACCCATGGTGACAGTACTCATGTTGAAAATACCCATGGTGAACAGTTCTCATAGCGACAGTTTTCATGGTGACAGTACTCATAATAGCAGTGCCCAAGGTTGCAGTGTTCGTGGTGACAGTGCTAATGCTGACACTGCACTTGGTGGCAGTTCCTATGGGGACAGTACCGTTGGTGACACTGCGCATTGTTACAGTGCCCATGGTAACTGTGCTCACAGTGATTGTGCACATCGTGACAGTGCCCATGGTGGTAGTTCACCTGGTGACAGTGCTAAATAGTGACAGTGCACATGCTGACAGTGCTCATGGTGATAGTGCCCATGGTGACAGTGCAGACGGTGATAATGGACATTGTTACAGTGTTCATGGTGACAGAACCCAAGGTGGCAGTGGCCATGGTGACAGTGCCCACAATGAGAGTGCCCATGGTGACAGTGCCAACAGTGACAGTGCCCATGGTGACACTTCTCACGGTGACAGTGCCCATGGGGACAGTTAGCAAGGTGAGATTTCTCACGATGATAGTGCCCGTTGTGATGGTGCTCACAGTGACCTTGCCCTTGGTGCCAGTTCCCATAGAGACATTCTGCAAGGTCACATTTCTCACGGTGAAAATGCTTATGGTGATATTACCCATGGTGACACTGCACATGGTGGCAATGCAAAATGGTGACAGTGCCCATGGTGACATTGCTCATGGTGACTTTTCTTACTGTGATAGTCCTTATGGTGACAGTGCACATGGGGACACTGCACACAGTGACAGTGTTCATGGTGACAGTGTTCACGGTAATTGTTCCCATGGTGAGAGTGTCCATGGTGACATTGCCCATAGTCACAAATCTCATAGTGTAGTGCTCACAGTGACAGTGCCCATGGTGAAAGTACCCTGGGTGACAGTACTCATGGTGACAGTGTTCATGGTGATAGTGCCCATGGTGACAGTGCCCATGTTCACAATTCTCACAGTGATAATGCCTATAATGAGAGTACCTAGGGTGACAATGCCCATGGTGACAGTGCCCATGGTGTCATGCACATGGTGACGGTGCTCATGGTGATAGTGCTCATGTTGGCAGTGCCAAAAATAACAGTGCTCATTGTGGCAGTACTCATGGTGACCATGCTCATTGTGACAGTGCCCCTGTTTAGAGTGTTTATGGTGATAGATGTCATGGTGGCAGTTCCCACGGCGAAAGTGCCCATGCTGACAAAGCCCATGCTCATTCTTCCCATTGTGACAGTGCCCACGGTGACATTGCCCATGGTGACAGTGCCCAGTGTGACAAGGCCCATGGTGACAGTCCTCACGTTGACCGTGCCCATGGTGACAGTGTTGATGGGGAGAGTGACAATAGTGACAGTGCTCATGGTGAAACTGCCCATGGAGATATTGTCCATGATGATAGTGCTCATGGTGACAACCCCATGGTGACAGTGCCAATGGTGATAGTCCCCGTGGTGACAGTTCTTACATTGAATGTGACCATGGTGACATTGATGATGGTGACAGTGCTCAAGGTGATGGTCTCCATGTTGACAGTGCCCATGGTGACATTTCTCACGGTGACAGTGCCTATGTTGAAAATTCTCATAGTGAGAGTGCTCATGGTGACAGTGCCCATGGTGATATTACCCATGGTGACAGTACTCATGGTAAAAGTGCCCATGGTGACACTGCACATGGTGGCAGTGCAAAATGGTGACAGTGCCCTTGGTGATATTGCTCATTGTGACATTGCTTATTGTGATAGTCCTTACAGTCATAGTGTGTATGGTGAAACTGCACACAGTGACAGAACTCATGGTGACAGTGTTCACGGCGATAGTGCCGATGGTGAATGTGCCCATGGTGACAGTGCCCATAGTCACAATTCTCACGGTGTAGTGCTCATGGTGACAGTGCCCATGGTGACAATACACAGGTTGACAGTATTCATGGTGACATTGCTCATGGTGATAGTGTCCACGGTGAGAGTGCCAATGTTCACAACTCTCAAGGTGATAGTGCCCATGTTCACAACTCTCAAGTTGATAGTGCCCATGGTGATAATACCCAGGGTGACAGAGCTCATGGTAAAAGTGCTCAAGGTGACAGTGCCCATGGTGACAGTACCTAAGGTGAGAATTCCCATGGTGAGTGTGCTCATGGTGATATTGCCCATGGTGACAATACCCTGTGTGTCCTGCCCAAGGTGACAGTGATCATGGTGACACTGCTCATGTGGACAGTGCCATAAGTGACAGTGCTCATTGTGGAAGTGCTCTTGGTGACCGTGCTCATGGTGACAGTGCCCATGGTTACAGTGCTTAAAGTGATACATGTCATGGTGGCCATGCCCACGGTGAAAGTGCCCATACTGACAAAGCCCATGGTGATACTTCCCATTGTGACAGTGCCCACGGTTACAGAGCCTATGGTGACAGTGCCCAAGATTACAGTGCCCATGGTGACAGTGCTCAGTGTGACAACGCACATTGTGACAGTGCTCACGGTGACCGTGCCGATGCTGACAGTGCCAATGGTGATAGTGCCAATAGTGAGTGCTCATGGTGAAACTGCCCATGGAGACACTGCCCATGTTGATAGTGCTCATCGTGACAAACCCTCGGAGGCAGTGCCAATGGTGAGAGTCCCCGTGGTAACAGTTCTCACGGTGAAAGTGACCCTGTTGAAATTGCTCATGGTGACTGTGCTCATGGTGACAGTGCTCAAGGTGATAGTCTCCATGTTGACAGTACCCATGGTGACTGTTCTAATGGTGACAGTGCCTATGGTGATAATTCCCTTAATGACAGTGCTCATGGTGACAGTGCCCATGGTGACAGTGACCACGGTGACTGTTCTCACCATGATAGTGCCCATGGTGACACTGTTCATGGTGACAGTCTGCATTGAGGCTGTGCCCGTGGTGACAGGGCTCAGGGTGATAGTGCTCACAGTGATAGTACTCACGTTGACAGTGCCCAAGGTGACAATAACCACGGTGACATTAATCATGGTGAAAGTGCCCATGGTGGCAATTCTCATAGTGACAGTTCTTGTGACAGTGCTCATGGGAGCAGTGCTCGTGGTGAAAGTGCTTTTGGTGACAGTGCTCATGGTGGCAGTGCTCACGGTGAGACTACCGATGGTGACACTGCCCCTGGTGACACTGCACATGGTCATGGTGCATCTGGTGGCAGTGCAAAATAGTGAAAGTGCCGGTGGTGATATTGCTCATGGTGATAATGCCCATGGTGAGATTGCCCATGGTTACAGTGCTCATGGTGACAGTGCCCATGGTGACATTGCTTAATGTGATAGTCCTTGAGGTGATTGTGTGCATGGTGATACTGCCCACCATGACAGTGCTCTTGTTGACAGTGCTTACGGTGATAGTGCCATTGCTGGAAGGGCCCATCGTGAAAGTGCCCATGGTGACATTTCTTATGTTGAGAATGGTCACAGTGGCAGTGCTCATGATGAAAGTGTCCATTGTGACAGAGCTCATGGTGACAGTCCCCATAGATATAGTGTCCATGGTGACAGTACTAACAGTGAAATGTTCCATGGGGACCCTGCCATGGTGACAGTGCATATGGTCACTACCCTCATGGTGATAGTGCTCACGGTGACAGTGCCCATGGTGACAGTGACCACGGTGACAGTTCTAACGGTAATAGTGCCCATGATGACAGTGCTCATGGTGACAGTCCACATATTGCCAGTGCCCAAGGTGACAGTGCTCATGGTGACAGTGCCCTAAGTCACAATACCCATGGCGACAGTGCCCAGGCTGACAGTTCTCATGGTGATAGTGCCCATGGTGACAGTGCACATGGTGATACTGAGAATGGTGACAGTGCTTATGGTGACAATGGTCATGGTTGCAGTACCCATGGTGATAGTGCTGAAACTGAGAGTGCCCTGGGTGATAGTGCCCATGGTGAGTGTGCTCACGTTAATAGTGCCCATGGTGGAAGTTCCTCTTGTGAAAGTGCTCATGGTGACCGTGCCCATGTTGCTAGTTCCCATGGTGACAGTGCTCATGGTGGTAGTGCATATGGTGGCAGTGAAAAATGGTGACAGCACCCATGCTGACACTTCTCATGGTGACAGTGCACATGGTGACAACCCATGCTGACAGTGCTCATGGTAGCAGTAAGCGTGGTGACAGTGCTCACAGTGACAGTGCTCATGGTAGCAGTACCCGTGGTGATACAGCTCACAGTGATAGTGCCCATGGTTGCAGTGCCCATGGTGACACTGCCCATGGTGACAATGCCCATGATGACAGTGCCCATGATGACAGTGCCCACAGTGACATTCCCTATGGTGACAGTGCTCACAGTGACAGTACCCATGGTAACAGTGACCACGGTGAGAGTGCTCATGATGATAGAGTCCATGGTGACAGGCCTCATTGTGACAGTCCGCATTGTGCCAGTACCCATGGTGAAAGTGCTCACGGTGACAGTGCCCATGTTGGTAGTTCCCATGGTGAGAGTGCTCAAGGTGATAGTGACCATGGTAACAGTGCACATGGTGGCCATGCCCTTGGTGACAGTGCCCGTGATGATAGGACTCATGGTGACAGTTCTCATGGTGATAGTGCCCACGGTGACATTTCACATGGTGACAGTGAAAAATGGTGACAGTGCCCATGTTTACAGTTCTCATGGTGACAGTGCACACGGTGACAACCCATGCAGACAGTACTCACGGTGACAGTTATCTTTGTTGCAGTACCCATGGTGACAGTGCTCACAGTGATATTGCCCATGGTGGCCGTGCCCATGGTTACAGTTCCCATGGTGACACTGCCCATGATGACAGTGCCCATGGTGACCCTGCCCACGGTGCCATTGCCTATGGTGAAAGTGCTCATGGTAACAGTGCCCATGGTGACAGTGACCACAGTGAGAGTGCTCACAGTGATAGTGCCCATGGTGACAGGGCTCATGGTGCCAGTCCACATTGCGTCAGTACCCATGGCAACAGTGCTCATCGTGACAGTGACCACAGTGAGTGCTCATGGTGAGAGTGCTGACGGTAATAGTGCTCATGGTGACAGTGCAAATGGTGACAATACCCATGGTGACAGTACTCATGTTGAAAATACCCATGGTGGCAGTTCTCATATCGACAGTTTTCATGGTGACAGTGCTCATAATAGCAGTGCCCAAGGTGGCACTGCTCGTGGTGACAGTGCTAATGGTGACAGTGTTCTTGGTGGCAGTTCCCATGGGGACAGTACCCATGGTGACACTGAGCATTGTTACATTGCCCATGGTAACCGTGCTCACGGTGATAGTGCACATTGTGACAGTGCCCATGGTGGTAGTTCACCTGGTGACAGTGCTAAATAGTGACAGTGCACATGCTGACAGTGCTCATGGTGAGAGAGCCCATGGTGACAGTGCACACGGTGATAATGGGCATTGTTACAGTGTTCATGGTGACAGAGCCCAAGGTGTCAGTGGCCATGGTGACAGTGCCCACAATGACAGTGCCCATGGAGACACTTCTCACGGTGACAGTGCCCAAGGGGACAGTTAGCATGGTGAGATTTCTCATGGTGACAGTGCCCGTTGTGACAGTGCTCACAGTGACAATGCCCATGGTGCCACTGCCCATAGAGACATTCTGCAAGGTCACATTTCTCACGGTGAAAGTGCCTATGGTGATATTACCCATGGTGACACTGCACATGGTGGCAGTGCAAAATTTTGACATTGCTCATGGTGACTTTTCTTACGGTGATAGTCATTACGGTGAGAGTGCGCATGGTGACACTGCACACAGTGACAGTGTTCATGGTGACAGTGTTAACGGTGATAGTTCCCATGGTGAGAGTGTCCATGGTGACAGTGCCCATAGTCACAATTCTCATGGTGTAGTGCTAACACTGACAGTGCCAATGGTGAAAATACCCAGGGTGACATTAGTCATGGTGACAGTGCTCATGGTGACAGTGCCCATGTTCACAATTCTCACAGTGATAATGACTATGGTGAGAGTACCTAGGGTGACAATGCCCATGGTGACAGTGCCCCTTGTGTCATGCCTATCGTGACAGTGCTCATGGTGATAGTGCTCATGTTGGCAGTGCCATAAATAACAGTGATCATTGTGGCAGTGCTTATGGTGACCATGCTCATGGTGACAGTGCCCATGTTTACAGTGTTTATGGTGATAGATGTCACGGTGTCAGTGCCCATGGGGACAGTGCCCAGGGTGACAAAGCCCATGGTGATACTTCCCATTGTGACAGTGCACACGGTGACAGTGCCCATGGTGACAGCGCCCATTGTGACAAGGCCCATGGTGACAGTGCTCATGGTGACCGTGCTCATTGTGACAGTGCCCACGTTTACAGTGTTTATGCTAATAGATGTCATGGTGTCAGTATCCACCGGGACAGTGCCCACACTGACAAAGCCCATGGTGATACTTCCCATTGTGAAAGTGCCCATGGTGAGAGCGCCCAGTGTGACAAGGCCCATGGTGACACTGCTCATGTTGACCGTGCCCATGGTGACAGTGCCAATGGTGAGAGTGCCAATAGTGACAGTGCTCATGGTGAAACTGCCCATGGAGATATTGCCCATGGTGATACTGCTCATGGTGACAACCCCACGGTGACATTGCCAATGGTGATAGTCCCCGTGGTGACAGTTCTTATGTTGAATGTGACCATAGTGACAGTTCTCATGGTGTCAGTGCCTATGGTGAAAATTCTCATAGTGACAGTGCTCATGGTGACAGTGCCCATGGTGATATTACCCATGGTGACAGTACTCATGGTAAAAGCGTCCATGGTGATACTGCACATGGTGGCAGTGCAAAATGGTGACAGTGCCCATGGTGATATTGCTCATGGTGACATTGCTTACGGTGATAGTGTGTATGGTGAGACTGCACAGTGACAGTGCTAATGGTGACAGTGCCCTTGGTGGCAGTTCCCATGGGAACAGTACCGATGGAGACACTTTGCATTGTTACAGTGCCCATGGTAAGCATGCTCACCGTGATAGTGCACATCATGACAGTGCCCATGGTGGTAGTTCACCTGGCGACAGTGCTAAATAGTGAGAGTGCACATGCTGACAGTGCTCATGGTGATAGTGCCCATGGTGACAGTGCACACAGTGGTAATGGGCATTGTAACAGTGTTCATGGTGACAGAACCCAAGGTGGCAGTGGCCATGGTGACAGTGCCCAAAATGACAGTGCCCAAAGTGACAGTGCTGACAGTGACAGTACCCATGGTGAATCTTCTCCCGGTGACAGTGCCTATGGGGACAGTTAGCATGGTGAGATTTCTCACGGTGATTGTGCCCTTTTTGACAGTGCTCTCAGTGAGAAGGCCCATGGTGCCAGTGCCCATAGAGACATTCCCCACAGTCACATTTCTAATGGTGAAAGTGCCTATAGTGATATTACCCATGGTGACACTGCACATGGTGGCAGTGCAAGATTGTGACAGTGCCCATGGTGACATTGCTCATGGTGACTTTGCTTACAGTGATAGTCCTTATGGTGACAGTGTGCATGGTGACACTGCACACGGTGACAGTGTTCATGGTGACAGTGTTCACGGTGATAGTTGCCATGGTGAGAGTGTCCATAGTAACAGTGCCCATAGTCACAATTCTCATGGTGTAGTGCTCACAGTGACAGTGTCCATGGTGAAAATACCCAGGGTGACAGTACTCATGGTGACAGTGCTCATGGTGATAGTGCTTATGGTGACCATGCTCATGGTGACAGTGTGCATGGTGACACTGCCCACCGTGACAGTGCTCTTGATGACATTGCTCACAGTGATAGTGCCAATGTTGGAAGTGCCCATCATGAAAGTGCCCACGGTGACAGTTCTTAGGGTGAGAGTGCCCATGATGACAGTGCTCATGGTGACAGTCCACATTGTGCCAGTGCCCAATGTGACAGTGCTCATGGTGACAGTGCACCAAGTCACAATACTCATGGTGACAGTGCCCAGGCTGACAGTTCTCATGGTGATAGTGCCCATGGTGACAGTGCCCATGGTGATACTGAGAATGGTGACAGTGCTAATGGTGACAGTGGTCATGGTTGCAGTACCCATGGTGATAGTCCTGAAACTGAGAGTGCCCTGGGTGATAGTGCCCATGGTGAGTGTGCTCACGTTAATAGTGCCGTGGTGGCAGTTCCCATTGTGAAAGTGCTCATGATGATAGTGCCCATGTTGGTAGTTCCCATGGTGATAGTGACCATGGTAACAGTGCACATGGTGGCTGTGCCCTTGGTGACGGTGCCCATGATGACAGTACTCATGGTGACAGTGCTCATGGTGACAGTGCCCATGGTGAGAGTGCACATGGTGGTAGTGCACATGGTGGCAGTGAAAAATGGTGACAGTGTCCATGCTGACAGTTCTCATGGTGACAGTGCACACGGTGACAACCCATGCTGACATTGCTCACAGTGACAGTGCACATGGTAGCAGTACCCGTGGTGACAGTGCTCACAGTGCTAGTGCCCAGGGTGGCCATGCCCTTGGTGACACAGCCCACAGTGACAATACCCATGATGACAGTGCCCATGGTGACAGTAACCACGGTGCCATTGCCTATGGTGACAGTGCTCACAGTGACGGTACCCATGGTAACAGTGACCACAGTGAGAGTGCTCATGGTGATAGTGTCCATGGTGATAAGTCTCATTGTGACAGCCCGCATTGTGCCAGTACACATAGTGACAGTGCTCACAGTGACAGTTCCCATGGTGACAGTTACCACGGTAAGAGTGCTCATGGTGCTAGTGCTCACAGTAATAGTGCTCATGGTGACAGGGCCAACGGTGACAGTGCTCACAGTGATAGTGCCTATGTTGATAGTGCCAATGGTGAGAGTCTGCATGTTGATAGTGCCCATGGTGGCAGTTCCCACTGTGAAAGTGCTCATGATGACATTGCTCAAGTTGGTAGTTCCCAAGGTGACAGTGCTCACTGAGAAAGTGACCATGGTAACAGTACATGTGGTGGCTGTGCCCTTGGTGACAGTGCCCATGATGACAGTACTCATGGTGACAGTGCTCATAATAGCAGTGTCCAGGGTGGCAGTGCTCGTGGTGACAGTGCTAATGGTGACAGTGCTCTTGGTGGCAGTTCCCATGGGGACAGCCACCGATGGTAACACTGCACATTGTTACAGTGCCAATGGTAACAGTGCTCACGGTGATAGTGCACATTGTGACAGTGCCCATGGTGGTAGTTCACCTGGTGACAGTGCTAAATAGTGACAGTGCACACGCTGACAGTGCTCATGGTGATAGTGCCCATGGTGACAATGCACATGGGGATAATGGGCATTGTTACAGTGTTCATGGTGACAGAGACCAAGGTGGCAGTAACCATGGTGACAGTTCCCAAAATGACAGTACCCATGGTGACAGTGCCGACAGTGACAGTGCCATGGTGACCCTTCTCATGGTGACAGTGCCCATGGGGACACTTAGCATGGTGAGATTTCTCACGGTGATAGTGCCCGTTGTGACAGTACTCACAGTGACAAGGCCTATGTTGCCAGTGCCCATCGAGACATTCCGGACAGTCACATTTTTCACCATGAAAGTGCCTATGGTGATATTACCAATGGTGATACTGCACATGGTGGCAGTGAAAAATGTTGACAGCGCCCATGGTGACATTGCTCATGGTGACTTTGCTTACGGTGATAGTCCTTACGGTGACAGTGCACATGGTGACACTGCCCACAGTGACAGTGTTCATGGTGACAGTGTACACGGTGATAGTTCCCATGGTGAGAGTGTCCATGGTGACAGTGCCCAAAGTCACAATTCTCATGGTTTAGTGCTCACAGTGACATTGCCCATGTTCACAATTCTCATAGTGATAATGCCTATGGTGAGAGTACCTAGGGTGACAATGCCCATGGTGAGAGCGCCCATGGTGTCATGCCCATGGTGACAGTGCTCATGGTGACAGTGCTCATGTTGACAGTGCCATAGATAACAGTGCTCATTGTGGCAGGGCTCATGGTGACCATACTCATGGTGACAGTGCCCATGTTTACAGTGTTTATGGTGATAGATGTCACGGTGTCATTGGCCATGGCGACAGTGCCCACACTGACAAAGCCCATGCTGATACTTCCCATTGTGACAGTGCCCATGGTGACAGTGCCCATGGTGACAGCACCTACTGTGACAAGGCCCCTGGTGACAGTGCTCATGGTGACCGTGCCCATGGTGACATTGCCGATGGTGATAGTGCTCATAGTGACAACCGCATGGTGACAGTGCCAATGGTAATAGTCCCTGTGGTGACACTACTTACGTTGAATGTGACCATGGTGACATTGATGATGGTGACAGTGCTCATGGTGACAGTGCTCAAGGTGATGGTCTCCATGTTGACAGTGCCCATGGTCACAGTGCCTATGGGGAAATTCTCATAGTGACAGTGCTCACAGTGACAATGCCCATGGTGATATTACCCATAGTGACAGTACTCACGGTAAAAGTGTCCATGGTGACACTGCACATGGTGGCAGTGCAAAATGGTGACAGTGTACATGGTGATATTGCTCATGGTGACATTGCTTACAGTGATAATCCTTATGGTGATAGTGTGTATGGTGAAACTGCACACAGTGACAGTGCTCATGGTGACAGTGCTCATGGTGACAGTGTTCACGGCGATAGTGCCGGTGGTGAATGTGCCCATGGTGACAGTGCCCATAGTCACAATTCTCACGGTGTAGTGCTCATGGTGACAGTGCCCATGGTGACAATACATAGGGTGACAGTATTCATGGTGACATTGCTCATGGTGATAGTGTCCACGGTAAGAGTGCCCATGTTCACAACTCTCAAGGTCATATTGCCCATGATGACAATACCCAGGGTGATAGACCTCATGGTAAAAGTGCTCACGGTGACAGTGCCCATGGTGACAGTACCTAAGGTGACAATACCCATGGTGACAGTGCCCATGGTGACAATACCCAGTGTGTCCTGCCCATGGTGAGAGTGATCATCCTGACACTGCTCATGTGGACAGTGCCATAAGTGACAGTGCTCATTGTGGCAGTGCTCATGGTGACCGTGCTCATGCTGACAGTACCCATGGTTACAGTGCTTATGGTGATAGATGTCAGGGTGGCCGTGCCCACGGTGACAGTGCCCATGCTGACAAAGCCGATGGTGATACTTCCCATTGTGACAGTGCCCACGGTGACAGAGCCCATGGTGGCAGTGCCCAATATCACAGTGCCCATGATGAGAGTACTAATGGTGACTGTGCCCATAGTGACATCCCCCAGTGTGACCAAGCCCATTGTGACAGAGCTCATAGTGACCATGCCGATGCTGACAGTGCCGATGGTGATAGTGCCAATAGTAAGAGTGCTCAACGTGAAACTGCCCATGGAGACACTGCCCATGGTGATAGTGCTCATCATGACAAGACCTCGGAGGCATTGCCAATGGAGACAGTCCCCGTGGTGACAGTTCTCATGGTGAAAGTGACCCTGCTGAAATTGCTCATGGTGACAGTGCTCAAGGTGATATTCTCCACGTTGACAGTGCCCATGCTGACTGTTCTCACGGAGACAGTGCCTATCGTGATAATGCTCTTAGTGACAGTGCTCACGGTGACAGTGCCCATGGTGACAGTGACCATGGTGACTGTTCTCACTGTGATAGTGCCCATGGCGACAGTGTTCATTGTGACTGTCCGCATTGAGGCTGTGCCCATGGTGACAGTGCTCAGGGTGATAGTGCTCATGGTGATAGTACTCACGTTGACAGTGCATAAGGTGACGATACCCATGGTGACAGTAATCATGGTGAAAGTGTCCATGGTGGCAGTTCTCATAGTGACAGTTCTTGTGACAGTGCTCATGGTGGCAGTGCTCGTGGTGAAAGTGCTCTTGGTGACAGTGCTCATGGTGGCAGTGCCCATGGTTAGACTACCGATGGTGACACTGCCCATGGTGACAGTTCACATGGTGACAGTGACCATGGTGACATTTCTAACAGTGATAGTGCCCATGGTGACAATGCTCATGGTGACAGTCCACATTGTGCCATTGCTCAAGGTAACAGTGCTCACAGTGACAGTGCTCACCGTGACAGTGACCATGGTGAGAGTGCTCATGGTGGTAGTGTTCACAGTAATAGTGCTCATGGTGACAGTGCCGAAGGTAAGAGTGCTCACAGTGACAGTGCCCATGGTGATAGTGACCATGGTGAGAGTCCACACCTTGATAGTGCCCATGGTGGCATTTCCCATTGTGAAAGTGCTCATGATGACATTGTCCATTTTGGTAGTTCCCATGGTGACAGTACTCATAGTGACAGTTCTCACGGTGATAGTGCCCATGGTGACATTGCACATGGTGGCAGTGAAAAATGGTGACCATGCCCATGTTGACAGTTCTCATGGTGACAGTGCACATGGTGACAACACATGCAGAAAGTACTCACGGAGACACTTCTCATGGTTGCAGTACCCATGGTGACAGTGCTCACAGTGATAGTGCCATTGATGGCAGTGCCCATGGTAACAGTGCCCATGGTGACACTGCCCATGATGACAGTGCCCATGGTGACAGTGCCCACGGCGACATTACCTATGGTGAAAGTGCTCATGGTAACAGTGCCCATGGTGACAGTGACCACAGTGAGAGTGCTCATGATGATAGTGCCCATGGTGACAGGGCTCATGGTGCCAGTCTGCATTGTGCCAGTATCCATGGCGACAGTGCTCATGGTGACAGTGACCACAGTGAGAGTGCTCATGGTGATAGTGCTCACGGTAATAGTGCTCATGGTGACAGTGAAAATGGTGACAATACCCATGGTGACAGTACTCAAGGTGAAAATACACATGGTGGCAGTTCTCATAGCGACAGTTCTCATGGTGACAGTGCTCATATTAGCAGTGCTCAAGGTGGCAGTGCTCGTGGTGACAGTGCTAATTGTGACAGTGTTATTGGTGGCAGTTCCCATGGGGACAGTACCGATGCTGACACTGTGCATTGTTACAGTGCCCATGGTAACTGTGCTCATGGTGATAGTGCACATCGTGACAGTGCCCATGGTGGTAGTTCACCTGGTCACAGTGTTAAATAGTGACAGTGCACATGCTGACAGTGCTCATGGTGATAGTGCCCATGGTGACAGTTCACACGGTGATAATGGACATTGTTAAAGTGTTCATGGTGACAGAGACCAAAGTGGCAGTGGCCATGGTGACAGTGCCCACAATGACAGTGCCCATGGTGACAGTGCCGACAGTGACAGAGCCCATGGTGACCCTTCTCACGGTGACAGTGCCCATGGGGACAGTTAGCATGGTGAGATTTCTCACGGTGATAGTTCCCGTTGTGACAGTGCTCACAGTGACAATGCCCATGGTGCCAGTGCCCATAGACATTCTGCATGGTCACATTTCTCACGGTGAAAATGTCTATGGTGATATTACCCATGGTGACACTGCACATGGTGGCAGTGCAGAATGGTGACAGTGCCCATGGTAACGTTCCTCATGGTGACTTTGCTTACGGTGATATTCCTTACGGTGACAGTGCACATGGTGACACTGCACACAGTGACATTGTTCATGGTGACAGTGTTCACGGTGATAGTTCCCATGTTGAGAGTGTCCATGGTGACAGTGCCCATTGTCACAATTCTCATGGTGTAGTTCTCACAGTGACAGTGCCCGTTGTGAAAATACCCAGGGTGACAGTACTCATGGTTACAGTGCTCATTGTGATAATGCCCATGGACACAGTGCCCATGTTCACAATTCTCACAGTGATAATGCCTATGGTGAGAGTACCTGGGGTGACAATGCCCATGGTGACAGTGCCCATGGTGTCATGCCCATGGTGACAGTGCCATAAATAACAGTGTTCATTGTGGAAGTGCTCATGGTGACCGTGCTCATGGTGACAGTGCCCATGTTTACAGTGTTTATGGTGACATATGTCACGGTGTCAATGCCACGGGGACAGTGCCCATGCTGACAAAGCCCATGGTGATACTTCCCATTGTGACAGCGCCCACGGTGACAGTGCCCATGGTGACACCGCACAGTGTCACAAGGCCCATGGTGACAGTGCTCATGGTGACAGTGTTCATGGTGAAACTGTCCATGTAGACATTCCCCATGGTGATAGTGCTCATGGTGACAACCCCGCTGTGACATTGCCCATGGTGATAGTGCACATGGTGACAAACCCACAGTGACAGTGCCAATGGTGATAGTCCCCATGGTGACTGTTCTTACGTTGAATGTAACCATGGTGACATTTCTCATGGTGACAGTGCTCAAGGTGATGGTCTCCATGTTGACAGTGCCCATGGTGACAGTTCTCACGGTGACAGTGCCTATGGTGAAAATTCTCATAGTGACAGTGCTCACAGTGACAGTGCCCATGGTGACAATACTCATGGTAAAAGTGCCCATGGTGACACTGCACATGGTTGCAGTGCAAAATGGTGACAGTGCCCATGGTGATATTGCTCATTGTGACATTGCTTACGGTGATAGTCCTTACGGTGATCGTGTGTATGGTGAAACTGCACACAGTGACAGTGCTCATGGTGAAAGTGTTCACAGCTATAGAGCCGATGGTGAATGTGCCCATGGTGACAGTGTCCATAGTCACAATTCTCACGGTGACAGTGCCCATGGTGACAATATATAGGGTGACAGTATTCATGGTGACATTGCTCATGGTGATAGTGTCCATGGTGAGAGTGCCCATGTTCACAATTCTCATGGTGATAGTGCCCATGGTGACAATACCCAGGGTGACAGAGCTCATGGTAAAAGTGCTCACAGTGACACTGCCCATGGTGAAAGTACCTAAGGTGACAATTCCTATGGTGAGAGTGCTCATGGTGACAGTGCCCATGGTGACAATACCCAGGGTGTCCTGCCCATGGTGAGAGTGATCATGGTGACACTGCTCATGTGGACAGTGTCATAAGTGACAGTGCTCATTGTGGTGGTGCTCATGGTGACCGTGCTCATGGTGACAGTGCCCATGTTTACAGTGCTTATGGTGATAGATGTCAGGGTGGCATTGCCCACGGTGACAGTGCCCACGCTGATATAGCCCTTGGTGATAATTCCCATTGTGACAGTACCCACAGTGACAGAGCCCATGGTGACAGTGCCGAAGATCACAGTATCCATGGTGAGACTGCTAATGGTGACTGTGCCCATGGTGACAGCGCCCAGGGTGACAACACCCATTGTGAAAGTGCTCACGGTGACCGTGCCGATGTTGACAGTCCCAATGGTGATAGTGCCAATAGTGAGGGTGCTCGTGGTGAAACTGCCCATGGAGACACTGCCCATGGTGATAGTGCTCATCGTGACAACCTCTCGGAGGCAGTGACAATGGTGAGAGTCCCGGTGATGACAGTTCTCATGGTGAAAGTGACCCTGTTGAAATTGCTCATGGTGACATTGCTCATGTTGACAGTGTTCAAGGTGATAGTCTCCATGTTCACACTACCCTTGGTGACTTTTCTCATGGTGACAATGCCTATGGTGATAATGTTCTTAGTGACAGTGCTCATGGTGACAGTGCCCATGGTGACAGTGACCACCGTGACTGTTTTCACCGTGATAGTGCCCATTGTGACAGTGTTCATGGTGACAGTCTGCATTGAGGCTGTGCCCGTGGTGACAGTGCTCAGGGTGATAGTGCTCACGGTGATAGTACTCACGTTGACAGTGCCCAAGGTGGCTATACCCACGGTGACAGTAATCATGGTGAAAGTGCCCATGGTGGCAGTTCTCATAGTGACAGTTCTTGTGACAGTGCTCATGGTGGCAGTGCTCGTGGTGACAGAGCTCTTGGTGACAGTGCTCATGGTGGCAGTGCCCATGGTGAGACTACCGATGGTGACACTGCCCATGGTGGCAGTGCACATGGTCATGGTGCATCTGGTGGCAGTGCAAAATAGTGACAGTGCCCATAGTGATATTACTCATAGTGATAATGCCCATGGTGAGAGTGCCCACGGTTACAGTGCTCATGGTGACAGTGCCCATGGTGACAGTGCCCATAGTTCCAGTGCCCCTTGTGACTGTGCACACCATGAGAGTTCCCTTGGTGGCCGTGCCCATGGTGACAGATCTTATCGTGAGAAATCTCACCATGCTAATTGTCCCCAAGGACAGTGTCACAGAGAGAAAAGTCACCATGTGCACTGTCACAGTCAGTATTCTCCCCTTTGGAACTCTCATTGTGGGCACTGCCACCGTGAGTACTATTACCATGAACACTGCTACGGTGAGCACTATCATGATAAAAACTGTCACCATGGGCACGGCCACCATGGGCACTCTCATGGTGTGCACTCTCAGCAGGGGCACTGTCACCATGAGGACTGTAACCATGGGCACTCTCACCATAGGCACTATTACCATGAGCAATATCACCATGGGCACTGTCACTATTTTGCACTGCCACCAGATGCACCATGACCATGTGCACTGTCACCATGGGCAGTGTCACCATAGGTAGTCTCACCATGGGCACTGCCACCATGAGCACTGTCACAAGAACTTCACTATGAGAGCTGCCACCATGGGCACTTTCACCATGATTACTGTCACCATGGGTATTGTCACCTTGGACACTGTCAACGTGAGTACTATCACTGTGAGCACTATCACCCTGAGAACTGTCACCACGGGCACAGCCTCAATGAAGAGTGTCACCATGAACACTGTCACCATGGGCACTATCACGGTGAGAACAGTCACTGTGGTCACTGTCTACCATGGGCACTGTCACTGTGAGCACTGTCACTAAGAGCATTATCACCATAGGCACTGTCACCATGAGAACAGTCACCATGGGCACTGTCAACATGGAGACTATCACCTTGAGCACTGCCACCATGAGCACTGTTACCATGAGCAATTTCAACAGGGTCACTTTCACCGTGAGAACTGTCACCACGAGGACTCTCACCATTGGCACTGCCTCCGAGGGGTTGTCACGATGAGCACTATCAACATGGGCAGTGTCTCCATGGGCAGTTTCACCGTGAGCACTCTCACTATTGGCACTATCACCATCGGCACTGTCAGCATCGGCACGGCCACCGTGAGCACTGTCACAATGGGCATTGTCACACTGGGTGCTGTCACCATGGGCACAGTCACTGTTATCACTCTCACCATGGGCTCTCTTATCTTGGGCACTGTCACCATGGGCTCTGTCACCCTGGGCACTGTCACAATGGGAAATATCACCATGGGCTTTGTCATTGTTGGCACTGTCACTGTGGGCACAGCCACTGTGACATCGATCACCATAAACACTGTAACCATGGGCACTGTCAGCATGAGCACAGTCACCATGAGCACTGCCACAATGAGCACTGTCACTTATGTCACTGTCCACATGAACAGTGTCACCATGATCACTGTCACCATGGGCAGGACACCCTGGGTATTGTCACCATGGGCACTATCACCATGAGAGTTGTAAACATGGGCACTCTCACCATGGGCACTATCACCGTGAGCAATGTCACCAAGAGCACTGTCACCACGAACACTGCCACCACGAACACTGTCACAAGAACTGTCACTATGAGAACTGCCACCATGGGCACTTTCACCATGATTACTGTCACCGTGGGTATTGTTACCTTGGGCATTGTCAACGTGAGTACTATCACCGTGAGCACTATCACCCTGAGCACTGTCCACACGGGCACAGCCTCAATGCGGACTGTCACCATGAACACTGTCACCATGGGCACTATCATGGTGAGAACAGTCACCATGGTCACTGTCACCATGGGCACTGTCACCATGAGCACTGTCACTAAGAACATTATCACCATAGGCAATGTCACCATGAGAAGAGTCACCATGAGTACTGTCAACATGGAAACTATCATCTTGAGCACTGTCACCATGAGCACTGTCACCATGAGCAATTTCAACAGGGTCACTTTCACCGTGAGAACTGTTACCACGGGGATTCTCACCATTGACACTGCCTCCGAGAGGTTGTCACGATGAGCACTATCACCATGGGCAGTGTCTCCATGGGCAGTTTCACCGTGAGCACTCTCACTATTGGCACTATCACCATTGGCACTGTCAGCATTGGCACGGCCACCGTGAGCACTGACACAATGGGCATTGTCACACTGGGTGCTGTCACCATGGGCACAGTCACCGTTAACACTCTCACCATGGGCACTGTGATCTTGGGCACTGTCACCATGGGCTCTGTCACCGTGGGCACTGCAACAATGGGAAGTATCACCATGGCCTTTTTCAGTGTGGGCACTGTCCCCGTGGACATGGCCACGTGACATCTATCACCACAAGCACTGTAACCATGGGTACTGTCACCATTAGCATGATCACCATGAGCACTGCCACAATGAACACTGTCACTTATGGCTCTGTCCACATGAGCAGTGTCACCATGATCACTGTCACCATGGGCAGGACACCCTGGGTATTGTCACCATGGGCAATATCACCATGAGCACACTCACCATGGGAATTCTCACCTTAGGTACTGTCACCATGGGCACTGTCACCTTGAGCACTTTTACCATGAACTCTGTCACCCTGGGTATTGTCACCATGGTCATTATCACTGTGAGAGTTGTGAACATCAGCACTATCACCATGAGCAGTGTCACCATGAATACTGTAACCCTGCGTTTTGTCACCATGGGCACTGTCACCGTGAGCACTACACTGTGAGAATTGTGACTATGGGCACTGTCACCATGGGCACATTCACCATCAGCACTATCGCCATGAACACTGTCACCATGAGCACTGTCACTGTGTGCAGTTTCAGCGTACACACTATCACCGTAAGGACTATCACCATAAGAAATGTCACAATGAGCAAAATCACCATGGACACTGTCACCATTTTTCACTGCCACCATGTGCAGTGTCACCATTGGCACTTTTACCATGAGTACTGTCACCATGTGTAATATCACCATGGGCACTGTCACCGTGAGCACAGTCACTATGATAATTTTCACCATAGGCACTGTCACTGTGAGAAATGTCACCATGGTCACATTCAACATAAGAACTGTCACGATGGGGACTATCACCATTGGCACTGTCACCTTGGGGTTGTCACCATGAGCACTATCACCATGGGCAATGTCTCCATGGGTAGTTTCACCATAAGCACTGTCACTATTGGCACTGTCAGCATCGGCACTGTCACCATGGGCACGGTCACCATGAGGACTGTCACCACAGGCCTTGTCACACTGGGCGCTGTAACCATGGGCACTGTCACCATGGGCGCAGTCACCATTAACACTCTCCCCATGGGCACTGTGATCTTGGGCAGTGTCACCATGGGCTCTGTCACCGTGGGCACTGTCACAAGGGGAAGTATCACCATGGGTTTTGTCAGCCTGGGCACTGTCACCATGTGCATGGCCACCATGATATCTATCACCATAAGCACTATAACCATGGGCACTGTCACCATGAGCACTGCCACAATGAGCACTGTCACTTATAGCACTGTCCACATGAGCAGTGTCACCATGATCTCTGTCACCATGGGCAGGACACCCTGGGTATTGTCACCATGGGCACTGTCACCAGGAGAACTCTCACCATGGGAATTGTCACCTTAGGTACTGTCACCATGGGCACTGTCACCAGAAGCACTTTTACCATGAGCTCTGTCACCCTGGGTATTGTCACCATGGACATTATCACCATGAGAGTTGTGAACATGGGCACTCTCACTATGGGCACTATCACCATGAGCAATGTCACCATGAATACTGTCACCCTGGGCACTGTCACTGTGAGCACTACACCATAAGAATTGTGACTGTGGGCACTGTCACCATGGGCACATTCACCATCGGCACTATCACCGTGAACACTTTCACCATGAGCACTGTCACTGTGTGCATTTTCACCATACACACTATCACCGTAAGGATTATCACCATAAGCAATGTCACCATGAGCAATATCACCATTGGAACTGTCACCATTTTGCACTGCCACCATGTGCAGTGTCACCATGGGCACGTTTACATGAGTACTGTCACCATGGGTAATATCACCATGGGCACTGTCACGTGAGCACTGTCACTATGAGAATTTTCGCCATAGGCACTGTCACCATGGGAATTGTCACCATGGTCACATTCAACATAAGAACTGTCACCACGGGGACTATCACCATTGGCAGTGTCACCGTGGTGTTGTCACCATGAGCACTATCACCATGGGCAATGTCTCCATGGGCAGTTTCACCATGAGCACTGTCACTATTGGCAATCTCACCATCGGCACCGTCACCATGGGCACGGTAACTGTGAGCACTGTCACCATGGGCCTTGTCACACTGGGCGCTGTCACCATGGGCACTGTCTCCGTGGGAACTGTCACAATGGGAAGTATCACCATGGGCTTTGTCAGCCTGGGCACTGTCCCCGTGGGCACTGACACCGTGACATCTATCACCATAAACACTGTAAACATGGGCACTCTCACTATGAGCATCGTCATCATGAGAACTGCCACAATGAGCACTGTTATTTATGGCACTGCCAACATGAGCACTGACACCATGAGCACTGTCACCATGGGCATGACACCATGGGCACGGTCACCATGGGCATTTTCAACCTAGGTACTCTCCCCATAGGCATTATCACTGTGAGAATTGTGAACATGGGCACTGTTACCATAGGTACTATCACCATGAGCACTGTCACCATGAGTACTGTCACCCTGGGTACTTTCACCATGTGCACTGTCACTGTGAGCACTACACCATTAGAATTGTGACTATGGGCACTGTCACCATGGACACTCTCACCATGGGAACTATCACCATGAACACTGTCACCATGAACACTGTCTCTGTGTGCAGTGTCCCCATGTGCACTGTCACCGTAAGGACTATCACCATAAGCAAAGTCACCATGAGCAATGTCACCATGGGCACGCTCACCATTTTGCACTGCCACCATGGGTAATATCACCATAGGCAATTTCACCGTGAGAAATGTGACGGTGCAGAATGTCTCTATGGGCACTGGCACCATGGGCATTGTCACTGTGAGCACTGTCACAACGGGCACTATCACCGTGAGAAATCTCACCATGCTAAGTGACCCCATGGGCACTGTCACTGTGAGAAGTGTCACCATGGGCACTGTCACTGTCGGCACTGTAACCATGGGCACTCTCATTGTGGGCACTGTCAACATGGCCACTGTCACCTTGGTCTCTGTCACCATGAACACTTTAACAATGCCCATTATCACCGTGTGCACTGTCACCAAGGGCACTATCACCATGAGCACTGTCAGTATGTGCACTGTCACTACTTAGCACTGTCACCAGGTGAACTACCACCATGGGCACTGTAATGATATGCACTATCACCATGAGCATGGTTACAATGGGCACAGTAACAATGCACAGAGTTACCATCGGTACTGTCGCCATGGGAACTGACACCAACAGCACTGTCACCATTAGCACTTTCACTACCTTGAGCACTGCTATTATGAGCAGTGTCACCATGAGAACTGCCACCATGGATATTTTCACCATGAGTACAGTCACCATGGGTATTTTCACCATTTGCACTGTCACCATGAGCACTATTACTGTGAGCACTATCACCATGACCACTCTCACTGTGGTCACTGTCACCATGAGCACTGTTGCCATGGGTACTGTCACAATGCAGTCTGGCACCATGAGCCTTGTCCCCATGGACACTATCACTGTGAGCACTCTCACCATGGTCACTGACACCATGGGCACCATTACCATGAGCACTGTCACCATGGGCACTGCCACCATCGGTATTATAACTGTGAGCACTGTCACCATGTGTACTGCAAGCATGAGAACGGTCACCGTGAGTATTGTCTGCATGGTTGTCACCATGTGCACTGTAATCATAAGAACTGTCAACATGTGCACTGTCACCATTTTTCACTGCCACCATGTGCAATATCACCATGGGCACTATCACCGTAAGAACTGTCACCATGAGTACTGTCATCATGGGCACTGTCACCAAGGGCACAGCAACCATCTGCACTGTTACCATGGTCACTATCACCGTGAGCACTGTCACCATGGGAACTACCAACATGGGCAATGTCATCGTGAGCAATTTCACAATAGGAACTGCCACCATGGGCACTATCAAGGTGCGGACTCTCACCATGGGCACTATCACCATGGGCACTGTCACCGTGAGCACTGTCATCATCGGCACTGTCACCATGAGCATTATTACTGTGAGCACTACCACCGTGAGCACTCTCACCGTGGTCACTGTCACCATAGGCACTGTCACCGTGAGCACTCTCTCTATGGTTACTGGCACAGTGCGGACTGTCACAATGAGCCCTGTCACCATGGACACTATCACCATGAGCACTCTTACCGTGGTCACTGTTACCATGGGTACTGTCACTGTGAGCACTGTCACCATAGGCAATGGCAACATGGGCACTGTCACCATGGGCACTGTCATCGTGGGCATTGTCACCATGGGCACTGCCACCATGGGCACTGTCACTGTGAGCACTGTCACCACGGGTACTGCTACCATGAGCACTGTCAGCATGGGTTGTCACCGTGTGCACTGTCACCATGAGAACTGTCAGCATGGGCACTGTCACCATTTTTCACTGTCACCATGTGCACTACCACCATGTGAACTGTCACCATGGGCACTATCACCGTGAGCACTGTCACCATGAGTACTGTCATCACGGGCACTGTCACCAAGGGCATAGCCACCATGTGCACTTTTACCATGGTCACTATCACCGTGAGCACTGTCACCATGGGAACTACCAACATGAACACTGTCATCATGAGCACTTTCACAATGGGAACTGCCACCATGGGCACTATTAACGTGAGCACACTCACCATGGGCAGTATCACCAAGGGCACTGTCAGTTTCAGCACTATCACCATGGGTACTGCAACCATGTCCACTGTCACCATAAGCACTGTCACCATTCTCAGTACCACCATGTGCACTGTCACCATGAGCACCTTCACCGTGAGGGTTGCGACCATGGGCACTGTCACTGTGAGCACTGTCACATTGCGCACTGGCACAATGTGGACTGTCACCATGAGCACTTTCATCATGGGCACTATCACCTGTAGAACAGTCACCGTGGTCACTGTCACCATGGGCAATGTCACCGTGAGCACTGTCACCTTGGGCACTGGCACAATGTGGATTGTCACTATGAGCACTGTCATCATGGGCACTATCACCGTTAGAACTGTCATCGTGGTCACTGTTACAATGAGCACTGTCACCGTGAGCACTATCACCCTGAGGGTTGTGACCATGGGCACTGTCACCCTGGGCAGTGTCCCCATGGACAATTTCACTGTTAGTACTGTCACCATGGACACTATAACTATGGACAATGTCACTGTGAGCTCTGTCACCATGGGCACTTTCACCATGAGCACTGCCACTCTGAGCACTCTCACCATAAGAACTGTCACCATGGGCACTTTCACGATGGGCCCTTCCAACATTGGCACTATCACCGTGAGCACTGTCAACAAGAGCACTGTTACAGTGGGCAGTGTCACCATGCGCACTATCACCGCAAGGACTATCACATTAAGCAATGTCACCATGAGCACTGTCACCATTTTGCACTGTGACCCTGTGCACTATCACCTTGGGCACTGTCACCATGAGCACTTTATCACTGATTACTGTCACCATGGGTAATATCACCATGGGCACTGTCACTGTGAGAATTATTACCGTGAGCAATGCCATGATGGGCACTGACGTCATGCATCTTGTCACTATGAAAACTGAAACAATGGGCACTATCACTGTGAGAATTCTCACCATGCTAACTGTCCCCAAGGGCACTGTCACAGAGTGAAAAGTCACCATGGGCACTGTCAGAGTCAGTATTCGCACCATTGGCACTCTCATTGTGGGAATTGCTATCGTGAGCACTATTACCATGAACACTGGTACCTTGAGCACTATCATTCTAAGAACTGTCACCATGGGCTCAGCCACCATGGGCAGTCTCACAGTGTGCACTGTCACCAGGGGCACTGTCACCATGGGTAATGTCACCATGAGCACTGTAACCATGGGCAAACATCATGGGCACTGTCACTATTTGGAATTGCCACCAGATGTACAACGACCAAGTGCACTGTCACCATGGGCAGTGTCACCATCAGTAGTCTCACCATGGGCACTGCCACCATGAGCACTGTCACCAAGAACACTGTTACCAAGAGCACTGCCACCATGAGCACTGTCACAAGAACTGTCACTATGAGAACTGCCACCATGGGCACTTTCTCATTGATTACTCTCACCGTGGGTCTTGTAGCATTGTGATGACAAGGGTCATGGAGCCTTGTGATGACAAGGCCGTGGAACATTGTGATGGCAGTGGTCATGGAGCATTGTGATGACAAGGGCATGGAGCATTGTGATGAAAGGGGTCATGGAATAATGTGATGACAGGGGTGAGGGAGTATTGTGATGACTAGTGATGGAACATTGAGATATCAGTGGTGAGAGAGCATTTTGATGAGAAGTGCATGGAGCATTGTGAAGACAAGTTTTATGGAGAATTGTGATGAAAAGGTTTTGGAGCATTGTGATGACAAGTGCATGGAACATTGTGATGACATGGTCCATGGAGCATTGTGCTGACAAACGCATGGAGCATTGTGATGACAAGGGTCATGGAGCATTGTGATGAGAAGTTCATGGAGCATTGTGGTGAAAAACGTCATAAAGCATTGTGATGAGTGGAGTCACGGAGCATTGTGATGACAGGGGTCATGGAGCATTGTGATGACAGGGGCACGGAGCATTGGTCTGACAGGTTTCATGGATTATTTTGATGACAATGGGCATGGCGCATTGTGATGACAAGGGCATGGAGCATTGTGAGTATAAGGGCATGTAGCATTATGATGACAAGGTTTATGGATCTTTGTGATGACAAGGTTGTAGAGCATTGTGTTTACAAGCGCATGGCGCATTTTGATGACATGTATAATGCAGCATTGTGCTGACAAGCGCATGGAGCATTGTGATGACAAGTGTCATGGAGCATTGTGCTGACAAAGGCATGGAGCATTGTGATGACAGTGGTCACAGAGCATTGTGATGAAAAGCTCATGGAGAATTTTGGTGACAAAGATCACAGAGCCTTGTGATGACGAGGGCATGGACCATTGTGATGACAAAGGTCATGAAGAATTGTGATGACTGGAGTCACGGAGCATTGTGATGACAGGGGTCATGGAGCATAGTGATGACAAGGGCATGGATCATTGTGATGAAAGGGGCATGGAGCATTGCTCTGACAAGTTTCATGGATTATTGTGATGACAATGGGCATGGCGCATTGTGATGACAAGGGCATGGAGGATTGAGATGACAAGGGCATGGAGTACTGTGAAGACAGGTGTCAGGGAGCATTGTGATGACATATGTCATGGTCCATTGTGATGACAATGACATGGAGCATTGGGATGCCAAATGTTATGGTGGATTGTGATGACAAAGGTAATGGAGCATTGTGATGACAAGGGCTTGGAGCATTGTGATGACAAGGGTCATGGAGCATTGTGATGACAAGGGCCATTGAGAATTTTGATGACAAGGTCGTGAAACATTGTGATGACAGGCGCATGGAGCTTGCTATGTCAGCGGTCATGGAGCATTGCGATGACAATTGCATCGCGAATTGTGATGACAAGAGCATGTAACATTGTGATCAGAAGTGTCATGGAACATTGTGATGACAACAACGTGAAGAAATGTGATGATAAAGGACATGGAGCACTGTGATGATAGGGCATGGAGCATTGTGATGGCAAGTCCGTGGAACACTGTGATGAGAAGGCCATGGATAATTTTGATGACGAGCGTCATGGAACACTGTAATGACAAGGGGCATGAAGCATTGTGATGTCCGGTGTCATGGAGCATTGTGATGACAAGGGTCATGGAGCATTCGGATAACCAGCTTGTGGAGTATTGTGATGACAATGGCGTGGAGCATTGTGATGAAAAGGGAATGGAGCATTGTGATGACAAGGTCCTGGAGCATTGAGAGGAGAAGACCGTGGAGCCTTGTGATGACAAGTCTCATAAAGCATTCTGATGAAAAGGGGCAAGGAATATTGTGATTATAGGGGTCTTAGATCATTGTGATGACAAGGGCTTGAAGCATTGTGATGAGAAGGCCATGGAGCATTCTGATGACATGCGTCATGGAGCTTTGTGATGACAAGGACATGGAGCATTGTGATGACAAGTGTATTGAGCATTGTGATGACAAAGGTCATGGAGCCTTGTGCTGAGAAGACCATGGATAATTGTGATGACCAGCATCATGGGACGTTGTGATGACAAGTGTTATGGAACATTGTGATCACAAAGTTTTGGAGCATTGTGATGACAGAGGTCATGGAGCATATTGATTTCATTGTGATGACAATAGCATGGAGCATTATTATGATGGGAATGGTGTATTTTGATTACAGGGTTCATGGAGCATTGAGATGAAAAGGGGCATGGAGCATTGTGATTACATGGGTCTTTGAGCATTGTGATGACAAGGACAAGGAGCATTATGATAAGAAGGCCATGGAACATTCTGATGACATGCCTCATGGAGCTTTGTGATGACAAGGGCATGGAGAATTGTGATTACAGGTGTTTTGGAGCATTGTGATGACAAGGGCCATGGAGCCTTGTGATAACAAGGCCGCAGAACATTGTGATGGCAAGGGTCATGGAGCATTGTGATGACACTGGCATGGAGCATTGGTCTGAAATGTTTCATGGTTATTGTGATGAGAGTGGGCATAGAGAATTGTGATGAAAAAGGCATGGAGCCTTTTGATGACAGGGTTCAAGGAGCATTCTGACGCCAAGTGTCAGGGAGCATTGTGATGACAAGTGTATTGAGCATTGTGATGACAAAGCTCATGGAGCATTGTGATGACAAGTGCATGGAGTATTGTGATGACAGGCATCATGGAGCGTTGTGATGACAAGTGATATGGGACAGTGTGATTACAAGGTTTTGGAGCATTGTGAGGACAGAGGTCATGGATCATTTTGATTTCTAGGAGCAAGGAGCATTGTGATGACAAGGGCATGAAACAATGTGATCCCAACGTTCATGGAGGATTGTGATGACAAGCGCATGGAGCAATTTGATGACAAGGTCATGTAGCAATTTGCTGAAAAAGGCATGAAGCATTGTGATGACAAGGGTCATGGATCACTGTGATAACAAGCGTCACGGTGCATTGTGATTACAGGGGTCATGGAGCATTGGGATGACAAAGGCATGGATCACTGTGATGACAATGGTCATGGAGCATTTTGATGACAGGAGTCCCGGTTCATTGTGTTGTCAGTGGTCATGGAGCATTGGGCTGAAAATGTTCATAGAGTATTCTGATGACAGGGGACATGGAACATTGTGATGACGGGGGAGAGGGAGTATTGTGATGACTAGTGACGGAACATTGTGATATCAGTGGTGAGAGAGCATTTTGTTGAGAAGTGCATGGAGCATTGTGATGACAATTTTGTGGAGCATTTTGATGACAAATGCATGGTGCATTGTGATGACATGGGTCATGGAGCATTGTGATGACAAGCGCATGGAGCATTGTGATGACAAAGATCATGGAGCTTTGTGCTGACAAAGCCATGGAGCATTATGATGACAAGGGTCACAGAGCGTTGTGATGTAAATTCATGGAGAATTGTGGTGACAAAGGTCACAGAGCCTTGTGATGACGAGAGCATGGACCATTGTGATTATAAAGGTCATGAAGCATTGTCATAACTGGAGTCACGAGCATTGTGATGACAGTGGTCATGGAGCATTGTGATGACAAGGGCCTGGAGCCTTGTGATGACAGGGGCATGGAATTTTGGTCTGACATGTTTCATGGATTATTGTGATGACAGTGGGCATGGCGCATTGTGATGACAAGGGCATGGAATATTGTGATGACAAGGTCAGGGAGTATTGTGAAGACAGGTGTCAGGGAGCACTGTGATGACATATGTCATGGTCCATTGTGATGACAATGGCATGGAGCATTGTGATGACAAGGTCATGGAGCATTTTGATGACAAGTGCCATTGAGAATATTGATGACAAGGTCGTGAAGCATTGTGATGACAAGCGCATGGAGTTTCATCTGACAGGTGTCATGGAGCACTGTGATGAAAATTGCATGGTGAATTTTGATGGCAAGATCATGTAGCATTGTGATGAGAAGTGTCATGGAGCACTGTGATGACAAGGACGTGGAGAATTGTGATGACAAGAGAAATGGAGCATTGTGGTGACCAGGGCATGGAGCATTGTGATGGCAAGACCGTGAAGCATTGTGATGAGAAGACCATGGATAACTGTGATGACGAACGTCATGGGGCACTGTAATGACAAGGGGCATGGAGAACTGTGATGACAGGTGTCATGGAGCATTGTGAAGACAGGGGTCATGGAGCATTGTGAGGAAAAGCGTCATGGAGAATTCTGATGACAAGCTTGTGGAGTATTATGATGACAATGGCATGGAGCATTGTGAAGAAAATGGAATGGAACACTGTGATGAAAAAGGCATCGAGCCTTTTCATGACAGGGTTCAAGGAGCATTCTGACGACAAGTGTCAGGGAGCAATGTGATGACAAGTGTATTGAGCATTGTGATTACAAACGTCATGGAGCATTGTGATGACAAGGGCATGGTGTATTATGATGACATGCATCATGGAGCGTTGTGAGGACAAGTGTTATGGAACCTTGTGATCACAATAGTTTGGAGCATTGTGATGAAAGAGGACATGGATCATTTTGATTTCAAGGAGCATGGAGCATTGTGATGACAAGGGCATGGAGCATTTTGATGACAAGTTCATGGAGTATTGCGAAGACAGGTGTCACGGAGCATTGTGATGACATATGTCATTGTCCATTGTGAAGACAATGGAATGGAGCATCGTGATGAGAAGACCATGCAGCCTTGTGATGACAAGTGCATGAAGCAATGTGATCCCAAGTTTCATGGAGGAATGTGATGACAATGGGAATGTAGTATTGTGATGACAAGCGCATAGATCATAGTGATGACAGGTGTCAGGGAGCACTGTTATGCCAAGTGTCACGGAGCATTGTGATTACAGAGGTCATGGAGCACTGGGATGACAGACGCATGGATCATTGTGATGACAAGGGTCATGGAGCATTTTGATGACAAGAGTCCCGGATCATTGTGTTGTCAGGGGTCATGGAGCGTTGTGGTGACTGTGGTCATGGAGCTTTGTGATGAGAAAGTCATGGAGCATTGGGCTGAAAATATTCATGGAGTATTGTGATGACAGGCGTCATGGAGTATTGTGATGACAGGGGAATGGAGCATTGTGATGACACGGTCCTGGAGCATTGTGATGAGAAGACCATGGAGCCTTGTGATGACAAGTCTCATTGAGCATTCTGATGAAAAGGAGCATGGAGCATTGTGATTACAGGGTTCTTGGAGCATTGTGATGACAAGGGCATGGAGCATTGTGATGAGAAGGCCAAGGAGCATTCTGATGACATGCGTCATGGAGCTTTGTGAAGACAAGGGCATGGAGCATTGTGATTAAAGGGATCTTGGAGCATTGTGATGTAAAGGGCATGGATCATTCTGATGAAAAAGGCATGGAGCCTTGTCATGACAGGATTCAAGGGGAATACTGACGACAAGTGTCAGGGAGCATTGTGATGACAAGTGTATTGAGCATTGTGATGACAAAGATCATGGAGCATTGTGATGAGAAGACCATGGATAATTGTGATGACGAACATCATGGGGCATTGTGATGACAAGTGTTATGGAACATTGTGATCACAAGGGTTTGGAACATTGTGATGACAGAGGTCATGGAGCATTTTAATTTCATTGTGATGACAATTGCATGAAGCATTATGATGATGGGCATAGTGAATTGTGATGACTGCGCTCATGGAGCATCGAGATGAAATGGGGCCTGGAGTACTGTGATTACAGGGGTGTTGGAGCACTGTGATGACAAGGGAATAGAGCATTTTGATGATAAGTCCATAGAGCATTCTGATGACATGTGTCATGGAGCTTTGTGATGACAAGGGCATGGAGCATTGTGATTAGAGGGGTCTTGGAGCATTGTGATGACAAGAGTCATGGAGCCTTGTGATGACAAGGCCGTGGAATATTGTGATGGCAGGGGTCATGGAGGATTTTTATGACAGGTGTAATGGAGCATTGTGATGACAAGGGCATGGAGCTTTGGTCTGAAATATTTCATGGATTATTGTGATGAGAGTGGGCATAGAGCATTGTGATGACAAGGGCACAGATTACTGTGATACATGAGTGATGGAGGATTGTAATGACAAGGGCATGGAGCATTGTGATGGCAAGACCGTGGAGCATTGTGATGAAAAGACCATGGATAATTGTGATGACAAGCATCATGGAGCTGTGTGATGACAAGGGCATGGAGCAATGTGATGAGATTGTTCATGGAGCATTTTGATGACAATGGCATGGAGCATTTTGATGCCCAGGGTCATGGAGGTTTGTGATGACAAAGGTCATGGAGCATTTTGATGACAAAGGCGTGGTGTATTGTGATGTGGAGGGCAGGGAGCATTGTGATGACAGGGTCATGGAGCAATTTGATGAAAAGTGTCATGGAATATTTTGATGACAGGGGTTATGGAGCATAGTGATGTTATGGGTCATGGAGCATTGTGATGATAAGGGCATGTAGTATTGTGATGTCAGAGGTCATGGAACATTGTGATGAAATGGGTGAGGGAGTATTGTGATGATTATTGATGGAACATTATGGTATCAGTGATGAGAGAGCATTTTGATGAGAAGTGCATGAAGCATTGTGATGAGAAATTTTATGGAGCATTGTGATGACAAGGTTGTCGAGCATTGTGATGAGAAGTGCATGGCACATTGTGATGACATGGGTCATGGAGCATTGTGCTGACAAAGGCATTGAGCATTGTGATGACAAGAGTCACAGAGCATTGTGATGAAAAGTTCATGGAGCATTTTGGTGACAAATGTCACAAAGCCTTGTGATGACGAAGACATGGAACATTGTGATGACAAATGTCATGAAGCATTGTGATGACAGGAGTTATGGAGCATTGTGATGACACTGCGTCATGGAGCATTGTGATGACAGAGGTCATGGATCATTTTGATTTCAAGGAGCATGGAGCATTGTGATGACATGTGCATGAAGCAATGTGATCCCAAGTTTCATGGAGGATTGTGATGACAATGGTAATGGAGTATTGTGATGACAAGCACATGGAGCATTGTGATGACAAGGTCATGTAACATTTTGCTGGCAAAGGCATGGAGCATTGTGATGACAAGTGTCATGGAGCACTTTTATGACAAGTGTCACGGAGCATTGTGATTACAGAGGTCAAGGAGCATTGGGATGACAAGGGCATGGATCATTGTGATGACAAGTGTCATGGAGCATTTTGAGGACAATAATCCCGAATCATTGTGTTGTCAAGGGTCATGTAGCATTGTGATAACAGGTGTCATGGAGCATTTTGATGAAAAGGTCATGGAGCATTGGGCTGAAAATGTTCATGGAGTATTGTGATGACAGAAGTCATGGAGCATTGTGATGACAAGTTCCTGGAGCATTGTGATGACAAGGGCATGGAGCATTGTGATGAGAAGGCCATGGAGCATTCTGATGACATGTGTCATGGAGCTTTGTGATGACAAAGGCATGGAGCATTGTGATTACAGGGGTCTTGGAGCATTGTGATGAAAAGGGCATGGATCATTCTGATGAAAAAGGCATGAAGACTTGTCATGACAGGGTTCAAGGAACATACTGATGACAATTGTCAGGGAGCATTGTGATGACAAGTGTATTGAGCATTGTGATGACAACGGTCATGGTGCATTGTGATAAAAAGACCATGGATAATTGTGATGACGAGCATCATGGGACGTTGTGATGACAAGTGTTATGGAACATTGTGATCACAAAGTTTTGGAGCATTGTGGTGACAGAGGTTATAGATCATTGTGATTTCTAGGAGCAAGGAGCATTGTGATAACAAGGGCATGAAGCAATGTGATCCCAAGGTTCATGGAGGATTGTGATGACAAGCGCATGGAGCATTGTGAATGACAAGGTCATGTAGCAATTTGCTGACAAAGTCATGGAGCATTGTGATGACAAGTGTCATGGAGCACCGTGATAACAAGCGTCACGGAGCATTGTGATTACAGGGGTCATGGAGCATTGGGATGACAATGGTCATGGAGCATTGTGATGAGAGGAGTCCAGGATCATTGTGTTGTCAGGGGTCATGGAGCGTTTTGATGACAGTGGTCATGGAGCATTGTGATGAAAGGGGTCATGGAGCATTGTGATGAGAATGTCATGGAGCATTGGGTTGAATATGTTCATGGAGTAATGTGATGACAGGGGTTATGGAGCATTGTGATGACTAGGGAATAGAGCATTGTGATGACAAAGTCCTGGAGCATTGTGATGAGAAGACCATGGAGCCTTGTGATGACAAGTCTCATGGAGCATTCTAATAAAATGGGGCATGGAGCATTGTGATTACAGGGGTCTTGGAGCATTGTGATGACAAAGGCATGAAGCATTGTAATGAGAAGGCCATGGAACATTCTGATGACATGCGTCATGGAGCTTTGTGAATGACAAGGGCATGGAGCATTGTGAGTACAGGGGTCTTGGAGCATTGTGATGAAAAGGGCATGGATCATTGTGATGAAAAAGGCATGGAGCCTTGTCATGACAGGGTTCAAGGAGCATACTGATGACATGTGTCAGGGAGCATTGTGATGACAAGTGTATTGAGCATTGTGATGACAAATGTCAAGGAGCATTGTGATGAGAAGACCATGGATAATTGTGATGATGAGCGTCATGGGGCGTTGTGATGAAAAGTGTTATGGAACATTGTGATCACAAGGGTTTGGAGCATTGTGATGACTGAGGACATGGAGCATTTTGATGACAATAGCATGAAGCATTATGATGATGTGCATGGTGCATTTTGATGACAGGGTTCATGGGGCACTGAGATGAAAAGGGGCATGTGGCATTGTGATTACAGGGGTCTTGGAGCATTGTGATGACAAGAACATGGAGCAATGTGATGAGAATGCCATGGAGCATTCTGATTACATGTGGCATGGTGCCTTGTGATGACAAGCCGTGGAACATTTTGATGGCAGTGTTCATGGAGCATTGTTATTACAGGTGTAATGGAGCATTGTGATGACAAGGGCAAGAAGGATTGATCTAAAAATTTTCATGCATCATTGTGATGAGAGTGGGCATGGAGCATTGTGATGACAAGGGCACGGGACACTGTGATACATGGGTCATGGAGGATTGTAATGACAAGGGCATGGAGCATTGTGATGAGAAGGGCATCGAGCATTGTGATGACAAGCGTCAGGGAGCTTTGTGGTGACAAGGGCGTGGAGCAATGTGATGAGAGGGTTCATGGAGCATTGTGATGACAATGGCATGGAGCATTGTGATGCCAACGTTCATGGATCTTTGTGATGACAATGGTCATGGAGCATTGTGATGACAAGGGCGTGGTTCATTGTGATGCAAAGGGCAGGGAGCATGGTGAATACATGGTCATGGAGCAATTTGATGAAAAGGGTTATGGAACATTTTGATGAAAGGGGTTATGGAACATTGTGATGTCAGGGATCATGGAGCATTGTGATGACAGGGGTTATGGAACTTTGTGATGTCAAGGGTCATGGAGCATTGTGATGATAAGGGCATGTAGCATTGTGATGACTAGTGTCATGGAATATTTTGATGACAGGGTTGAGGGACTATTGTGAATACTAGTGATGGAACATTGTGATATCAGTGGTAAGAGAGCATTTTGATGAGAAGTCCCTGGATCATTGTGATGACAACGTTTATGAAGCATTGTGATGACAATGTTTATGGAGCATTGCTATGACAATGTTGTGGAACATTGTGATAACAAGCGAATGGCGCATTGTGATGACATGGGTCATGGAGCATTGTGCTGACAAGTGAATGGATCATTGTGGTGACAAGGGTCATGGTGCATTGTGCTGGCAAAGGCATGGAGCTTTGTGATGACAAGGGTCAAGGAGCATTGTGATGAAATGTTCATGCAGCATTGTGGTGAAAAAATCACAGAGGTTTGTGATGACGAGGGCATGGATCATTGTGATGACAAAGGTCATGAAGCATTGTTATGACTGGAGTCAAGGAGCTTTGTGATAACAGGGGTCATGGAGCACTGTGATGACAAGGGCATGGAGCATTTTCATGACAGGGGCATGGAGTATTGGTCTGACTAGTTTCATGAATTATTGTGATGATAGTGGGCATGGTGAATTGTGATGACAAGGGCATGGAGCATTGTGATGAAAAGGTCATGGAGTATTTTGAAGACAGGTGTCAGGGAGCATTGTGATGACATATGTCAAGGTCCATTGTGTGACAATGGCATGGAGCATATTGATGCCAAGTGTCATGGAGGATTGTGATGGCAAAGGTAATGGAGCATTGTGATGACAAGGGCTTGGAGCATTGTGATGGCAAGGGTCATGTAGCATTGTGATGATAAGGGCATGGAGCATTGTGATGACAAGGGCCATTGAGAATTTTGATGACAAGTTCGTGAAGCATTTTGATGACAACTGCATGGAGCTTGCTATGACAGGGGTCTTGGAGCATTGCAATGACAAGTGCATGGAGAATTGTGATGACAAGAGCATGTAACATTGTGATGAGAAGTATCAAGAACCATTGTGATGACAAGGATGTAGAGAATTGTGATGACAAGGGACATGGAGCATTGTGATGACCAGGGCATGGGGCTTTGTGATGGCAGACTGTGGAGCATTGTGATGAGAAGTCCATGGATAATTGTGATGACGAGCATCATAGAGCACTGTAATGACAAGTGTCATGGAGCATTCTGATGACAAGCTTGTGGAATATTGTGATGACAATGGCATGGAGCATTGTGATGAAAAGGGCATGGAGCATTGTGATGAAAAAGGCATGGAGCCTTTTCATGACAGGGTTCAAGGAGCATTCTGACGACAAGTGTCAAGGAGCATTGTGATGACATGTGTATTGAGTATTGTGATGAAAAAGGTCATGGAGTATTGTGATGACAAGTGTTATGTAACATTGTGATCACAAGGGTTTGGAGAATTGTGATGACAGTGGTCATGGATCATTCTGATTTCAAGGAGCATGGAACATTGTGACGAAAAGGGCATGAAGCAATGTGATACCAAGTTTCATGGAGGATTGTGATGACAGTGGGAATGTAGTATTTTGATGACAAGCGAAAGGAGCATTGTGATGACCAGGTCATGTAGCATTCTGCTGACAAAGGCATGCATCATTGTTATGAAAGGGTCATGGAGCAGTGTGATGACAAGTGTCATGGAGCATTGTGATTACAGGGGTCATGAAGCATTGTGATGACAAGGGTAGGATCATTGTGCTGTCTGGCGTCATGGAGCATTGTGTTGACAGTTTTCATGGAGCATTGTGATGGCAGGGGTCAAGGAGCATTGTGATGAGAAGGTCATGGAGCATTGGGCTGAAAATATTCATAGAATATGGTGATGACAGTGGTCCTGGAGCATTGTGATGAGAAGACCATGGAGACATGTGATGACAAGTCTCATGGAACATTCTGATGAAAAGGGGCATGGAACATTGGGATTACAGTGGTCTTGGAGCATTGTGATGAAAAGGGCATGAAGCATTGTGATGAAAAAGGCATGGAGCCTTTTCATGACAGGGTTCAAGGAGCATTCTGACAACAAGTGTCAGGGAGCATTGTGATGACAAGTGTATTGAGCATTGTGATGAAAAAGGTCATGGAGCTTTGTGATGACAAGGGCATGATGTATTGTGATGACTGTCATCATGGTGCGTTGTGATGACAAGTGTTATAGAACATTGTGATCACAATTGTTTGGAGCATTGTGATGACAGAGGTCATGGATCATTTTGATTTCAAGGAGCATGGAGCATTGTGATGACAAGGGCATGAAGCAATGTGAACCAAAGATTCTTTGAGGATAGTGATGATACTGGGAATTGAGTATTGTGATGACAAGAGAATGGAGCATTGTGATGACAAGGTCATGTAGAATTTTGCTGACAAAAGTATGGACCAATGTGATGACAAGTGTCATGGAGCATTCTGATGACAAGCTTGTGGAGTATTGTGATGACAGTGGCATGGAGCATTGTGATGAAAAGGGCATGGAGCATTGTGATGAAAAAGGCATGGAGCCTTTTCATGACAGGGTTCAAGGAGCATTCGGATGACAAGTGTCAGGGAACATTGTGATGACAAGTGTATTGTGCATTGTGATGAAGAAGCTCATTGAGGATTATGATGACAAGGGCATGGAGTATTGTGATTGCAGGCGTCATGGAGCGTGGTGATGACAAGTGTTATGGCACATTCTCACCACAAGGTTTTGGAGCATTTTGATGACAGACGTCATGGATCATTGTGATTTCAAGGAGCATGGTGCATTGTGATGAGAAGGGCATGAAGCAATGTGAACCCAAGATTCATTGAGGATTGTGATGATAATGGGAATGGAGTATTGTGATGACAGGCGAATGGAGCATTGTGATGACAAGATCATGTAGAATTTTGCTGACAAAGGCATGGAACATTGTGATGACAAGGATCATGGAGCACTGGGGTGACAAGCGTCATGGACCATTGTGAGTACAGTGGTCATGGAGCATTTGGATGACAAGAGCATGGATCATTTTGATGACAAGGTTCATGGAGAATTTTGATGACATGAGTACCGGATCATTCTGTTGTCATGGGTCATGGAGGTTTGTGATGACAGTGGTCATGGAGCATTTTGATGACAGGGGTAATGGAGCATTGTGATGAGAAGGTTATGGAGCTTTGGGCTGAAAATATCTATGGAGTATTGGGACGACAGGAGTCATGGAGCATTGTGATGACAAGGTCCTGGAGCATTGTGATGAGAAGACCATGGAGCCTTGTGATGACAAGTCTCATGGAGCATTCTGATGAAAGGTGCATGGAGAATTGTGATTACAGGGGTCTTGTAGCATTGTGATGACAAGGGAATGAAGCATTGTAATGAGAAGGCCATGGAGCATTCTGATGACATGCGTCATGGAGCTTTGTGAATGACAAGGGCATGGAGAATTGTGATTACAGGGCTCTTGGAGCATTGTGATGAGAAGGGCATGGGTCATTGTGATGAAAAAGGCATGGAGCCTTGTCATGACAGGGTTCAAGGAGAATACTGACGACAAGTGTCAGTGAGCATTGTGATGACAAGTGTATTGAGCATTGTGATGAAAAAGGGCATGGAGCATTGTGATGAGAAGACCATGGATAATTGTGATGACAAGCGTCATGGGGTGTTGTGATGACAAGTGTTATGGAACATTGTGATCACAAGGGTTTGGAGCATTGTGATGACAGAGGTCATGGATCATTTTGATTTCAAGGAGCATGGAGCACTGTGAGGACAAAGGCATGAATCAATGTGATACCAAGTTTCATGGACGATTGTGATGACAATGGAAATGTAGTATTTTGATGACAAGCGAAAGGAGCATTGTGATGACAAGGTCATGTAGCATTTTGCTGACAAAGGTATGGAGCATTGTAATGGCAATGGTCATGGAGCACTGTGATGACAAGCGTCACGGAGCATTGTGATTACAGTGGTCATGGAGCATTGTGATGACAAGGGTAGTATCATTGTGATGACATGTGTCATGGAGCATTTTGATGACAAGATTCCCAGATCACTGTGTTGTCAGGGGTCATGGACCATTGTGATGACAGTGGTCATGGAGCAATTTGATGACAGGGGTCATGGAGCATTGTGATGAGAAGGTCATGGAGCATTGGGCTGAAAATATTCATTGAGTATTGTGGTGACACGGGTCATGGAGCATTGTGATGACAAGGAAGTGGAGCATTTTGATGACACGGTCCTGGAGCACTGTGATGAGAAGACCATGAAGCCATGTGATGACAAGTCTCATGGAACATTCTGAAGAAAAGGGGCATGGAGCATTGTGATTACTGTGGTCTTGGAGCATTGTGATGACAAGGGCATGGAGCTTTGTGATCAGAAGACCATAGAGCATTCTGATGACATGCGTCATGGAGTTTTGTGAATGACAAGGGCATGGAGCATTGCAATGACAGGGGTCTTGGAGCATTGTGATGAAAAGGGCATGGATCATTGTGATGAAAATGGCATGGATCCTTGTCATGACATGGTTGAAGGGGCATACTGACGACAAGTGTCAGGGAGCATTGTGATGACAAAAGTCTTGGAGCATTGTGATGAGAAGACCATGGATAATTGTGATGATGAGCATCATGGGGCATTGTGATAACAAGTGTTATGGAACATTGTGATCAGAAGAGTTTGGAGCATTGTGATGACAGTGGTCATGGAGCATTTTGATTTCAAGAAGCATGGAGCATTGTGATGACAAGTGCATGAAGCAATGTTATCCCAAGTTTCATGGAGGATTGTAAAGAAAATGGTAATGGAGTATTGTGATGAAAAGGTCATGTAGCATATTGCTGACAAAAGCATTGTGATGGCAACACCGTGGATCATTGTGATGAGAAGACCATAGATAATTGTGATGACTAGCTTCATGGAGCCCTGTAATGAGAAGGGGCATGGAGCATTGTGATGACAGGTGTCATGGATCATTGTGATGACAAGCGCATGGAGCATTTGTCTGAAAAATTTCATGGATTATTGTGATAAGAGTGGGCAAGGAGCATTGTGATGACAAGGACACGGAACACTGTGATACATGGGTCATAGAGGCCTGTAATGACAAGGGCATGGAGCATAGTGATGAGAAGGGCATTGAGCATTGTGATGACAAGCGTCATGGAGCAATATGATCAGAGGGTTCATGGAGCATTTTGATGAGAAGTGCATGTAGCATTGTGATGACAGTGGTCATGGAACATCGTGATGACACGGTTAAGGGAGTATTATGATGACTAGTGATGGAACATTGTGATATCAGTAGTGACAGAGCATTTTAATGAGAAGTGCATGGAGCGTTGTGATGACAAGGTTGTGGAGCATTGTGATGACAAGCGCATGGCGCATTGTGATGACAAGGGTCATGGAGAATTGTGATGCCAAGTGTCATGGAGGATTGTGATGACAAAGGTAATGGAGAATTGTGATGACAAGGGCTTGGAGCATTATGATGAAAAGGGTCATGGAGCATTGTGATGATAAGAGCCATTGAGGATTTTGGTGGCAAGGTTGTGAAGCATTGTGATGACAAGTGCATGGAGCTTGCTATGACAGGGGTCATGGAGCATTGTGATGACAAGTGCATGGAGAATTGTGATGACAAGAGCATGTAACATTGTGATGAGGAGTGTCATGAAACATTGTGATGACAAGGACGGGGAGAATTGTGATGAAAAGGGACATGGAACATTTTGATGACCAGGGCATGGAGCTTTGGGATAGCAAGACCGTGGAGCATTGTGATGAGAAAACCTTGGATAATTGTGATGACGAACATCATGGAGCACTCTAATGACAAGGGGTATAGAGCATTGTGATGACAGGTGTCATGGAGCATTGTGATGACAGGGGTCATGCAGCATTGTGATGACAATGGTCATGGAGCATTCTGATGACAAGCTTGTGGAGTATTGTGATGACAATGGAATGGAGCATTGTGATGAAAAGGGTATGGAGCATTGTGATGAAAAAGGCATGGAGCCTTTTCAACACAGGTTGCAAGGAGCATTCTGACGACAAGTGTCAGGGAGCATTGTGGTGACATGTGTATTGAGCATTGTGATGACAAAGTTCATGGAGCATTGTGATGACAAGGGCATGGAGTATTGTGATGACAGGCATCATGGAGCGTGGTGATGACAAGTGTTAGGGAGCATTGTGATCTCAAGGGTTTGGAGCATTGTGATGACAAAGGTCATGGATCATTTTGATTTCAAGGAGCATGGAGCATTGTGATGACAAAGGTCATGGATCATTTTGATTTCAAGGAGCATGGAGCATTGTGATGACAAGGGCATGAAGAAATGTGATCCCAAGCTTCATGGAGGATTGTGATGACAATGGTAATGAGTATTGTGATGACAAGGGCATGGAGCAATGTGATGAAGAGGTCACGTAGCATTTTGCTGACAAATGCATGGAGCATTGTGATGACAAGTGTCATGGAGCACTGTGATGACAAGCGTCATGGAACAGTGTGATTACAGGGGTCATGGAGCACTGGGATGACAAGGGCATTGATCATAGTGATGACAAGTGTCATGGAGCTTTTTGATGACCAGAGTCACGGATCATTGTGTTGTCCGGGGTCATGGATCGTTGTGATGACATTGGTCATGGAGCATTGTGATGACAGCTGTCCTGGAGCATTGTGATGAGAACGTCATGGAGCATTGTGCAGAAAATGTTATGGAGTATTGTGATGACAGGGGTCATGGAGCATTGTGATGACAAGGGCATGGAGCATTGTCATGAGAAGGCCATGGAGCATTCTGATGACATGCATCTTGGAGCTTTGTGATGACAAGGGCATGGATCATTGTGATTACAGGGGTCTTGGTGCATTGTGATGACAAGGGTCATGGAGCATTTTGATGACAAGGGCGTGGTGCATTTTGATGAAAAGGGCAGGGAGTAATGTGATGACAGGGTCATGGAGTTATTTGAAGAAGAGGGTCATGGAATATTTTGATGACAGGGGTTATGCAACATTGTGATATCAGGGTTCATGGAACATTGTGATGATAAGGGCATGTAGCATTTTGATGAGAGGGGTCATGGAACATTGTGATGACAGGGGTGAGGGAGTATTGTGAGGACTAGTGATGGAACATTGTGATATCAGTGGTGAGACAGCATTTTGATAAGAAGTGCATGGAGCATTGTGATGACAAGATTTATGGAACATTGTGATGACAAGGTTCTAGAGCTTTTTGCTGACAAGCGCATGGCGCATTGTGATAATATGGGTCATGGAGCATTTTGCTGACAAGCGCATGGAGCATTGTGATGACAAGGGTCATGGAGCATTGTGCTGACAAAGGCATAGAGCATTGTGATGACAATGGCATGGAGCATTGTGATGACAAGTGGCATGGAGTATTGTGATGACCAGGTCATGGAGCACTGGAATGGCAAGACCATGGAACATTGTGATGAGAAGACCATGGATAATTGTGATAACGACTGTCATGGAGCACTGTAATGACAAGGGGAATGGAGCATTGTGATGACAAGTGTCATGGAGCATTCTGATGACAAGCTTGTGGAGTATTGTGATGACAATGGCATGGAGCTTTGTGATGAAAAGGTCCTGGAGAATTGTGATGAGAAGACCATGGAGCCTTGTGATGAAAATTCTCATGGAGCATTCTGATGAAAAGGGTCATGGAGCATTGTGATGAGAAGGCCAAGGAGCATTCTGATGACGTGCATCATTGATCTTTGTGATGAGAAGAGCATGGAGCATTGTGATTACAGGGGTCTGGGAGCATTGTGATGAAAGTGGCATGGATCATTGTGATGAAAAAGGCATGGAGACTTGTCATGACAGGGATCAAAGAGCATACTGATGACAAGTGTCAGGGAGCATTGTGATGACAAGTGTATTGAGCATTGTGATGACAAAGGTCATAGAGCATTGTGATGAGAAGACCATGGATAATTGTGATGACGAGCGTCATGGGGCGTTGCGATGACAAGTGTTATGGAATACTGTGATCACAAGGGTTTGGAGCATTGTGATGACAGATCATGGAGTATTTAATTTCATTGTGATGACAATAGCATGAAGCATTATGATGATGGGCATGGTGCATTGTGATGACAGGTTTCATGGAGCATTGAGATGAAAAGGGGCATGGACCATTGTGATTACAGTGGTCTTGGAGCATTGTGATGACAAGGGAATGGAGCATTGTGATAAGAAGGCCATGGAACATTCTGATGACATGCGTCATGGAGCTGTGTGATGACAAGGGCATGGACCATTGTGATTACAGGGGTCTTGGAACATTGTGATGACAAGGATCATGGAGCCTTGTGATGACAAGGCCGTGGAACATTGTGATGGCAGGGGTCATGGAGCATTGTTATGACAGGGGTAATGGAGCATTGTGATGACAAGTGCATGGAGAATTGGTCGGAAAATTTTCATGTATTATTGTAATGAGTGTGGGCATGGAGCATTGTGATGACAAGGGCACGGAACACTGTGATACATGGGTCATGGAGGATTGTAATGACAAGGGCATGGAGCATTGTGAAGAGAAGGGCATCTAGCATTGTGATGACAAGCGTCTTGGAGCTTTGTGATGACAAGGGCATGGAGAATTGTGATGAGAGGCTTCATGGAGCATTTTGATGACAATGGCATGGAGCATTTTGATGCCAAGGGTCACTGAGCTTTGTGATGACAAAGGTCATGGAGCATTTTGATGACAAGGGCGTGGTGCATTGTGATGAGAATTGCAGGGCACATTGTGATGACAGGGTTATGGAGCATTTTGCTGAAAAGGGTCTTGGTACATTTTGATGATAGGGTTTATGGAACATTGTTTTGTCAGGGGTCATGGAGCATTGTGATGAAAAGTGTCATGGAGCATTTTGATGACAGGGGTTATTGAACATTGTGATGTCAGGGCTCACTGAGCATTGTGATGATAAGGGCATGTAGCATTCTGATGACAGGGGTCATGGAACATTGTGATGACATGGGTGAGGGCGTATTGTGATGACTAGTGATGGAACATTGTGATATCAGTTGTGAGAGAGCATTTTGTTGAGAAGTGCATGGAGCATTGTGATGACAAGGTTTATGGAGCATTGTGATGACAAGCTTGTGGAGCACTGTGATAACAAGTGCAAGGTGCATTGTGATGACATGGGTCAAGGAACATTGTGCTGACAAATGCATGGAACATTGTGATGACAAGTGTCTCTGATCATCGTGATGAAAAGTTCATAGAACATTGTGGTGACAAAGGTCTAAGAGCCTTGTGATTACGAGGGCATGGACCATTGTGATGACAAAGTTCATGAATCATTGTGATGACTGGAGTCACGAGCATTGTGATGACAGGGTTCATGGAGCATTGTGATGACAGGGGCATGGAGCATTGGTCTGACAAGTTTCAAGGATTTTTGTGATGACAGTGGGCATGGCGCATTGTGATGACAAGGGCATGGAGCATTGTGACGACAAGGTCATGTAGTATTGTGAAGACAGGTGTCAGGGAGCATTGTGATGACATATGTCATGTTCTATTGTGAGGACAATTCTATGGAGCATTGTGATTACAAAGGCCATTGAGAATTTTGATGAAAAGTTCGTGAAGCATTGTGATGACAAGTGCATGGATCTTGCTATGACAGGGGTCATGGACAATTGTGATGACAAGTGCATGGAGAATTGTGATGACAAGAGCATGTAACATTGCAATGAGAAGTGTCATGGAGCATTGTGATGACAAGGATGTGGAGAATTGTGATGACAAGGGACATGGAGCATTGTCATGACCAGGGCATGGAGCTTTGTGATGGCAAGACCGTGGAGCATTGTGATGAGAAGACCATGGATAATTGTGATGACGAACATCATGGAGCACTGTAATGGCATGGGGCATGGAGCATTGTGATGACAGGTGTCATGGAGCATTGTGATGACAGGGGTCATGGAGCATGGTGATGAAAATGGTCATGGAGCATTCTGATGACAAGCTTGTGGAGTATTGTCATGACAATGGCATGGAGCATTGTGATGAAAAAGCATGGAGCCTTCTCATGACAGTGTTCAAGGGAGCATTCTGACGACAAGTGTCAGAAGCATTGTGATGACAAATGTATTGAGCATTGTTATGAAAAAGGTCATGGAGCATTGTGATGACAAGGGCATGGAGTATTGTGATGACAGGCATCATGGAGCGTTGTGATGACAAGTGTTTTGGAACATTGTGATCAGAAGTGTTTGGAGCATTGTGATGACAGTGGTCATGAATCATTTTGATTTCAAGGAGCATGTAGCATTGTGATGACAAGAGCATGAAGCAATGTGATCCCAAGGTTCTTGGGGGATGGTGATGACAATGGTAATGGAGTATTGTGATTATAAGCGCATGGAGCTTTTTGATGACAAAGTCATGTAACATTTTACTGACAAAGGCATGGAGAACTGTGATGACAACGGTCATGGAGCACTGTGATGAAAAGCGTCACGGAGCTTTGTGATAACAGTGGTCATGGAGCATTTGCATGACAAGGGCATGGATCATTGTGATGACAAGGGTCATGGAGCATTTTGATGACAAGAGTCCCGGATCATTGTGTTGTCAGGGTTCATGGAGAGTAGTGATGACAGTGGTCATTGAGCATTGTGATTACTGGGGTCATGGAGCATTATGATGATAAGGGAATGGCTCATTGTGATTACAAGGTCGTGGAACATTGTGATAAGAAGACCATGGAGACTTGTGATGACAAGTCTCATGGAGCATTCTGATGAAAACAGGCATGGAGCATTGTGATTACTGCGGTCTTGGAGCATTGTGATGACAAGGGCAAGGAACATTGGGATGAGAATACCATGGAGCATTCTGATGACATGCGTCATGGAGCTTTGTGATGGCAAGGGCATGGAGAATTGTGATTACAGGGGTCTTGGAGCATTGTGATGACAAGGGTCATGGAGTCTTTTGATGACAAGGCCTTGGAACATTGTGATGGCAGGGGTCATGGAGTATTGTTATGACAGGGGTCATGGAGCATTGTGATGACAAGGGCATGGAGCAATGGTCTGAAAAATTTCATGTATTATTGTGATGAGAATGTGCATGGAGCATTGGAATGACAAGGGCATGGAACACTGTGATACATGGGTCATGGAAGATTGTAATGACAAGGGCATGGAGCATTGTGATGAGAAGGGCATCGAGCACTGTGATGACAAGCGTCATGGAGCTTTGTGATGGCAATGGCATGGAGCAATGTGATGAGAGGGTTCTTGGAGCATTGTGATGACAATGGCATGGAACATTGTGTTGCCAAGGGTCATGGCGCTTTGTGATGAAAAAGTCATGGAGCATTTTGATGACAAGTGTGTGTTTCATTGTGATGAGAAGGGCAGGGAGCATTGTGATGAGAGGGTCATGGAGCAATTTGATGAAAAGTGTCATGGAACATTGTGATGACAGGGGTTATGGAACATTGTGATGTCAGGTGTCATGGACCATTGTGATGAAAAGGGTTATGGAGCAGTTTGATGACAGGGGTTATGGAATATTTTGATGACGGGGATGAGGGAGTATTTGTGATGACTAGTGATGGAACATTGTGATATCAGTGGTGAGAAAGCATTTTCATGAGAATTGAATGGAGCATTGTGATGACAATGTTTATGGAGCATTGTGGTGACAAGGGTGTGGAGCATTGTGATAACAAGCACATGGCACATTGTGATGACATGGGTCATGGAGCATTGTGCTGACAAGCGCATGGAGCATTGTGATGGCAAGGGTCATGGAACATTGTGCTGACAAAGGCATGGAGCATTGTGATGACAAGGGTCACAGGGTTTTGTGATGAAATGTTCATGGAGCATTGTTGTGACAGAAGTCACAGAGCCTTGTGATGACGAGGGCATGGACCATGGTGATGACAAGGTCAAGAAGCATTGTGATGACTGGAGTCACGGAGCATTGTGATGACAGGGGTCAAGGACCATTGTGATGACAGGGGCATGGCACATTGGTCTGACAAATTTCATGGATTATTGTGATGACAGTTGGCATGGCACATTTTGATGACAAGGGCATGGAGAATTGTGATGACAATGTCATGGATTATTGTGAAGACAGGTGTCAGGGAGCATTATTATGACACTTGTCATGGTCCATTGTGATGAAAATGCCATCGAGGATTGTGATGCCAAGTGTCATGGAGGATTGGGATGACAAAGGTAATGGAGCATTGTGATGACAAGGGTCATGTAGCTTTGTGATGACAAGGACATGGAGCATTGTGATGACAAGGGCCATTGAGAATTTTGATTAGAAAATCGTGAAGCATTGTGATTTCAAGCGCATGGAGCTTGCTATGACAGGGGCCATGGAGCCTTGCGATTACAAGTGCATGGAGAATTGTGATGAAAACAGCATGTAACATTGTGATGAGAAGTGTCATGGAGCATTGTGATGACAAGGACGTGGAGAATTGTGATGCCAAGGGACATGGAGCATTGTGATGACCAGGGCATGGAGCATTGTGATGGCAAGACCGTGGAGCATTATGAGGAGAAGACCATGGATAATTGTGATAACCAGCATCATAGAGCACTGTAGTGATAAGGGGCATGGAGCATGGTGATGACAGGTGTCATATAGCATTGTGATGACAGGGGTCATGGAACATTTTGATGAGAAGTCCATGGAGCATTCTGATGACATGCGTCATGGAGCTTTGTGATGACAAGGGCATGGAGCATTGTGATTACAGTGGTCTTGGAGCATTGTGATGAGAACGGCATGGAGTATTGTGATGACAGGCATCATGGAGCGTGGTGATGACAAGTGTTATGGAACATTGTGATCAAAAGGTTTGGAGCATTGTGAATGACAGAGGTCATGGAGCATTTTGATTTCAAGGAGCAAGGAGCATTGTGATGACAAGTGTATGGAGCATTGTGATGACAAAGGTCATATAGCATTTTGCTGACAAAGGCATGGAGCATTGTGATTACATGGGTCAGAGAGTTTTGGGATGACCAAGGCATGGAGCATTGGGCTGAAAATATTCATGGAGTATTGTGATGAGCGGGGACATGGAGCATTGTGATGACAAGGGAATGGAGAATTGTGATGACAAGCCCATGGAGCATTGTGATGAGAAGGCCATGGAGAATTGTGATGACAAGCGTCATGGAGCTTTGTGATGACAAGGGCATGGAGCATTGTAATTACAGGGGTCTTGGAGCACTGTGATGACAAGGATCATGGAGTCTTGTGATGACTAGGGTGTGGAAAACTGTGATGACAAGTGTCATGGAGCATTGTGATGGCAAGAGCATGGAGCATTGTGATGAAAAGTGTCATGGAGCATGTGATGACAAGGTCATGCAGCATTGTGAATTCAGTGGCGTGGAGAACCATTGTGATGATAAGGGGCAATGTTTTTGTGATTACAATGGCATGAAGCATTATGAAGATGGGCATGGAGCATTGTGATTACAGGGTCCTTGGAGCATTTTGATGAAAAGTTTCATGGAGCATTGTGATGAGAGGTGTCCTGGAGCATTGTGGTGACAAGTGTCTTGGAACATTGTGTTTGACAAGGGCACTGAACATTGTGATACAAGGGTCATGGAGCATTGTAATGACAGGGCATGGAGAATTGTGATGAGAAGGGCATGGATCATTGAGATGACAAGCGTCATGGAGCATTGTGATGACAGGGGTAATGGAGCATTGTGATGAGAAAGTCATGGAATATTTGGCTGAAATTTTTCATTGAGTATTGTGATGACAGGTGTCATGGAGCATTGTGATGACAAGGGAATGGAGCATTCTGATGACAAGGTCCTGGAGCATTGTGATGAGAAGACCATGGAGCCCTGTGATGACAAGTCTCATGGAGCATTCTGATGAAAAGGGGCATGGAGCATTGTGATTACAGGGGTCGTGGAGCATTGTGATGACAAGGGCATGGAGCATTGTGATGAGAAGGCCATGGAGCATTCTGATGACATGCGTCATAGAGCTTTGTGATGAAAACGACATGGAGCATTGTGATAACAAAGGTCATGGAGCCTTGTGATAACAAGGCCGTGGAACATTGTGATGGCAGGGGTCATGGAGTATTGTTATGAGAGCGATAATGGAGCATTGTGATGACAAGGGCATGGAGCAATAGTCTGAAAAGTTTCATGGATTATTGTGATGAGAGTGGGCATGGAGCTTCTTGATGACAAGGGCAAGGAACACTGTGATACATGGGTCATGGAGGATTGTCATGACAAGTGCATGGAGCATTGTGATGAGAAGGGCATGGAGCATTGTGATGAGAAGCGTCATGGAGCTTTGTGGTGACAATGGCATGGAGCAATGTGATGAGAGGTTTCATGGAGCATTGTTATGACAATGGCATGGAGCATTTTAATGAAAAGGCAATGGATCATAGTGATAAAAAAGGCATGGAACCTTTTCATGACAGGGTTCAAGGAGCATTCTGATGACAAGTGTCAGGGAGCATTGTGATTACAAGTGCATTGAGCATTGTGATGACAAAGGTCATGGAGCATTTTGATGACAAGGACATGGATTATTGTGATGACAGGCATCATGGAGCGTTGTGATGACAAGTGATATGTCACATTGAGATCACAAGGGTTTGCAGCATTGTGATGACAGAGGTGATGGATCATTTTGATTTCAAGGAGCATGGAGCATTGTGATGACAACGGCAGGAAGCAATGTGATCCAAATGTTCATGGTGGATTGTGATGACAATGGTAATGGAGTATAGTGATGACAAGCACATGGAGCATTGTGATGAAAATGTCCTGTAGCATTTTGCTGACAAAGCATGGGACATTGTGATGACAAGTGTCATGGAACATTTTGATGACAAGTGTCCCGGATCATTGTGTTGTCAGGGGTCAAGGAGCATTTTGATGACAGTGGTCATGGAACATTTTGATGACAGGGGTCATGGAGCATTGTGATGAGAAGTTCATGGAGCATTGGGCTGAAAATATTCATGGAGTATTGTGATGAAAGTGGTCATGGAGCACTGTGATGACAAGGGAATGGAGCATAGTGATGACAATGTCCTGGAGCATTTTGATGAGAAGACCATGGAGCCTTGTGATGAAAATTCTCATGGAGCATTCTGATGTAAAGGGCCATGGAGCATTGTGATTACAGGGGTCTTGGAGCATTGTGATGACAAGGCCATGGAGCATTGTGATGAGAAGTCTATGGAGCATTCTGATGACATGCATCATGGAACTTTGTGATGACAAGGAAATGGAGCATTTTGATGTCAAGGGCATGGAGCATTGTGATGAGAAGTGCATGGAGCATTCTGATGACATACATCATGGAGCTTTGTGATGACAAGGGCATGGAGCTTTGTGATTACAGTGTTCTCGGAGCATTGTGATGAAAAGGGCATGGATCATTGTGATGAAAAATGCATGGAGCCTTGTCATGACAGGGTTCAAGGAGCATACTGACGACAAGGGTCAGGGAGCATTGTGATGACAAGTGTATTGAGCATTGTGATGACAAAGGTCATGGAGCATTGTGATGAGAAGACCATGGATAATTGTGATGATGAGCGTCATGGGGCGTTGTGATGGCAAGTGTTATGGAATATTGTGATCACAAGGGTTTGTAGCATTGTTATGACAGAGGTCATGGAGCATTTTGATTTCATTGTGAGGACAATAGCATGAAGCACTATGATGATGGGCATGGTGCATTGTGATGACAGGGTTCATGGAGCATTGAGATGAAAAGGGGCATGGAGCATTGTGATTACAGGGGTCTAGGAGCATTGTGATGACAAGGGCATGAAGCATTGTGATCAGAAGGCCATTGAGCATTCTGATGACATGCATCATGGAGCTTTGTGATGACAAGGGCATGGAGCATTGTGATTAGCGGGGTCATGGAGCATTGTGATGACAAGGGTCATGGAGCCTTGTGAAGACAAGGTCGAACAACATTGTCATGGCAGGGTTCATGGAGCATTGTTATGACAGGGGTAATGGAGCATTGTGATGACAAGGGCATAGAACATTGGTTTGAAAATTTTTATGGATTATAGTGATGAGAGTGTGCATGTAGCATTGTGATGACAAGTGCATGGAACACTGTGATACATGGGTCATGAAGGATTGTAATGACAAAGGCCTGGAACATTGTGATGAGAAGGGCATCGAGCATTGTGATGACAAGCATCATGGAGCTTTGTGATGACAATGTCATGGAGCAATGTGATGAGAGGGTTCATGGAGCATTGTGATGACAGTGGCATGGAGCATTGTGATGACATGGGTCATGGAGCATTTTGATGACAAGGGTGTGGTGTATTATAATGAGAAGGGCAGGGAGCATTGTGATGACAGGGTCATGGACCAATTTGATGAAAAGGGTCATGATCCATATTGATGACAGGGGTTATGGAACATTGTGATGTCAGGGGTCATGGAGCATTGTGATGATAAGCGGATGTAGCATTTTGTTGAGAGGGGTCATTGAGCATTGTGATGACCGGGGTGAGGGAGTATTGTTATGACTAGTGATGGAACATTGTGATATCAGTGGTGTGAGAGCCTTGTGATGAGATGTGCATGGAGCATTGTGATGACAAGGTTTATGGAGCATTGTGATAACAAGGTTGTGGAGCATTGTGATGACAAGGTTTATGGAGCATTGTGACAACAAGGTGGTGGAGCATTGTGATGACAACGGAATGTCACATGGTGATGACATGGGTCATGGAGCATTGTGCTTACAAGCGCATGGAGCATTGTGATGACAAGGGTCACGGAGCATTGTGATGAAAAGTTCATGGAGCATTGTGGTGGAAAATTTCACAGAGCTTTGTGATGATGAGGGCATGGACCATTGTGATAACAAATGTCATTAAGCATTGTGATAACTGGAGTCACAGAACATTGTGATGACAAGGTTCATGGAGCATTGTGATGACAAGGGCATGGAGCCTTGTGAAGACAAGGCCGTAGAACATTGTGATGGCAGGGTACAGGGAGCATTGTTATGACAGGGGTAATGGAGCATTGCGATGACAAGGGCATGGAGCATTGGTTTGAAAATTTTCATGGATTATTGTGAGGAGAGTGGGCATGTAGCATTGTGATGACAAGGGCACGGAACACTGTGATACATGGGTCATGGAGGACTGTAATGACAAGGGCCTGGAACATTGTGATGAGAAGGGCATCGAGCATTGTGATGACAAGCATCATGGAGCTTTTCGATGACAATGTCATGGAGCAATGTGATGAGAGGGTTCATGGAGCATTGTGATGAAAATGGCATGGAGCATTATGATGCCAAGGGTAATGGAGCATTGTGATGACAAAGGACATGGAGCATTTTGATGACAAGGGTGTGGTGTATTATAATGAGAAGGGCAGGGAGCATTGTGGTGACAGGGTCATGGAGCAATTTGATGAAAAGTGTCATGATACATATTGATGACAGGGGTTATGGAACATTGTGATGTCAGGGGTCATGGAGCATTGTGATGATAAGCTGATGTAGCATTTTGTTGAGAGGGGTCATTGAGCATTGTGATGACCGGGGTGAGGGAGTATTGTCATGACTAGTGATGGAACATTGTGATATCAGTGGTGTGAGAGCCTTTTGATTAGATGTGCATGGAGCATTGTGATGACAAGGTTTATGGAGCATTGTGATAACAAGGTTGTGGAGCATTGTGATGACAACGGAATGGCACATGGTGATGACATGGGTGATGGAGCATTGTGCTGACAAAGGCATGGAGCATTGTGATGAGAAGGGTCACGGAGCATTGTGATGAAAAATTCATGGAGCATTGTGGTGACAAAGGTCACAGAGCCTTGTGATGACAAGCGCATGGACCATTGTGATAACAAAGGTCATTAAGCATTGTGATGACTGGAGTCATGGAGCATTGTGATGACAGGGGTCATGGAGCATTGTGATGACAAGGGCATGGAGCATTGTGATGACAGGGGCATGGAGCATTGGTCTGACAAGTTTCATGGATTATTTTGATGACAGTGGGCATGGTGCATTTTGATGACAAGGGCATGTAATATTGTGATGACAAGGTCATGAGTATTGTGAACACAGGTGTCAGGGAGCATTGTGATGACATATATCATGGTCCATTGTGATGATAATGGCATGGAGCATTGTGATGCCAAATGTCATGGAGGATTGTGATGACAAAGGTAATGGAGCATTGTGATGACAAGGGCATGGAGCATTGTGATGACAGGGGCATGGAGCATTGGTCTGACAAGTTTCATGGATTATTTTGATGACAGTGTGCATGGCGCATTTTGATGACAAGGGCATGGAATATTGTGATGACAAGGTCATGGAGTATTGTGAACACAGGTGTCAGGGAGCATTGTGATGACATATATCATGGTCCATTGTGATGACAAGGGCTTGGAGCATTGTAATGACAAGGGTAATGGAGCATTGTTATGAGAAGGGCATGGAGCATTGTGATGACAAGGTCCATTGAGAATTTTGATGACAAAGTCTTGAAGTTTTGTGATGACAAGCAAATGGAGCTTGCTATGACAGGGGTCCTGGATCATTGTGATGACAAGTGCATGGAGAATTGTGAAGAGAGGAGCATGTCACATTGTGATGAGAAGTGTCTTGGAGCATTGTGATGACAAGGACTTGGAGAATTGTGATGACAAGGGACATGGAGGAATGTGATGACCAGGGCATGGAGCATTGTGATGGCAAGACCGTGGAGCATTGTGATGAGAAGACCGTGGATAATTGTGATGATGAGCATCAGGGAGCACTGTAATGGCAAGGGGCCTGGAGCATTGTGATGACAGGTGTTATGGAGCATTGTGATGATAAGTTTGTGTAGTATTGTGATGACAATGGCATAGAGCAATGTGATGAAAAGGGCATGGATCATTGTGATGAAAAAAGCATGGAGCCTTGTCATGAAATGGTTCAAGGACCATACTGACGACAAGTGTCAGGGAGAATTGTGGTGACAAGTGTATTGAGCATTGTGATGAGAAAGGTCATGGAGCATTGTGATGAGAAGACCATGGATAATTGTGATGACGAGTGTCATGGGGCGTTGTGATGACAAGTATTATGGAACATTCTGATCTCAAGGATTTGGAGCATTGTTATGATAGAGGTCATGGAGCATTTTGATTTCATTTTGATGACAATAGCATGAAGCATTATGATGATGGGCATGGTGCATTGTGATTACACGGTTCATGGAGCATTGTGATGACAAGAGCATGGAACATGGTTATGAGAAGGCCATGGAGCATTCTGATGACATGCGTCATGGAGCTTTGTGATGACAAGGGCATGGAGCTTTGTGATGACAAGGGTCATGGAGCTTTGTGATGAATAGACCATGGAACATTGTGCTGGCAGGGGTCATGGAGCATTGTTATGACAGGGGTAATGGAGCATTGTGATGACAAGTGCATGGAACATTGGTCTGAAAAATTTCATGGATTATTGTGATGAGGGTGGGCATGGAGCATTGTGATGACAAAATCACGGAACACTGTGATACATGGGTCATGGAGAATTGTAATGACAAGGGCATTGAGCATTGTGAAGAGAAGGGCATCAAACATTGTGATGACAATGTCATGGAGCAATGTGATGAGAGTGTTCATGGAGAATTGTGATGACATTGACATGGAGCATTGTGATGCCAAGTGTCATGGAGCATTGTGATGACAAAGATCATGGAGGATTTTGATGACACGGGCGTGGTGCATTGTGATGAGTAGGGCAGGGAGCATTGTGATGACAGGGTCATGGAGCAATTAGATGAAAACGGTCATGGAACATTTTGATGACAGGAGTAATTGAACATTGTGATATCAGGGTTCAGTGAGCCTTGTGATGACAAGGGCATGGAGCACTGTGATGAAAAGGGCCATTAAGAATTTTGATGACAAGGTCGTGAAGCATTGTGGTGACAAGCGCATAGAGCTTGCTATGACAGGCGTCATGGAGAATTGTGATGACAAGTGAATGGAGAATTGTGATGACAAGAGCATGTAACTTTGTGATGAGAAGTGTCATGGAGCATTGTCAGGGCAAGGACGTGGAGAATTGTGATGACAAGGGTCATGGAGCATTCTGGTGACAAGCTTGTGGAGTATTGTGATGACAATGGCATGGAGCATTTTGATGAAAAAGCCATGGAGCATTGTGATGACTAGTGCATGGATTATTGTGATGACACACATGGAGCATTGTGATGACAAGTGTTATGGAACATTGTGATCACAAGGGTTTTGAACATTGTAATGACAGAGGTCATGGATCATTCTGATTTCAAGGAGCATGGAGCATTGTGATGACAATGGAATGAATCAACATGATCCCATGGTTCATGGAGGATTGTGATGACAAGCGTATGGAGCATTGTGATGACAATGTCATGGAGCATTTTGCTGACAAAGGCATGGAGAATTGTGATGACAAGAATCCCGGTTCATTGTGTTTTCAGTGGTCATGGAGCATTGTGATGACCGTGGTCATGGAGTATTGTGATGACAAGTGTCATGGAGCATTGTGATGACAAGGGAATTGAGCATTGTGATGAAAAGGTCCTGGAACATTGTGATGAGAAGACCATGGAGCCTTGTGTTGACAAGTCTCATGGAGCATTCTGATGACAAGGGGCATGGATCATTGTGATTACAGGGGTCTTGGAGCATTGTGATGACAAGGGCATGGATCATTGTGATGAAAACGGCATGGAGCCTTTTCATGACAGGGTTCAAGGAGCATAATGACGACAAGTATCATGGAGCATTGTGATGACAAGTGTATTTAGCATTGTGATGACAAAGGTTATGGAGCATTGTGATGAGAAGACCTTGGATAATTGTGATGACAAGCATCATGGGGCATTGTGATGACAAGTGTTATGGAACATTGTGATCACAAGAGTTTGGAGCATTGTGATGACAGAAGTCATGGAGCATATTGATTTCATTGTGATGACAATAGCATGAAGCATTATGATGATGGGCATGCTGCATTGTGATGACAGGGTTCATGGTGCATTGAAATGAAAAGGGGCATGGAGCATTGTGATTACAGGGTTCTTGGAGCATTGTGATGACAAGGGCATGGAGCATTGTGATTACAGGGGTCTTGGAGCACTGTGATGACAAGGGTCATGGAGCCTTGTGATGACAAGGCCGTGGAATATTTTGATGGCTGGGGTCATGGAGCATTGTTATGACAGGTGTATTGGAACATTGTGATGATAAGGGCATGGAACATAGGTCTGAAAATTTTCATGAATTATTGTGATGAGAGTGGACATGGATCATTGTGATGACAAGGGCATGGAACACTGTGATACGTGGGTCATGGAGGATTTTAATGAAAAGGGCATGGAGCATTTTGATGAGAATTGCATCGAACATTGTGATGACAAGCGTCATGGAGCATTGTGATGCCAAGGGTCATGGAGCTTTGTGATGACAAAGGTCATGGAGCATTTTGATGACAAGGGCATGGTGCATTGTGATGAGAAGGGCAGGAAGCTTTGTGATGACAGGTTCAAAGAGCAATTTGATGAAAAGTGTCATGGAACATTTTGATGACAGCGGTTATGGAACATTGTGATGTCAGGGGTCATGGAGCATTGTGATGAAATGTGTCATGGAGCATTTTGATGACAGGGGTTATGGAACATTTTGATGTCAGGGGTCATGGAGCATTGTGATGATATGGGCATGTAGCATTTTGATGACAGGGGTCATGGAACGTTGTGATGACAGGGTTGAGGGAGTATTGTGATGACGAGTGGTGGAACATTGTGACATCTGTGGTGAGAGAGAATTTTGATGAGAAGTGCATGGAGCCTTGTGATGACAAGGTTTAACGAGCATTGTGATGAAAAGTTTGTGGAACATTGTGATGATAAGCGCATGGCGCACTGTGATGACAAGGGTCATGGAGCATTGTGATGACAAAAGTCACATTGCATTGTAATGAAAAATTCAGGGAACATTGTGGTGACAAAGGTCAAAGGGTCTTGTGATGACAAAGGCATGGACCATTGTGATGATAAAGGTCATGAAGCATTGTGATGACTGGAGTCACGGAGCTTTGTGATGACAGGGGTCATGGAACATTGTGAAGACAGGGGCATGGAAAATTGTGATGACAAGTTTCATGGATTATTGTGATGACAGTGGGCATGGCACATTGTGATGACAAGGGCATCGAGCATTTTGATGACAAGGTCATAGAGTATTGTGAAGACTAGTGTCAGGGAGCATTGTGATGACATATGTCATGGTCCATTGTTATGATAATGGCTTGGAGCATTGTGATGCAAAGTGTCATGGAGGATTGTGATGACAAAGGCAATGGAGCATTGTGATGACAAGGGCTTGGAGCATTGTGATGAGAAGGCTATGGAGCATTCTGATGACAGGCGTCATGGAGCTTTGTGATGACAAGGGCATGGAGCATTGTGATTACAGGGGTCTTGGAGCATTGTGATGAAAGTGGCATGGATCATTGTGATGAAAAATGCATGGAGCCTTGTCACGACAGGTTTCAAAGAGCATACTGGTGGTAAGTGTCAGGGAGCATTGTGATGACAAGTTTATTGAGCATTGTGATGACAAAGGTCATGGAGCATTGTGATGAGAAGACCATGGATATTTGTGATGACGAGCGACATGGGGCGTTGTGATGACAAGTGTTATGGAACATTGTGTTCACAAGGGTTTGGAGCATTGTGATGACAGAGGTCATGGATCAATTTGATTTCAAGGAGCATGGAGCATTTTGATGACAAGGGCATGAAGCAATGTGAACCCAAATTTCAAGGAGGATTGTGATGACAAGCGCATGGAGCATTGTGATGACAAGGTCATGTAGCATTTTGTTGACAAAGGCATGGAGCATTGTGATGACGAGGGTCATGGAGCACTGTGATGACAGGCGTCATGGAGCATTGTGATTACATGGAATATGGAACATTGGGATGACAAGGGCATGGATCATAGAAATGACAAGAGTCATGGAGCATTTTGATGACAAGAATCCCGGATATTTGTGTTTTCAGGGGTCATGGAGGTTTGTGATGGGGTTGGTCATGGAGCACCATGATGACAGGGGCAATGGAGCATTGTGATGAGAAGTTCATGGAGCATTGGGCTGAAAATATTCATGGAGTATTGTTAAGACAGGAGTCATGGAGCACTGTGATGACAAGGGAATGGAGCATTGTGATGATAAGGCCCTGGAACATTGTGATGAGAAAACCATGGAGCTTTGTGATGACAAGTCCCATGGAGCATTCTGATGAAAACGGCATGAGGCACTGTGATTACAGGGTTCTTGGAGCATTGTGATGACAAGGGTATGGATCATTGTGATGAGAAGGCCTTGGAGCATTCTGATCACATGGGTCATGTAGCTTTGTGATGACAAGGGCATGGAGCATTGTGATTACAGGGGTCTTGGAGCATTGTGATGAAAAGAGCATGGATCATTGTGATGAAAAAGACATGGAGCCTTGTCATGACAAGATTCATAGAGCATACTGGCGAAAAGTGTCTGGGAACATTGTGTTGACAAGTGTATTGAGCATTGTGATGACAATGGTCATGGAGCATTGTGATGAGAAGACCATGGATAATTGTGATGATGAGCGTCATGGGGCATTGTGATGACAAGTGTTATGGAACATTGTGATCACAGGGGTTTGGAGCATTGTGATGACAGAGGTCATGGAGCATTTTGATTTCATTGTGATGACAATAGAATGAAGCATTATGATGATGGGCATGGTGCATTGTGATGACAGGGTTCATGGAGCATTGAGATGGAAAGGGGCATGGAGCATTGTGATTACAGGGTTCTTGGAGCATTATGATGACAAGGGCATGGAGCATTGTGATGAGAAGGCCTTGGAGCATTCTGATGACTTGTGTCATGGAGCTTTGTGATGACAAAGGCATGGAGAATTTTGATTACAGGGGTCTTGGAGCATTGTGATGACAAGGGTCATGGAGCGTTGAGAAGAAAAGGCCTTCGAAAATTGTGATGGAAGTGGTCATGGAGCATTGTTATGACAGGGGTAATGGACCATTGTGATGACAAGATCATGGAGCATTGGTCTGAAATGTTTCATGGTTTATTTTGATGAGGGTGGGCATGGAGCATTGTGATGAAAAGGGCACGGAAAACTGTGATACATGGGTCATTGAGAATTGTAATGACCAGGGCGTGGAGTATTGTGATGAGAAGGGCATCGAGCATTGTGATGACAAGCGTCATGGAGCTTTGTGATGACAAGGGCATGGAGCAATGTGATGAGAGGTTTCATGGAGGACTGTGATGACAATGGCATGGAGCATTGTGATGTCAAGTGTCATTGAGCTTTGTCATGACAAAGGCCATGGAGCATTTTGATGACAAGTGTGTGGTGCATTGTGATGAAAAGGGCAGGGAGCATTGTGATGACAGGGTCATGGAGCAATTTGATGAAAAGTGTCATGGATCATTTTGATGACAGTGGTTATGGAACATTGTGATATCAGGGGTCATGGAGCATTGTGATGAAAAGGGTCAAGGAGAATTTTGATGTCAGGGATTATGGAACATTGTGATGTCAGGTGTCATGGAGCATTGTGATGATACGGGCATATAGCATTGTGATGACAGGGGTCATGGAACATTGTGATAAAAGGGGTGAGGGAGTATTGTGATGACTAGTGATGGAACATTGTGATATAAATATTGAAGGGCATTTTGATGAGAAGTGCATGGAGCATTGTGATCACAAGTTTTATGGAGCATTGTGATGACAAAGTTGTGGAGCATTGTGATGACAAGTGCATGGCGGATTGTGATGACATGGGTCATGGAGCATTGTGCTGACAAGTGCATGGAGCATTGTGATGACAAGGGTCATGGAGCAGTGTGCTCACAAATGCATGGATCATTGTGATGACAAGGGTCAAGGAGCATTGTGATGAAAAGTTCATAGAGCATTGTGGTGACAAAGGTCACAGAGCCTTGTGATGATGAGGGCATGGACCATTCTGATGACAAAGGTCATGAAGCATTGTGATGACTGGAGTCACGGAGCATTTTGATGACAAGGGCATGGAGCATTGTAATGACAGGGGCATGGAACATTGGTCTGACAAGTTTAATGAATTATTGCGATGACAGTGGGCATGGCTCTTGTGATGACAAGGGCATGGAGCATTGTGATGAGAAGGTCATGGATTATTGTGAAGACAGTTGTCAGGGAACATTGTGATGACATATATCATGGTCCATGGTGATGACAATGGCATGGAGAATTGTGATGCCAAGTGTCTTGGAGGATTGTGATGAGAAATGAAATGGAACATTGGGATGGCAAGGGCTTGGAGCATTGTGATGACAGGTTCAAAGGGCAATTTGATGAAAAGTATCAAGGAACCTTTTGATGAAATGTGTTATGGAACATTGTGATGTCAGGGGTCATGGAGCATTGTGATGAAAAGTGTCATGGAGCATTTTGATGACAGGCATTATGGAACATTGTGATGTCAGGGGCCATGGAGCATTGTGATGTTAACTGCATGTAGCATTGTGATGACAGGCGTCATGGATCATTGTGATGACAGGGGTGAGGGAGTATTTTGATGACTAGTGATGGAACATTGTGATATCAATGGTGAGAGAGCATTTTGATGAGAAGTGCATGGAGCATTTTGATGACAATATTTATGGAGCATTGTGATGACAACGTTGCGGAGCACTGTGAGGACAAGTGCATGGTGCATTGTGATGACAAGTGTCATGGAGCATTTTGCTGACAAAGGCATGGAGCATTGTGATGACAAGGGTCACGGAGCATTGTGATGAAAAATTCAGGGAGCATTGTGGTGAAAAAGGTCACAGAGCCTTGTGATGACGAGGGCATGGACCATTGTGATGACAAAGGTCATGAATCAATGTGTTGACTGGAGTCACAGAGCATTGTGATGACAGGGGTCATGGAGCTTTGTGATGACATGGGCATGGAGCATTGTGATGACAGGGGCATGGAACATTGGTCTGACTAATTTCATGGATTATTCTGATGAGAGTGGTCATGAGGCATTGTCATGACAAGGGCATCGAGTATTGTGATGACAAGGTCATGGAGTATTGTGAAGACAGTTGACAGGGAGCATTGTGATGACATATGTCATGGTCCATTGTGATGACAATGGCATGGAGCATTGTGATGCCAAGTGTCATGGAGGATTGTGATGAAAAAGGTAATGGAGCATTGTGATGAGAAGGGCCATTGAGAATTTTGATGAAAAGGTCGTGAAGCATTGTGATGAAAAGCACATGGAGCTTGCTATGACAGGGGTCATGGAGCATTGTCATGACAAGTGCACAGAGAATTGTGATGACAATTGCATGTAACATTGTGATGAGTAGTGTCATGGAGCATTGTGATGACAAGGACATGGAGAAATGTGATGACAAGGGACATGCAGCACTGTGATGACCAGGGCATGGGGCATTGTGATGGCATTTCCGTGGAGCATTGTGATGAGAAGAACGTGGAGCACTGTGATGAGAACACCATGGAAAATTGTGATGATGAGCGTCATGGAGCACTGTAATGACAAGGAACATGGAGCATTGTGATGACTGGTGTCATGGAGCATTGTGATGACAGTGGTCATGGAGCAATGTGATGACAAGGGTCATGGAGCATTCTGATGACAAGCTTGTGGAGTATTTTGATGACAATGGCATGGAGCATTGTGATGAAAATTGCATGGATCATTGTGATGAAAAAGGCATGGAGCCTTTTCATGACAGTTTTCAAGGAGTATTCTGATGACAAGTGTCAGGGAGCATTGTGATGACATGTGTATTGAGTATTGTGATGACAAAGGTCATGGAGCTCTGTGAAGACAAGGGCATGGACTATTGTGGTGACAGGCATCATGGAGCGTTGTGATGACAAGTGTTATGGAACATTGTGATCACACGGGTTTGGAGCATTTTGATGACAGAGGTCATGGATCATTTTGATTTCAAGGAGCATGGAGCATTGTGATGACAAGGGCATGAAGCAATGTGATCCCAAGGTTCATGGAGTATTGTGATGACAAGTGCATGGAGCACTGTGATGACAAGGTCATTTAGCATTTTGCTGACAAAGGCATGGAGCATTGCGATGACAAGTGTCATGGTACACTGTGATGACAAGCGTCATGGAGCATTTTGATTACAGGGGTCATGGAGCATTGGGATGACAAGGGGATGGATCATTGCGATGACAAGTGTTATGGAGCTTTTTGATGACAAGAGTCGCGGATCATTGTGTTTTCAGGTGTCAGGTAGTGTTGTGATGACAATGGTCATGGAGCATTGTGATGACAGGGGTCATGTAGCATTGTGATGAGAAGATCATGGATCATTGGGCTGAAAATGTTCATGGAGTATTGTGATGACAGTTTCATGGATCATTGTGATGACAAGGGAATGGAACATTGTGATTACAAGGGAATGGAGCATTGTGATGAGAAGACTATGGAGCCTTGTGATGACAAGTCTCATGGAGCATTCTGATGAAAAGTGGCATGGATCATTGTGATTACAGGGGTCTTGGAGCATTGTGATGACAAGGGCATAGAGCATTTTGATGAGAAGGCCATGGAGCATTCTGATGGCATGCGTCATGGAGCTTTGTGATGACAAGGGCATGGAACATTGTGATTACAGTGGTATGGGAGCATTGTGATGAAAAGGGCATGGAGACTTGTCATGACAGTGTTCAAGGAGCATACTGACGACAAGGGTCAGGGAACATTGTGATGATATGTGTATTGAGCATTGTGATGACAAAGGTAATGGAGCATTGTGATGAGAAGTCCATGGATATTTGTGATGACAAGCGTCAAGGAGCGTTGTGACGACAAGTGTTATGGAACATTGTGATCACAAGGGTTTGGAGCATTGTGATGACAGAGGTCATGGAGCATTTTGCTGTCATTGTGATGACAATAGCATGAAGCATTATGATGATGGGCATGGTGCATTTTGACGACAGGGTTCATAGTGCATTGAGATGAAAAGGGGCATGGAGCATTGTGATTACAGGTTTCTTGGAGCATTGTGATGACAAGGGCATGGAGCACTGTGATGAGAAGGTCATAGAGCATTCTGATGACATGCATCATGGAGCTTTGTGATGACAAGGGCATTGAGCATTGTGATTACAGGGGTCTTCGAGCACTGTTATGACAAGGGTCATGGAAACTTGTGATGACAAGGCCGTGTAATATTTTGATGGCTTCTGTCATGGAACATTGTTATTTCAGGGGTAATGGAGCATTGGGATGACAAGGGCATGGAGCTTAGGTCTGAACAATTTCATGGATTATTGTGATGAGAGTGCACATGGAGCATTGTGATGACAAGGGCAAGGAACACTGTGATATATGGGTCATGGAGGATTGTAATAAGAAGGGCATGGAGCATTGTGATGAGAAGGGCATCGAGCATTGTGATGACAAGCGTAATGCAGCATTGTGATGCCAATGGTCATAGATCTTTGTGATGACAAAGGTCATGGAGTATATTGATGACAATGGCGTGGTGCACTGTGATGAGAAGGGCAAGGAACACTGTGATATATGGGTCATGGAGGATTGTAATGAGAAGGGCATGGAGCATTGTGATGAGAAGGGCATCGATCATTGTGATGACAAGCGTAATGCAGCATTGTGATGCCAATGGTCATAGATCTTTGTGATGACAAAGGTCATGGAGTATATTGATGACAATGGCGTGGTGCATTGTGATGAGAAGGGCAGGAAGCATTTTTATGACAGGGTCAAGGAGCAATTTGATTACAAGGGCAGGGAGCATTGTGATGACAAGTGCTTGTGGAATTGTGATGACAAGTGTCATGGAGCACTGTGATGACAAGGGCATGGAGCATTGTGGTGACAAGGGCTATTGAGAACTTTGGTGATAAGGTCGTGAAGAATTGTGATGACAAGCGCATGGAACTTGCTATGAAAGGGGTCAAGGAGCATTGCGATGACAAGTGCATGGAGCATTGTGATGAAAAAGGAATATTTTCAAAGAATATTCTTTTGACTAGCTAAATCACCTCAATTTTATATGTTTTCTGTTTTATTAAGCTCTGCTCATATCTTTATTTATATATTTTTTTAGGTTCTCAGGGTTTATTGTTTTGATCTTCTGATGTCAAATAAAACACTTGGATATTAATTTTAATAAATCTTTTTAATTATATAGACTTGAAAAGTTTGAAGGATCCAACTTACTTGTAAGTATCTAATGGTCACGTCCAGCACATTGTTGTAGGCCTAAGGCTTAGTTCACCATATATCAATGTATATATTGACATATTTTCCCCTTGCCTTTCTGTGATTCCCTACATCTCACCTTTCTTTGCAGACAAGCCATTTGAAATACCCTCAACTTATTTCACAGCCAATAACTCTTTGAAATAATGTGTATTTTTAGATAAATCTTCTTATATAATTAGGCAGAAAATCACACCTGCCATATTTTTCAAAACAGCATAATTTCACTCTTCTCAATGATTAATCTGTTGTATTACACAAGCTGTGAGTTTTTAGCTTTATCAATGACATGTACTTTAAAAATGTTTCAAAGATCCTACCAGTCTTTGAAAACATCCTTGTTCCTTGTTTCAGTTCCAGTTTTATGTATATTTTCTGCCTTGCACCTGATTATTCCAACATCTGATGGATGGCCTTGGGAATCTAATTCTGGTATTGATTGTTTTTGCTGATTGTCTCCACTTGTAGCTGATTTCTTCATTATTGTGTAAATTTAGATCATGAGCTCATGTTTAGCTAAACAGCTGACCTTGTAAGAGGCTTAGGTGTGAACGTTTGTGAGTTTGAGCAGAAAGTTGGCAAAGATTTTTTTGTGTCCCTACACTGAATTGACCGCAAGGATCCCGTTAACTAGAAGTGTTGGGCCAATACTCCCTTTGGTGGCAGGGCACTCAGACAGGGCTGTGTTGGGGCCCCCGCTCTGAGTCAGGGGAACTGAGTGGGCAGGGGCCCAGCAGGAGCCTCTCCGCATATGCCCCATGTTCCCAACAGCCTGTGACCTTCGGTCACCTGGCAGGAATCTACAAAGCCCAGACCTATGGTAACCTGTGCAGGGAGGTGTACCTCGCGGATATGTTCCACACACACTTCAAGTAGGATGGCGGCCTGTGTGGAAAGGTGAGCGGCCGGGCTGCCGCGAAGACCAAGAATGTGCTGTTTGGCTTTTGCCTAAATGCTAGTGCCACACCCGTCATCCTGCCGGGATATGAGTGCCCTGCCCTGTGCCCCCTGCTCCCCTGCCCTTTGTTCAGACACAGCAGAGATGGTCACACCCACTCCCTCAGTGAGGACAGTGTTCCAACCTCCTGCAACCTCTCCCCCTCTCCGCAGGTTGCCATGGACTACAGAAGCTGCCTCCTGAGGCCAGGGCGTTCTGAGGATGCCAAGGGCAGGCATGATGGCCTTAAATGATTTCCTCCTCTGTCAGTGTTGGTAAACCTTAGGAGCTAGGAAATTGTTCGCTTTACATAAAAGTTCAAATTTACTGATATTTCATATAGTCTATGCTATAATATTGCCCTGATACTTTCTGTGTATTATTTACTTAAGTTTTTGTTTTGCTTAATCAAAGTGTATTTTTTAAATCTTTTCAAAGAATATTCTTTTGACTTACCAAATCACCTCAGTTTTATACGTTTTCTATTTTATTAAGTTTTGCTCATATTTAATTTATATACTTTCTGTGTTCTCACGGTTTATTGTTTTGATTTTCTGATGTCAATTAAAACACATGTTTATTAATTTTAGTAAATCTTTTTAATTATAAAGAGTTGAACTTTTTGAAGATTCCAGTTTACTTGTAAGTATCTAAGGGTCAGGTCCTCCACATTGTTGCTGGCTTAAGGCTTAATTTACCATATAGCAATGTATATACTGACGTATTTTCCTCTTGACTTTCTGTGTTTTCCCCCTTCTCACCTTTCTTTGAAGACAAGCTCTTTGAAATACCCTTAACTTATTTTACAGCCAATAAGTCTTTAAAATAATGTGTATTTTTTAAGATAAATCTTCTCTTATAATTAGGCAGAAAATCTGACCTGCCATATTTTTCAAAACAGTATAATTGCATTCTTCTCCATGAGTATTCTGTTGTATTACACAACCTTCGAGTTTTTAGCTTTATCAATGACATGTATTTTAAAAAAGTTTTAATGATCCTACTAGTCTTTGAAAACATCCTTGTTCCTTGTTTCAGTTCTACTTTTATGTATATTTTCTGTCTTGCACCTGATTATTCCAACATCTGATGGATGGCCTTGGGAATCTAATTCTGGTATTGATTGTTTTTGCTGATTGTCTCCACTTGTAGCTGATTGCTTCATTTCTGTGTCAATTTAGATCATGAGCTCATGTTTAGCTAAACAGCTGTCCTTGTAAGAGGCTTAGGTGTGAACGCTCGTAAGCTTCAGCAGAAAGTCTGCAAAGATTTATTTGTTTCCCTCCAATGAATTGACCGCAAGGACCCCGTTAAATCGAAGTGTTGCGTCAATACTCCCTCTAGTAGCGGGGCACTCAGACTGGGCTGCTTTGTGGACCCCGTTCTGAGGCAGGGGCACTGAGAGGCCAGGGGCACAGGCAGGAGCTTCTCATCATGTGTCACAGGGATCCAACTGCCAGTGAACATCAGTCACCTGGAAGGAAGCTACGACGCCCAGACATATATTTACCCGTGAAGCGAGGTGTACTCCCTGTACACGTTTCACACACACATCAAGTAGGAGGGCGGCCTGAGTGGAAAGCTGAGAGGCCAGGTTTCCGTGCAGACAAGGAAGGCACTCTTCAGCCTCAGCCTAAATGCTTGTGCCACCCGCCTGTGCCTGCCAGTCTCTGAGGTCCCTGAAATGTGCCCCAAGCTCCCCTGCACTTTGTTCAGTCACAGCAGAGAGGGCCATATGCACACCCTCAGTGAGGGCAGTGTTCCAACCTCCTGCAGCCCCTCACCCTCTCTGCAGATTTCCATGGACTACAGAAGCTGCATCCTGAGGCCAGGGCTTTCCAAGAATTCCAAGGGCAGATATGATGGCCTTAAATGATTACCTCTTGTGTCAGTTTTTGTAAACTTTAGGAGCTAGGAAATGGTCCACTTTACAGAAACGTTCAAATTTACTGACATTTCATATATTCTCTTCTATATCATTGTCCTGGTTCTTTCTGTATATTATTTACTTATGTTTTTGTTTTGCTTACTTAAAGAGTGTTTTTTAAATGTTTTCAAAGAATATTCTTTTGACTTACTGAATCACCTCAATTTTATAAGTTTTATCTTTTCTTAAGTTCTGCTTATATTTTATTTATATTTTTTATCTGTTCTCAGGGTTTATTATTTTGATTTTGTGATATCAATTAAAACACTTGGATATTAATTTTAATACATGTTTTTAATTGTAAAGAGTTGAACTTTCGAAGACTACAGCATACTTGTAAGTATCTAAGGGTCAGGTCCTCCGCATTGTTGCTGGCTTAAAGCTTAGTTCACCATATAGCAATGTATATATTTACATATTTTCCACTCGAATTTCTGTGTTTTCCCACTTCTCAAATTTACTTGCGAACAATACCTTTGAAATACCCTTAACTTATTTTACAGCCAATAAGTTTTTAAAACAATGTGTATGCTTTTAGATAAATCTTCTTATATAATTAGGCAGAAAATCTGATCTGCCATATTTTTCAAAACATCTTAATTTCACTCTTCTCCGTGAACAATCTGTTGTATTACACAACCTTCGCATATTTAGCTTTCTCAATGACATGTAATTTAAAAATGTTTTAAAGATCCTACCAGTCTTTGAAAACATCCTTGTTCCTTGTTTCAGTTCTAGTTTTATGTATATTTTCTGCCTTGCACCTGATTATTCCAACACCTGATGGATGGCCTTGGGAATCTAATTCTGGTATTGATTGTTTTTGCTGATTGTCTCCACATTTAGCTGATTTCTTCATTATTGTGTAAATTTAGATAATGAGCTCATGTTTAGCTAAACAGCTGACCTAGTAAGAGGCGTAGGTGTGAACGCTCGTAAGCTTCAGCGGAAAGTCAGCAAAGATTTATTTTGTCGCTCCACTGATTTGCCTGCACAGACCCCGTTTTCTAGAAGTGTTGAGCCAATACTCCCTCTAGAGGCAGGCGACTCATACAGGGCTGATTTGTGGCCCCCGCTCTGGGGCAGGGGCACTTGGCGGCCAGGGGCCTGGGTAGGAGCCTCTCTGCATGTGTCCCAGGGACCTTTGGTCACCTGGCAGGAAGCTACAATGCCCAGGCCTATGGTTACCTGTGCAGTGAGGTGTACTCCGCGGACACGTTCCACACACACTTCAAGTAGGAGGGCAGCCTGAGTGGAAAGATGAGAGGCCGGGCGGCCGCGCCGAAAAAGATGGCGCTGTTTGGCCTGGGCCGAAATGCTTGTGCCACCCCCTGGGCCTGCCGGGTTCTGAAGGCCCCCTGCTCCAATGCCCTTTGTTCAGTCAGGGCAGAGACGGCCACACCCACACCCTCAGTGAGAGCAGTGTTCCAACTTCCTCCAGACCCGCCCCCACTCCGCAGGTTGCCATGGACTACAGAAGCTGCATCCTGAGCTCTGGACGTTCCGAGGATGTCAAGGGCAGACATGATGTCCTCAAATGATTTCCCCTTGTGTCAGTTTTGGTAAACTTTAGGAGCTAGGAAATTGTCCACTTTACAGAAATGTTCAAATTTACTGGCATTTTATATATTCTCTGCTAAGACATTGTCCTGATTCTTTCAGTATATTATTTACTTATGTTTTGTTTTGCTTAATCAAAGTGTTTTTTTTTAATCTTTTCAAAGAATATTCTTTTGACTTACTAAATCACCTCAATTTTATACGTTTTCTGTTTTGTTTAGTTCTGCTCATATCTTTATTTATATTTTTTCTATGTTCTCAGGGTTTATTGTTTTGATCTTCTAATGTCAAATAAAACACTTGGTTATTAATTTTAATATATTTTTTAATTTTAAAGTGTTGAAATGTTTGAAGACTCCAGCTTACTTTTAAGTATCTAAGGGTCAAGTCATCCCGATAGTTGCAGGCCTAAGGCTTAGTTCACCATATAGCTATGTATATATTAACATATTTTCCCCTCGACTTTCTGTGATTCCCTACATCTCATCTTTCTTTGTAGACAAGCCATTTGAAATACCCTTAACTTATTTCACAAACAATAAGTCTTTGAAATAATGTGTATTTTTCTAGATAAATCTTCTTTTATAATTAGGCAGGAAATCTGATCTGCCCTATTTTTCAAAACAGCATAATTTCACTCTTCTCCATGATTAATCTGTTGTATTATACAACTTTCGAGTTTTTAGCTTTATCAAAGACATGTACTTTAAAAATGTGTTAAAGATCCTACCAGTCTTTTAAAACATCCTTGTTCATTGTTTCAGTTCTAGTTTTATGTATATTTTCTGTCTTGCCCCTGATTATTCCAACATCTGATGTGTAGCCTTGGGAATCTAATTCTGGTATTGATTGTTTTCGCTGATTGTCTCCACTTGTAGCTGACTTCTTCATTATTGTGTAAATTTAGATCATGATCTCACATTTAGCTAAACAGCTGACCTTTTAAGAGGTTTAGGTGTGTACGCTCGTGAACTTCAGCAGAAAGTCAACAAAGATTTATTTGTGTCCCTCCACTGAGTTGCCCGCAAGGACCCCGTTTTCTAAAAGTGTTTTGCCAATAGTACCTCTAGTGGCACAGGACTCAGACAGGGCTGCTTTGTGGAACCCACTCTGAGGCAGCTGCACTGAGCAGCAAGGGGCCCGAGCAGCAGCCTCTCTGCATGTGTCCCAGGGGCCCACCTGCCTGAGACCTTTGGTCACATGGCAGCAACTTATGACCCCCAGACCTATGGTTACCTGTGCAGCAACGTGTATTCTGTGTACATGTTCCACACACTCTTCAAATAGGAGGGCAGCCTGAGTGGAAAGGTGAGTGGCTGGGCTGCCGCACAGACCAGGAAGGTGCTCTGTGGCCTGGGCCTAAATCCTTGTGCTACACCGCTGGGCCTGCCTGGTTCTGAGGGCACTTCACTGTGCCCCATGCTCCCCTGCCCTTTGTTCAGTCCCAGCAGAGATGGCCACACCCACAACCTCAGTGAGGGCAGTGTTCCATCATCCTGCAGCCCCACTCTCTCTCCACAGGTGGCCATGGACTACAGAAGCTGCATCCTGAGGCCAGGGAGTCCCGAGAATGCCAAGGGCAGACATGATGGTCTTAAATGATTTCCTATTGTGTCAGTTTTGGTAAACTTTAGGAGCTAGGAAATTGTCAACTTTATAGAAATGTTCATATTTACTGGCATTTCATATGTTCTATTCTATAACATTGTCCAGATTCTTTCTGTATATTGTTTACTTATGTTTTTGTTTTGGTTAATCAAAGTGTGTTTTTTAAATCTTTTCAAAGAATATTCCTTTGACTTTCTAAATCACCTCAATTTTATAAGTTTTCTATTTTCTTAAGCTCTGCTCATATTTTAATTATATTCTTTCTATGTTCTCAGGGTTTATTGTTTTGATCTTCTGATGTCAATTATAACACTTGGTTATTAACTTTAATAAATCTTCTTAATTATAAAGAGTCATACATTTTGAAGATTCCACCTTACTTGTAAGTTTGTAAGGGTCAGGTCCTCCACATTGTTGCTGACATAAGGCTTAATTCATCATATAGCAATTTATATATTGACATATTTTCCCCTCGACTTTCTGTGTTTTCCCACTTCTCACCTTTCTTTGAAGACAAGCCCTTTGAAATACCCTTAACTTATTTTACAGCCAATAAGTCTTTAAAATAATGTGTATTTATTAAGATAAATCTTCTTATATAATTAGGCAGAAAATCTGATCTGCCCTATTTTTCAAAACAGCATAATTTCACTCTTCTCCATGATTAATCTGTTGTATTATACAACTTTCGAGTTTTTAGCTTTATCAAAGACATGCAATTTAAAAATGTGTTAAAGATCCTACCAGTCTTTTAAAACATCCTAGTTCCATGTTTCAGTTCTAGTTTTATGTACATTTTCTGCCTTGCACCTGATTATTCCAACATCTGATGGATGGCCTTGGGAATCTAATTCTGGTATGATTGTGTTTGCTGATTGTCTCAACTTGTAGCTGCTTTCTTCATTTTTCTGTAAATTTAGATCATGAGCTCATGTTTAGCTAAACAGCTGTCCATGTAAGAGGCTTAGGTTTGAACGCTCGTGAGCTTCAGCAGAAAGTCATCAAAGATTTATTTGTCTCTCTCCAATGAGATGCCTGCAAGAACCCCGTTTTCTAGAAGTGTTGGGCCAATACTCCCTCGAGTGGCAGGGCCCTCAGACAGGGGTGCTTTGTGGACCCCACTCTGGGGCATTGGCAGTGAACAGCCAGGGTCCTGGGCAGGAGCCTCTCCGCGTGTGTCCCAGGGACCAATCTGCCTGTGACCTTCGGTCACCTGCCAGTTAGCTACGACGCCCAGACCTATGGATACCTGTGCAGGGATGTGTACTCCATGGATACGTTCCACACACACTTCATGTAGGAGGGCGGCCTGAGTGTTAAGGTGAGTGCCCGGGCTGCCACGCAGACCAAGAAGGCACTCTTTGGCCTGGGCATAAATGCTTCTGCCATGCCCCTGGGCCTGCCGTACTCTGATGGTCCTAAACTGGGCGCCCTGCTCCCCTGCCTTTTGTGCAGTTACATCAGAGACGGCCTCAACCACACCCTCAGTGAGGGCCGTGTCTCAACCTCCTGCAGCCCCGCCCCCTCTCCGCAGGTTGCCATGGACTACAGAAGCGGCATCCTGTGGCCAGGGCATTCATAGGATGCCAAGGGCAGACATGATGACCTTAAATGATTTCCTCTTGTGTCAGTTTTGGTAAATTTTAGGAGCCAGGAAATTGTCCACTTTACAGAAATGTTCAAATTTACTGGCATTTCAAATATTCTATGGTATAACATTGTCCTGATTCTTTCTGTATATTATTTACTTTTGTTTTCGTTTTGCTTAATAGATGTGTG